>NC_137814.1:12505249-12692749 GCF_963921795.1 Nannobrachium achirus
TATAAACCCTGGTAGGACATGAAAGTTACAGAATGCTAGTCTGGCGGGTGCCAGCCGCTTTCACACACTTACCACCTTAAAGTTAAAGTTAAAGCTCCAAACAGCCCAGAACAAACTAATTAGGGTTGTGCTTGGTCTTCCACCTCAGACCCACCTCACCGATCATCACCACGAAAGCGTGGGGTGGCTCAAAGTAGCTGACAGAGTACAGCATCTTGCAATGGGCCTGGTGTACAAGATTCACTACACCTCCAAGATACCCATGTACCTGGCAAACTACTTCTTAAAGGTCAAGGATGTTCACGATCACAACACCAGAGGCAGCTCCACTAATCATCATCAACGTAGATTTAACACTAAACAAGGCGCTAACTTGTTCTCCTGCTATACCATCAACATGTGGAACGCCCTTCCACAAGCCTTAAAGGAGAGCAAATCCCTAGCCTCCTTCAAAATTGGTATGAAAAGTCACCTTCAGACAGCTGCTACCCGTGACTTGTAAATGCCCCCCACCCCTTTTCTTTTTTTTCTGCCTTTGTATTTGATGTTATGCTTTTGAAACTGATATTATCCTAGATAAAGTACTATGTTCTATCCGTCTGTCTTTCAATGTTATATGAGATACTTAAAGTGTGGTTCCTGTGGAAATAAGCCTCTGCTTTCTAGGATCTCTTTTTAGTTGACCTTGTACCAGTGATTTGTACTGTCATGAAACTGTACTTTTTTTCGATTGCAAACTTCTAATAAATTCTTCAATCAATCAAAAAACCACCACCACCACCACCAGGGGGTGGTGTTGCTGTCTGGAACACCAGGCTAACATGCAGCTTTAAATGCATAATATTGTTGTTTGACCTGACCCACTAGACCAGTGGTTCTCAACCTTTTCAGGCCACGACCCCCAAATCATATTTTAACTGGGGACCCTGTCCCCAGTTAAAATGTCCATGTTTTCATATTATCTCTTTGTCATTTAAATATTATAGTGACTGTGACAGTGGTGTTACATGTCAAACCTACACACGGCTATCCTATGCACTCCATAGAAATCACATAAATACAGAGCTATTGGAATCAGGTGCGCCCAAATAATTAATTAATCCATGTCCCGATACTATACATTCTTTGGTGCAGTATTTAACAGTATTGTAAAATGAACAGTATTGTAGGCCTATATTGTTTTAACATTAGGCTATACAAAATATATATGTAGGCTATTAGCCTATATGGGTCTATATAAGATATGCTACACCTAAATAGCCTATAGAATCAACCTTGCCTGTCAACAGGCATAAAAAACTATTTTGCCATTTTTTAGGAATAAAATGTGATGTAAATAATAAATGTCAAGTAAACTGTTAGATTCACTTGACACCACTGTCACAGTCACTATACTATTTAAATGACAAAGAGATAATTTGCAAACATGGACAGTCTGACAGCAGAATTGAGGGTAGGCGAAATGGCTCAGACAGGTAGGTGAAAAGACTCTCCTCCAAGGCGAAAATGCCAGGCGAAAGGACCAAATGCGTGTAGGCGAATATGTTATAGGCGAAAGTGCTGGTGACCTACTTAACTAGTATTGCCTTCTAAAATCTATATTAACGCTGCAGTTATTTCATATCAGTGTAGAACATGATGTAATACTGACCAGGAACAGTGGTGTGTTTGACAAAGGCAACGTCTCCACTTCCATCCTTCAGGCACCTGTGAGATGATTCCAATGTACAAGTTATGCATGATTTCGCAGACCCTCTTATCCAGGGTGACTTATTACTGCAAGTGTAAGATGCCTTTACACATCTGCAGGGGCGTCACACCAAATTCTGGGCCCTGGGTACAAGGATTCACTGTGGGCCCCCCATGAATGTTAACTATTGAAAAATAGCAGATATACAAGCTCACAGCGCGGCACCGAGTGCCGCGCTGCGAGCTTGTAGATCTGCTATTTTTGAAAAATCGTGAAAATGTGTGCCAAGAAACCTATGTTTCCATGTCAGCTAACTTCAGCTGGGCGGACCCGGAGAATCTCTCCGAGAGTCTCTGGCCAATAGCATGTGTTCTCCTCCCCCCACCCCCCTCTGCTCCTCTGCTCAGCGCAGAGAACGCTGCTGCGTTATGACGTCAACGTATTTGGTGCGACGCCCCTCTGCATTCTGATTGGTTAAGGAGATTCTACACTTCCTCCAACAGTGATTTTAACGCGATCGCCCAGGCTTATTTTTCTTCCGATTGCAAATAAAAACATAATAGACCGTATGTCAAATCCCGCCCCATTTTGCTCTTGTTACTAGGTGGGACGAATTTACCAGGGCAGATTCTTTTATAATGGAAGTGGATGGGGGAAAGATATTTTTCATAGCCTCATTATAGCTATTTAAAGTACCAAAAGAAACACATCTCCGTGATATTAATACAAAGGGAAGAAAAAAGTACAGTAATTACATTGCAAAACAGGAGCTTTCCCCCGAAAATATATGTTTTAATTAGTTTAATCCCAGTGGGACAGAAACACCAGGGCAGGTTGTTTTTATATTGGAAATGAATGGGGAAAAAAGATTTTTCATTGCCTCATTATAGCTATTTAAAGTACCAAAAGAAACACATCGACGTGATATTAATAAAAAGGGAAGAAAAAAGTACAGTAGTTACATTGCAAAACAGGGGTTTGCCCCCCAAAATACATGTTTTAATTAGTTTAATCCGCTGAAAAAGTCGGAGGAGAGATACAGAGAGAGAAAGCGCAGTGCATCTTGGGTAGGAAGCTGTCAGCCACCCTATAAATCCTCTGCATAATAGGCTGGCTATCGTAATTCTGCCCATTTAAAATATATGTACCCAATTGAAACTCTTAGTTACATTGATAAGGTTCATGTGAACTAGTCTGTTGAAGCTTATTCATTATAATGATCGAAATCGCTATGGTCGCGCAGCGCCGTACTGCACGCTGTCCGTGCTCCGCATCACGGCACCGCAGTGAAAGACTGAAACGACTTTCTCCCACTGCATAACTCCACCCCTGGTAGCGAAAAGTGAATGTTTTTTTCTGGTTGGCCAGTCAGGGAGTCTCAGGGACCAATCAGAAGGCTGACAAACGGTCTATTGTAACACTTTCTGTAGACTTCCTCCAAGTACAATCACCAGTAAGACGCCTAAGGGCGAAAAGCTCCATGTCTTGGCCATCTGGTACCCATAGATATTCACAGATATGGGCTTAATATTGATGACATCAGGGATTTCCATATATGGGCATAAAAGGGATTTGGTTCCCCTAGCATCACAGGGATCTCCATATATGGGCATAAAAGGGATTTGGTTCCCCTGACATCACAGTGATGTCAGAGCCCGACAGCGAGTCGCAGGTTTGATCCCCGAACCCGGCGACAGTTTACAGTTTAGGCATTTAGCAGACGCTTTTAATCCAAAGCGACTTACAATAAGCAGGTAATACATCACTATGATAAGCAAGATAATATGTCAGTAAATCAACAACAATTTAACAAAATGCTTCGGAATATCAATCTAGAAAAACAATAACATAGGTAGACCATGCACCTAATCAGTAAAAAACGTTTCTAAGACCTAAAGAATGCAAACTAGCTTCATGTAACTAGCTTCAATGAGTGTTACAGTAGGCGACCATTGCTGCGTGTCACTCGCTGTCTCACTGTCTTCACTGCAATCAAAATTAAGGTAGAAAAGCCCAACAAAATAGTTAAGTGGTCAGATGGGTGAGCCGTGAACGCCTTCGAGATTTTCAAGTGGCTCCTGATCCTCAAAAGGTTGATGCATATGTTGCAATGAGGACGAGGGAGATAGTACTCACTTGAATGCACCTGCATAGCCGTAGTAAGGGTTGGACGGTGAGCGAGAGCAGTCTGTCAGGTTGGATGAGGCCACGCTGGGACACTGCTGACACAGCTTGGGAAACATGACAGGGTCAGCTCCTGGTGCACAGCTGGCCGAGAAGAACTCACTCACCGCTAGAAAAATAAAATAAAAAAAAGAAACATTTAATTGATAGACATAGGCTTGTTTAAAGGAATACCGGTAAATATACATATATATTAGAGATGCGCGGATAGCGGTTTTAGCCGCGGTGGACCGCGGTGATCCGCGCGGATTTGGATCAATCAAATATAATTATTAATTAATTTCGGATATCCGCGGATGAAATAATGCAGGAAATAAATTATGGCCTAATATATCTATCAATAAAAAGCTAAATCTAGGTATGCTTGTGTCTGTGTTAGTGTGTGTTATTTTGTATAATTTGTAAAGTAACCATCATTTTTCATGAGGCAATGTGCAGTCCACGATAAAACTAAACAGCTGTGTCCACTTAGAGGCAACGGCATTACGGCATGCATCGTCGCACTCATTACCTCTGGTCGCGCTGCGCTAAAAAGTGAATTGGTAGCACTTTATAATGAAGTACCTCAATAAAGGCTAATTAACAGCTAATAAGGCACTTATTGACAATTAATTAACAGCTAATAAGGCACATTAACAATTAATTAACTCTTATTCAAACATTATTAAACCGTAATTAACGAATTAATTATAATGAATTAACAACTAATTAAATTTTTATTATAACAGTATAAACAACAACAAGTCATTAATTAAGCCTTTATTAACACTTTATTAGGCAATTTAAAGCCACCTATTCTAAAGTGGGAACACATCGGGTACACCCGCCACTCTGACATGTCTCCTTTCCGACATGTCAGAGTGGCGGGTGTACCCGAATGTGTTCCCACTTTAGAATAGGTGGCTTTAAATTGCCTAATAAAGTGTTAATAAAGGCTTAATTAATTGTTTATACTGTTATAATAAAGATTTTATTAAGGATTTGTTAGTGTTAATTGATCTCATAATAAGTGCATAGTAAAGGGTTTATAAATGCACTATTAGGACTTAATGTGCCTTATTAGCTGTTAATTCATTGTTAATAAGTGCCTTATTAGCTGTTAATTAGCCTTTATTGAGGTACTTCATTATAAAGTGCTACCAGTGAAGTTCTCTCAGCTCCATAGTCCATATTGTAAAGTACTGTACAGTAGGTAAGTTAAACGTCCCACTAAGAGTTAAACGTCCCACTAAGTTGTGTTTGTTCCTCTCTCTTTCGCTCTCTCCCTCGCTCTCTCTCTCTCTCTCTCGTGTGTCTGACTCTGTCTGCCTGCATGTCTGCATCGACGTAGCACCGACTCAAAAAAAAAGAAAGAAAAAAGACGAACGGAGACATTCCGTAGGCTAGATCAATGCATTTCTGTGATCGCACAACTAAGAAAACTTACAGGGAATAGCCTACCAGAAAACAATATTAGCCTAATAATAAGGGTAATAATAATAATACTTTTGAAGTTGGGGATGAGGATGGATGCGGATTTATAAATTGGATGATATAATTAATGCGGTTGGATAATGGGCGGATAATTAATTTGCGCGGATGGATTCGGATGACTTCAAAAGCCTATCCGCGCATCACTAATATATATATATATATATATATATATATATATACACACAGTATATATAGATAGATATAGATATAGATATATATATAGATATAAATATATATATAGATAGATAGAACAAGCCAAAAAAGATTTTTTGAGGCAGAGGTTCTGCTCTGGCATCCAGGGAGAGTGCGTGCACATGTTCACGCCGAACAGTACCAGAGACACACACACACACACACACACACACACACACACACACACACACACACACACACACACACACACACACACACACACACACACACACACACACACACACACAGGGACAGACAAACAGGGTCAGAAAGTATCTTACTGGACTGGACAAGTTTTATCCTTGATAGTTTTTTTAACTTTCATATCAGTCAAATAAACAAAACAAAACTCACCCTCTTCCAAAGGTTTCTTGTCCATGCCGGCCCACTGGATGCCATGGTTTTCTCCCATGGAGAGCAGAGTTCCTATGGGAATGTTCCAGCCGGCAGACTTTCCCAGTCCAGTGTGGCAGGACCTCTTTCCTCTCAGCTCATTGATGCTGAAGCTGGAGCTCTTCTTTACCACAGCCAGAGCATAGTAGCAGGTGTCTGAGTCTGGTCCAATACAGAGGGCACAGGGTCACATTGATTTAACCAACCTGCTGTCCCTATTTTGGCGCACGTCATTCATTGTTATAGGCAACACATTTTATAAAAAAAAAAAAAAAAAGGGAAAATACAAAAAAAAAAAATATAAATGGGCTGGGACTCGATAAAAAATGTATCTAATTAATTGGCTTCGTAATTAATTAATCAAAATGAATCGCATGTTTGATCGCATATAAATATTTGACCTGAGAAGCCATTTTATTTAAATTAAAACGCACTGGGGTTTGTTGACTGTTGGTTGGTGCACCGGTATCGCGTTAATAAATCTAATTTAATCAGTTAAAGTCCCAGCCCTAATATAAATATTATTATTAATGTCTCAATAAAAGAGTAGGGAGACAAAATACAACCACTCCAATTGTAGTTATATATAAGTTATATAGAATTAACACACTCTACCATTTACCAATTACATTACAAAAAGACACAAATCTAGCCATAATTAGTGCATCTTACCTGCGCCGTAGTCCTCAGCAATAATGGGGTGCAGGTTGTAATTAGTAATTCCAGCTGTGTAGATGTCTCCTCCATCCAGAGTGATGGCATCTGCTTCACCGTCCTGTCAAAAACATCTTTATCGTCTTGATAGTTGCTACTAAACGACATTTAAAGATTTGCAGATGCCTGGTGGCTCTCTCTTAACACCAACATGGCCAGTGTAGTTTTTGATGGCGTCCTTATTATTATTATGGTACTGCATGGCGGTAGTAGTGCATTATATTATTTTGATAGCTATCAAGATTAAAACTGCAATCTGTAAATGTTATGTCCTTCCCGGCAAATCTTTGAATATATGTATTTTTAAAGCGAACATTTTGTAACAAAAATTTTGCTTCTGGGGTCCCTGGAACTAAATATTTTGAGATGGGGTTCCGTGGGTAAATACATATCATTTTGGGGGTCCTTGACATGAAAAAGTTTGAGCTCCACTGACATAGAAACATAGGGGTTTTTTTTTCTTTTTTTTCAGATACCTGTTTGGATTTAGGTGACATTAATAGAATCGGGACAAAATATTCAAAGACTTGCACAAATGTTCGCCATTTTTCAAAAATAGCAGATCTACAGCCGCGCTGCGAGCTTGTATATCTGCTATTTTTCAATAGTTAAAGCATAAAATAATGGTTAAAGTGGTTAAAATCTAACGTGACACAGACGCGTTCCCGGTCTTAATGGGTTAAATGAAACTGTGGATTAGGGATTGGGACGATATGAAAATGTCATGTCACGATTATTGTGACAAAAGAAATCGCAATTTACGATATTATCGCGATAATTAAAATCCATTATCCTGGGGCGGAACATTTGCCAAAAAATAGCAGATCTACAAGCTTGTAGATCGGCTATTTTTTGGCAAAGACATTTGATAGACATGTTTCAAGTACATATATTCTAAGTACCTTTTACCAATTATAGAGGGTTCAAGTACCGGGATATGCAGCTCGGCAAATAAAAGGTGAATTGATCCCAGTGCATGATGGAGGAAGATATCACGATAAATTAAATCTCCACGATACGATTATCGTGAGTGTTTTTTATCACGATAAACGATAATATCGATTATCGTCCCATCCCTACTGTGGATTAGAGAGGGTTTTTTTTAACACTGGAGCGTTCTCACCTTGATTGCCTGGATGCATTCTAGAGTGTCTAGTTTCAGTACACAGGAGAAGGTAGAGTTTGTAGCAGTCTGCAGGGCACTACATTTCTGGTTTTCCTGGCTGGACTTCACACACCATCTGGTGGGATTAGCCGCAGATGTAAATGCTGTGGATAAGGATAAAAAAGTGTTAAAATGTACATATAGGTAATAACAAGTTATATTATTTGTATTGAAAGTATACACATAACCCCTATTCTGGGGCAAACATCCGCCAAAAGTAGCCGATCGACGAGACCGACCTATTTCCACGAAGAGATTTGGTGTCGATGGAAAGAAAAAAAGAGCAGGCTTTAGCGCCTTACAGACGGGGCACGTGCGGTTGCCGGGGGATTTCTCGCTTGGATCAGCGGGGATCGCGTTGCGGTGGAGAAACAAACACTATCGCTCTGCAAGTAATTTCACAAAGATGACCACAATCCAGCTCTTGCAGCCCGAGAGCGCGTGCTCGTTCGTGCACGCGAGAATTTCACGGGACCGCTCCTCAACTTCTCTGCGCGACCCAAATAAACGCCCGCCTCTCATTGAAAATGAGTTACTAGGCCACGTCAACCTCCTCCCGTCTGAAAGGCGCTTTAGTTAGAACCTTGGAGGACACCGTTAAATAAGCCTAGAATTATTGAATGCTATTGAATGCACTCGGTGCCGCGCTGTGAGCTTGTACATCTGCTATTTTTCAATAGTTAAAGCATAAAATAATGATAAGCAATAATGTGTACCTGTTCTAAATGGTTTAAGTGGTTAACCATTTTAACCGCTTAAACCCCAGCATCCGCATTGTGGGGAATGCTTTCGCAGAAAATAGCAGATCAACAAGCTGCACAGCGCTGTCGGGGGGAAACCTCATATGTCCAAAAACTGTTACTTTTCCGGATTCCAATTCATAAGTAGCAGATCAAGATCAAAACGTGTGCCACTTTTCGAGCTTGTGGGTCTGCTACTTTTGATGCTTTCGTGTAACGTTGTAGTGTGTAATAATTTATGAAAAAACACAAAAGAGGATATAAGAGACCCGACAGCAACAATATAATAATAATAAATTATAATAATGATAATAAGTATTAAAAAGTAATCATGTTTACCAGCGGTTCCCAGCAGCAAGGACAGAAGGAGAAGCATGTTGATCAGTAGGAGTCTCCAGGTCAGAACAGCAGAACAGCATCAAACTGCAGCATGGATGTACGGTGGTGTGGTGACTTCACCTGCTTTTATAGGGAAACTTCCATGTGGGCTGGACAGTCTACAAGGAAGAAAATACCGACAATGTTTCCTCATCCTAGGAAGTTACAGGCTCAGACATCCAGAAAACATATTTAGTAATCCATAACAGAACAGGTTCCACCTAGCAAACTTGTTGTGTCAATGTCAATTCATAGTATGAAAAGCATTCAAGTATGGAAATGTTAGTGTGGGGAGTGGTTCTCAAACCTTTTTGTGCCAACTTAAGGACACCCAAATTGTATTTGGCCACGGACCTCCATTCTGAGTTTGTACAGTATTTGCTTTTTTTTAATAGCCAGCCTCTAAATTATGTATAAAAGGGTTCAAATGACTGTGATGCTGTATTAAGACATTTTGCTGTATTAAGATACTTTAAGAACCACTAATCTAGTGTGCCAGGATGACTAGGATTTTGCCATTATTTAAATAAAGTTAACACGGTTCATTTGGCACATAATACGATTTACAATTGCTATACAATAGCAGTAAAATAACACTGTATACCGATTAGCAGCAGTAACTGGTCTCGAATTCAGTTTTTTAAGATCTGTATTGTATTTCACTTTCTGAATTCTGAATAACATCTCTGTCGGTAGTAGTCATGTCCAAAACTGTAACTTTTAAGGATTCAATTTCAAAGCAAAGCATGTTCAAACTTGTGGATCTGGATACTATTCATGCTTTTGTGTGACGTTGTAGTGTGATCAGGTAGGGCGTTCATTTACGGGGGGAAAAAACACAAATAGTTAAAATATGAGACAAGAGGTTTTGTGCAGCAACGATATGTTATTGAAAATAAACACTGGCAGTGCAAAAGTCTTTACAGTGGACACATTGACCATAACAAATTCCATACATGCAATATGTACTGAGTCACCCAAGTTGTAACTGGACCGCTTTTCCCCCACACCAGATCTCATCACCACAAATAGCTGATCAAGCTTGTAATGAATTTTACCCTGAGAACATGGATACATGGATCCAACTCTCAACTCTCAGCCTGGCCGGTCTATGTGTCGATGTGTCCCCGAGCAAGACGCTTACACCCCAACTTGCTCCCCGGCACTGCTCCTATTGGGGGTTGGCACTGCTCCTAGTTGGGGGTAAATGCAGAAGACAAATTATACATTAAGTGCAGAGTTACAGTAGAAAATGCCATAAAGAACCTTCGGATGTGCATGCACCTCTTGACCGCCACCATAGCAAATGCCCCCAACAACTAAACAGGACGAAATATTATAATACAATACAGGCACGTGCACACATACAGTAGACATCAAAAGGGGCTTGAGCCCCTGCCCTTTTATCCCTCTGTAAAAAATGCCCTCTCCAGAGCATGAATGCAGTTTTTTACTACAGTATGGTGAAAGAAATGCAAATGCCTTTCCATGCCATATACCTGAAGGCGGCGTTCAAGAGAATTGCCTTGTCCAAACTCTCCTGAACTTGAATGCAGCTTCTTTTGTTGAAAGAATTGCCCTCTGTGTGTAGAAATCCATACTGTTATGCCACATCTCCAGTATTGACTTGATTATGCTTAGTTCAGTGTGGTATCAAGCACGGGAAATAGCAGTCATCCAAGCTCACAACGCGTCGCTCTGCGACGTGTTGAGCTTGGAGGTCGGCTATTTTCTATATTTTCACCAAAAGGTCCTTTTAGAAATGTCAGCCCCTGCCTCTCTAACATTCTCTGCACGTCCCTGATACAATATATTAAAATCATGAAGACTTGCCCATCTGATATTCTGAATATTGAGACACCATGTCCACTTTCACAATAGATGATATTCAATCCCTTCACACGCTCTGCAATCCTTCATCTCATTGTCAACATGGGTTATTCTTCCCAGAGCATCAATGAATACACGTTTTGTCTCACACAACAAGGGTCGGGGATTTACAGGATGTCCAAGAAGTCATGTGATACTGTCCAAAGTGGAAGTGCCCAATGTATGAAATAACATAACACTAACAGCGCAATAAGAGACCTGCTTCCTTATTGATGACATCAGAAATCTCCATATATGGGCATAAGAGGGATTTTGTTTCTGGGAATGACCATATATGGACTTTTTTATTTTATTCTTTATTAATAATAATATGTATCCATATACATACAATATATTTTATGCCCATACATGGATATCCCTATCTGAACCAGCCACACAGATATGGGCCATGCTTTTGCCATCTGGCCTGTGATATATATCGATGACATCAGGGATCTTCATATGGGCATAAAATACCCATATATGGACTTTTACATAGGTGATGTCACCCTTGATATCACCTGTGATGTCACAGAGACTTTGATGAAGTGACATCACTTCCTGTACAGACGCACTTCCTGTACGGACAAGCTGCGACATTTCTCGTGGTATACTGCGACCTTCGGTCGCAATTAGGACTGGTGTTATACAACTGGTGGAAAGCAGAAGGAAATTGGCATTGATAAATATGTGTGAGTTTGAGGTGAACAAACAGTGAAGGTATGAGGAAAAATACCAAAGTATTATGTTGGAGGTTGTGTGACAAGGAAACAAACACGTTTGCACACAAAAAAAGAACATCAAGTTAAATATGTAGTCTTGGCATTCATTCTCCCATTGTTTGATAAGGTCATGCTGTTGTCGAAACCCTGTCTAGCTGGGTTGGATAGACATACAACACTCACGTGCACAACACATGCGCAACACGTGCACAACATTATGTACATGATGTGCACATCACATACACAACACAAGCACTACTAAGCAGCACAATACTGATATGCAGGGATACACTGGTGAGTGTTCCATCTGTCTTGACCAGTGATTTTCAACAGGTTCTAAATGTGGTGTTGACGTCTAGTGAGAAACCAGTTGGACACAGCAAGCAGTGATGGACTCACCATGCAGTCAGCCCGAAGGGCAAAGATCTCCATATATGGGCATAAAAGGGACACAGACAGACAGATACAGAGATCTCCATATATGGGCATAAATGGACAATAGCAAACAGATGGTCAAAACGGGTCCTAGGACAACAGTTATAATGGGGTTTGCATTAAAGGGTGGGGCATTCATTCCCTATTTACATTGTTCCCGAGTTGGCCAGGGCGCCGACTAGACGCTCGGCTGCCCAGAGCTTCTAGTTATATTAAATAAGAGAAGTACCATTTGTATTGTACTTCTTTTAAATACAAAATGCAATAAAATAAATTAAAACATAGGGATGGTCCTGTAAAACTACATTCCATGACTAAAATCCCCTATGACGATCTATAGATCTATAGGACATGGGCCTTTAGATCTGTAAAATGTATGGATGGGACCATAGATCTTTAGAACATATTGATGGATCAATAGATCTGTAAAACATATGGATGGGATCATATACACTTATGGATTGACCCATATATCTGTAGAACATGGGGATGGGCCTGTAGATATGTAAAACATGGATCCATAGATCTATAGAATGTATGGGTACGTTTGTAGATCTGTATGATATAGGGATGGACCTAGGAATGCGCTCATAGATCTGTAAAACATATGTATGTGCCTGTAGATCTGTAGAACATAGGGATAGGCCTTTATATCTGTAAAACATATGGATGACTCCATAGATCTATAGAACATGGGGCTGGGCCTGTAGATCTGTAAAACATATGGATGACTCCATAGATCTATAGAACATGTATTTTTTTGGATCACTGCTACAACATTTTGTTATTTCTTTATTTCATTGTTGTATTTATGTATTCATTTTTGGAGATTTAGACTTCCATAGGCAGTGGCCAATCCTGCAATGGCGGGGGTCCTCCAATAGGGGTCGCGAACACTAGTGGAGGAGCAGTCCCTGGGAATTCCCCGTGAGCAGCCCTGTTGGGGTGGTCATTTGGTATTTTTAGCATTTTTTTACGGCGGCGCCAGGGGGTCCCTGGGGGTCCCTGGAGCTCCGGGGGTCCCTGGAGGTGGTCCCCGAGTATGTGCCACTCTGCAGTCCCAGGCCGAGACCCCAAAGTCGCATAGGAGTGAAGCGGTGGCCCGCCCAGTTCTCCAAAGCCTTATCCCCAGGTCCACAATCATATCGCCAGGGGTCCATGGAGGTGGTCCCCGAGCATGTGCCACTCTGCGGTCCGAGGCCCCAGAGTCGAATGCGAATGGAAATCTGGCACTGAAATCTCCTCATAGCTATTGTGGCATGTGTGGCTTTGATCACTCTGGGTTTGATTGTTAAAGCCCGAAAGGCCATTAGCATATGGTTCAAGAAATACAGGAATAAATAAAGTAATAAATAAAATAATAAAAAAAGAAAAAGAAAAAAAGGAAATCAAAAAAAAAAAAAAACGGAATTATGCAAACAAATACATAAAAAAATATATATACACAAATAAATAAATAAATAAATATATACACAAATAAATAAATAAATAAAAATATAAATACATAAATATATATATAAATAAATATATTTTCACATAAATATATATATTTATCTGTATTTTTTTACATTTCTTTGCATATTTATTTATTTATTTTTGCATTTCTATATTTATAATTTCATTTATTTATTCATTTATTTATTTTGAATAAAGTAATTTATCGTCCTCCATAGTTTCCTGGACCTTTTTTAATTAAGGCACAAAGGCAGGTATTGTACCAGCAGATGAGTTGGGAATGGATGGTTGTGCAACGGTGAGGAAATTGATGATGTAATTAAATGACAGGAATCAGTGTTGTAACGTAGTACATTTACCTAAGTATATATATTTTTCTATTTTTTTTTTTTTTTTGTATTTTTACTTTACTGTACTTTACTTTTTTACTTTTCAATGTTCTGTAATATTACTTCTACTCCAAATATTACCAATACTTTTGTACTCAGACTCTTGACATTTACTTGTAACAGAGTATGTCTATATTGCAGTATTGATACTTTTACTTACCGGTATATAAACATATGAGTACTTTTTCCACCACTGACAGGAATGAAGAAACACAAAGTGTATAATGGTATCACATTTCAGAAGACTTGGCTGAAGTTGACTTGCAGTACTTTTCCTTCTGTTATCAACACAGGTGTCAGAAGACTGCCTTCTAAGAAGGGAATATCTTCAGAAATAGTGTCATATCCTGGAATAAATTCCTTATCAAAACATTTCTTCACCAATATGTTTGTATAGGTGTGACGGTGTCTAGTAACACATCCCACAAAGACTGGAATTCAGTCTCCCTAGGAGAATCAGTTACAGCTGATGAAAGTTCGAGTCCCATTAAATTAACTATACAGGATAAAAAACACCAAAACTAGAAGCAGTGCTCTTCCGAGCACAGGTCTCCACCAGGCCAGGAGGCCTGTTATAGCGCCACCATGAGGCTGATTTGAAAAGTTTGATGTGGCATTTCTTCCTCGGCCTAGTGGGAATGTGCATGCCCAATTTCACAAAAATTGCACGCTGTGTTCGTGATTTGAGGCATTTTGTTCAAAACTGACCAATCTTACAAACTTTGAAAGCCAATCTCAGCCAATCAGGATGGAATATGGACAATCAGACAGATCCATGTCGATGACATGACTGTATACTGTCTACCGAAATCTGTAGGAGTACTGTCAAAAAATGTGTTTGACAAAACACAGCCTCATGGTGGCACTATAAAAGGCTGATGTGAAAAATGCAGGGAAAAGGTTTTTCCTTGGCCTCTAGGGAGTGCGCTTACAAAGTTTGCAATTGATCGGTGGAGTTATGGGTAAAACCACAAATCGGCCTGTTATAGCGCCACCATAAGCCTGATTTCAAAATTGGAATGGAATATGCAAAATCGGACAGATCCGTGTCGATCACATGACTGTTGAGATAGCCTACTGCCTACCGATTTGTAGGATTTTTGGACAAAATCTCTAATAGTGTACAGAAATGTGTTTTGCAAACATCGGCCTCATGGTGGCGCTAGAATAGGCCCATTTGAAAAATGTGGGGCAGAGGTTCTGAATTGGCCTCCAGGGAGAGTGTGTGCTCATTTTGGCAGCGACCGGGCCAATGGCGACTGAGATTAGGTGGTAACAAACTTTGTGGACAGACACACACACACACACACACACACACACACACGGACGGACGGAAGCGAAAACAGTCTCTCCCTGCCTTCGGCTGGTGGAGACAATAAATATGCTTTAAGTAGCATGTGAGGGGTCAAACTAGGGGTTTTTAATGATTCTGAATCCATTGCAAGCATTTGTTTTGCACGGAAAACATTCCTTGGGGTAAAGGCGGCTCCCACAAAACTTTGAAAAGTGATGACTCATTCTACTGTCCTTAGCTCTTAGGTCAGCCTTGACAGGGAGTTAAACAGTGGAATCCCATGTAAAAGAAACACTGAGGCAGTTCTTCAGTTTCCTTTATGGAACTCTTTACTTTTGTGAAACTGTAAATAAGCACAGAAATACAGAAACATCAATCATAATGAATAATGAACTAACATACAGTACTCCAACAACACTTCTCATCTAAACAGAGCACACAGGCACAGGCAGGCAAACATCAAAGGGGTCGCCCTTTAGCTGAGGCCAAACTGGTCAAAAATCATCAATTTGATGCACTTGGTGAAGAGTTTCAGATTTTTGGTATGGTGTTAGGTATGGGTATAAGGTTTTCAAAAACCATCGCAAACAAGTTGGGCTCGCCCCCTAGTGGTCCGTTTGCAACTAATCAAATATTAGATATGTCAGTATACGGTTCAAACCCCAAATAATTGATGAAAGAGATTTTTCAATGATGTTTTTGCAGTTTTTTGGGCTTGGTGCAGCAAGATGTTCTCACTATTTATTATAGTATCTTCCAATAAAATCACACCTGTGTGAACTGAGCGCAACAGCACTACTGTGTGTGTGTGTGTGTGTGTGTGTGTGTGTGTGTGTGTGTGTGTGTGTGTGTGTGTGTGTGTGTGTGTGTGTGTGAGTGCAGTTGATGCTTGCTCAGGCTAGACTCAACAGCACCCAACAGCACCTCAACAGCACCCTCTCTGGCTACATACACACATTATACATACATACATGTATACATATACACGGCCATGCTATTGAGCGGTCTACCACCGCTCAAAAACTTGACACGCTACAAGTTCTTCACTTTCACTTTAATTTAATTTAAACACCCCAAAAAGTCTATGGGAAATTCAATGTTATTTTCATCTGAAACCCCTTGTTCTTTCACTTGTTAGCAAGCATGTTACTTCAGCATGCATTAACTTACAGACTCCACTTAAACTTTAAAATTATGAGGTATATTATGACTTCTATTGCTGTGATGTTTTTATCACTTTTATACTTGATATGGATCTCGCAGTCTTTTCAGCTTTGAGATGTATACATTTTGAGTAAAGACAATTAATATCTACTCATGACCTTCTGCACTCTAGCAATTAGTGCACCTGCTATAAATAGCCTATCAGTCATTGGTTTGATTGATTGAGGAGTTTATTAGCAGTTTGCAATAGAAAAAAGTACAATTTCATGACAGCACAAATCACTGGTACAAGGTCAACTAAAAGGAGATCCTAGTAAGCTTTACAGCTTATTTATACAGGAACCACTTTATGTATCTCATAACATTAAAAGACAGACGGATAGAACATTCAAGGTTCAAGGTTGTACTTTATTGTTATGTCTTTTGTACAGGTACATAAGAGTAAAATTTGTTTTTGTTTGGCATCCTTCAGACAATGCAGTGGTATTATCAAAGTAACAGCAAAGATATAATAACAGCAAACCAACCCTTTTTTCTTTCACCTTTTGGCAATCATGCAACTTCAATATGCTTTAATGTACAGACTCCATTTCAACGTAAACATGTAGGGCTATCTTAGGGCTTGAATCGCTGTTATACAATTTTTTGAGCGGTGGTCACACCGTCTCCATAGCGTGGCCGTGTGTGTAGGTATGTATGTTTGTTTGTTTGTATGTCTGTATGTATGTATGTGGGTGGGTGGGTCTGTATGTAGCCTCAAGCCTGTGGTGTAGTACCTTTTCTGACCACACATGTTAAGGGAGGGGCGCTGTTGTTCAGGCCAGGCCACACACACACACACACACACACACACACACACACACACACACACACACACACACAGGGGGGGGGGGGGGTAAACCACCGCTCAGTTCACACGGGTGTGATTTTTTTATTACCTTTAGATGTTTAAAGCTATCCCTCTTCAAACAGCGTGGTATTTTCAGCTCAGAGAATGCATTAAAGGAACACTCCACTCAACCTTTTGCTCACCAACATGTAAGGTTATCAGTGGTAGAAAGTACAGTAACAAAGACCATTAAAGGACAACACAAGGGTTCATATTTTATATTGTAATTAGAGAAAAGAAAAAGTGAGTGTTAAAATGTTTTAATTTGCTTCGTTCTATTGTTTTACCGTGTTTACCGTGCTAAAATGTGGGGCATGCGTACGCATGGGGGCATGTGTACAAGTGGCTAAATATGTCTTTTTAGACACAATAAGCAAGCAGTTTCTTTATTGCTATTCACAGTAACACTTCCAGCCCCCACAAGTCACATCCAACCATGAAAGGTTGCGTTGTATCTTGGGAATGGGCTTATTCTGTGTAAAATGACATATTTAGCCACTTGTACGCATGCCCCCAACCACTGAAATAAGAATCTGTAAAACAATAGAAAGAAGTAAATGAAATAATTTGAACACTCATCTTTTATATTCTTTAATTACAATCTAAAGTATGAACCCTTGTTGTAAAAAACTAAAGTTGTCCTTTAATTGCATGCCCTCTCGATAAGTAGAAGTTGGAGTAGAGCACAGCATGGTTGTATAGAAAAAAGAATGGAAGTTCCATGTATTCAAAGTAGACAACGAGTGAATTTCTATAAACCAACCATTAAAACAAATCCTGGGGTCCAGAATACTGTAGGTATTCAGGGTGAACCTGGCTTTTATCTCTTTTTCCTTCTGATTCTTCTGGGATCTCCATTAGTTTTACTGCTGGCAGGAATGGAAGGTGCATGAATTCTCCAGATCTAGTGAATAAGGGGAAAATTACATTTAGTGCATTTCTCTGTGTATTAGCTATTTTCAATATTATGTTTTAAAAATAATAAATGAAAAGCGGAAACTAGTTCGGGATCGGCACCCCGTGAAACGTCGCGCCGCCGACAGCATAGATTGAGTAAAAATTGGGGGGCTCTAAACTTGGCATCTGGCCATTTTCAATGGATTAAATCGTCAGACCACGTAGATTGGCTCGTTGGAAAGCGTAGGACGAGCCAGGACCACCCACGTCTCTACAAGCAGCTCAGGGTAAGTAAAATAGCAAAAAGAATATTGTATTGTATTGAAAAAAAGCCACACTTGTTCGGGATCGAAAGTATATAATTTGCGTGTAGTTTTAAAATGAAGTAATCTCTGTCATTTCTTCATCCATACTGTAATACCAACCTGAGGCAGTGTGAGCACACTCCCTGAGGGAGTTCATGGCAGTCATGTAGTCAGGTCCCAGGAATCCCTCAAAGCTTGTACCAGCTGGTACCTTCTGGAGGCACTTGGTGCTGCTCTTGAAAAGAGCTCCTTCACCCTGGAACATTCTGAACGAGGTATCGGTGCCGGAGGCACCAAACTTGGTCTGGACAGAAACAGCGAGCAGGTTAGTCTTTTCGCGTTGCGAGGCGTTGTGAGCATGTACTGGTAGATCTGCTATTTTCACAATAGAACCGTGTTATAAGAAATGTACTGTAAAGCCTCAACTCTTAGTGCTCGTCAGGGTGGGGGGTCCCCAGTTAAAATATGATTATTTTGGGGGTCGCAGCCTGAAAAGGTTGAGAAGCACTGTTGTAGACCAGGCCCACTGCAAGCTGCTGTACTCTGTCCTCTACCCTGAGCCATCCCACCCTGGCATAATGAGCAGGGGCTGGTTGAGGTGAAGTTAGATGAGTGCTTAGGCTCAGTGTATTCCTACTCACCACTGAGGAGTTCTACATTTCAATCATGTGTAGGCACTACTTTTCTTTTCTTTAATTTTTTTTAGGGTGAAATCTATCACTATAAAAATCCATGCAATGAAGATCATATTCAATGGCTGCCATAAAGTACAGGTTTTCAAAGTGTTGGTACTGTATATAGTTGTGGTATATACTGTATATAGATATACATCCGGCGTATTCACCGTACATTACATCTATAACTATTCATTTAGCGAATGTCTGTCCGCTGTCTGTCCGCCGTCTGTCTGCAGTACTCTGATGTCATACACTGACGTATTGACATCACAGACTGGCCTGGACACGGAACACCATGTATGGGCATAGAGATCTGCCCAACAGGCACTCCAATATGGAACACCATATATGGGTAAAAAGATCTGCTCAACCGGTACTCCATCATCCATTAATCCCCCCCCCCCCCCCCCCCCCCCCCACAGGACTAGTTTATATGCATTGTTCATTAATATGGTGTGTCCCGTCTAAATAAACAAATACAGTAAATGTAAAGTAAAGCAACATTTGCAAAAACGTTTAAAAAACAGCCAGGCAAACAGTGAGAGCTCAAAGATGTGCTCTGCCAGGAGTGCTGCCACCGACCTGCTGGGCGAGGAGCACCGACGCCACCTTATCACGTGTTTCTGGACGGGTCACCACAGCGTGAGCGGGGACCTTGGCCAGGTTGCATGAGGCGTAGTCAGAGATGGGGACGGGTGCGTTTTGCCCGGGACAGATCAACCTGTAGTCTTCAGAAAAGACATTCTGAGCCCAACCGTCGCCTTGAGAAGAGAAATGAGGAAACGCAAGGTACATCATAGGGTTAGGGTCAAGTGAAAAAAGTTCATTTCAATCTCTGGAGGGGGGCTGTAATTGGTAAAGAGAAAAAAAAAAAGATTTTATTAAAAAGATATTTATTGATTTATTGTGCCTGACCGTCCCTGTGTGTCATTATTATCAAAAGAATATAAAATAAAAAACATATATTTTCAAACATTTTCAAGAATAACAAATCTAGCAGATCTACAAGGCTATGTCTATTTGGGATGGAATGGTTTCCTTGGCATATGAGCTGTTTAGGAGAATCCCTGCGTGAGGAGAACCAGAGAGAATGTGGGGAGTAGATCTCTTACCCTCACTGAGTCCTGGGACAGTGGTGTGTTTGACGAAGGCAACATCTCCAGCACCGGCAAAAAGACATCTATGGCATTAACAATAGAAAGGAATGCAATGTATTAAAGCTCTATTATGACTTTTATTTTATTTTATTCAGTCTGTATAGACGCATTTCTGGTCCACGTTACACTGATAAGAACTAGATGCGTGTGCAGGTCAGTACCAAAATTAGCCAATGAAACCAGCGCTCCCCAAAACAACAGGCCCACTGCAAGCTGCTGTGCTCTGTCCTCTACCCTGAGCCATCCCACCCTAGCATAATGAGCAGGGGCTGGTTGAGGTGAAGTTAGACGAGCACTGAGCTTCAGCTCAGTGTATTCCTACTGACCACTGAGGAGTTCTGTACAAAAAGATTGTAACCTAAAATGCAACTCAGGTTGGTAATTTTGTTTATTCCTGTGATAACAGTGTCTCCCACTTTGACTGTGAAGCCATCGGCCTTGCAGAGACCATTTCAATGAATTAATCCAGAACGCAAGCAGATTGCTGTGATTTAAAGTGATCTATAACCAGTAATATGTGAGTCATAATTCTCTGTATCAATATAGTTGTATTCCAAGGTAGTGAGGGAGAGGGCTCAAGACTGCACTGGGCATAACACAGGTGTTGCGCAGTCTTCTCTTAAAGGCAATGGCATCTGGCACGGTGATTGGTTATATAGCGCAGGTGTTTTTAGTGATATAGCAGGTGTCCAAAATAGCAACTTATCCGCGAGACAACAAATTGCAGTAAAGAGCTCATGTCATGTCGTTCACATTAGGAACAGTAAAGACCCTAGTATGCTTCCTTGCGGAACACCACAGCGCACTGGAAGGAACGAGGACAGGGTTTCCGTTCACCTCCACCACCTGTTCTCTCCCCTCCAAATAGGAGGTACATTTTGCTTGTTTTTTACAGAAAGAAATGGTAAAACATTTTTATTATTTCAGCTTGACTATACAGGTCATAGGCCCCTGCAGTACCTGAAGGCCCCGGCATAGCCGTAGTAGCGCTCATCACTGTTGGGTTGGCATTTAGCACTGCCAGCATCATCACTGCCAATACACTGCTGACACATTGGAGAGCCTTCAGGAGATCCAGGAGCACAACCACTACTGAAGAACTCAGCTTAAAGAGAGGAGAAGACACTCAGTCAGTGGTCAATCAATCACTGTCTCACAATTTAACATTCTATAAATAAATCTCTAGCAAATTCATTCAAAGTAAAACCTAGTTTCCTGAAAAGTATTCAGACATTCAGAGTCAGACAAGCATTCATCATGAATCAGTCTCTAGTTTACCTGTAAACAAGCACACATGATGTATTAAAACATCTCTAGCGAGTTTGTTTAATTAATTAATTTACTGAGTAAGCAAGTAATACATTAATTTAGGTACAGTAAGTGATATCTTTTGGGTAAAACAAAGGGTTTTTTGTTAAAAGGATAAACACTATATTCTGATAGTGTTTTTTCAGTATTAGGGGTCTATTCAAATTCATCAATAACATCAGATGTATTATTATTGCTTGATGCAATCAGTTGCTAATCAGAAAGTAGCTTTCACAACTATCTCTGCATCGTGGAGTACAACAGTATGTTCACACTTTTAGTGTTTAACTTGCAGGCATCTTTAAATTGTGCACTAAGATGAGAGAGCGAGAGCAAGAGAGTATGTACTGTAGGTAACAATTCCACAACTGCTTACTGTAGCTACAGTTGCCAACACGTTGATGGATGTGGCTCATGGGGATGTTCCAGCCTGCAGTTTTGCCACGGCCAGTGTGGCAGGACTTCTTGCCCTGCAGGTTGTCCCAGGTCACCCCAGACGCAGCCTTCACCACGGCTACAGCGTAGTAAGAGGAGGCTGATGCTGTGGGTGAAGGACTAATGTTAGCCAAAGAAACATGGGGTGCAAAAAGTTGATTATTTATTACTTATTACAAACTATTGACTGTGACCTCAAAGTTGTACTAGCTAGACAAAGGCCACGAGGTCACTAAAGGGTTCATCCACCATGGAGCATTAGGGTGCACAGTAAATTATATATTTTAGGACAGACTGTCATTAGTAGCTTCACTACAAAATACATAAATAAAGTAGTAGTAGAGAAAGGTGTAAACTACAGTACTTACCACCATCGTTGCTACTGCATTGTCCTGTCAGCCAGAGATGTAAACAATATTATTGTTGACATAGAAGACATAGAATAGAATCATATTAGTTTACAGTAGAGAATAGAGAATCATAGTATACACAATCTAGTATATAGAGAATCATTAGTATACATAGTATAATATGTGTCACACTGGTTTTCCTGGACTTCAGTTTCACCTTTAACAGCCATCATCACACAAACCCTGACAGACCAACTGTCACTACTTGGATCTTTGGGAACTGGGTGTTTTGACAAAAATCGGTAAGGCTGATGGAGTTAATACATTTAAACTGATGATTTTACAGTGTAGATTGGGGTCCCAAGAGAGAAAAATACCTAATGCATATCTAACCGAAGGTCCTTGAAATGAAAAAGATGACAAATGTAAATCTTGAAAGTGTTCATGGCCCATCTATCTAACTGCTGAACGTGGCAGCCAATCAATCAATTTTGTCTGGCTTGGGTCAATCGAATTGAACCAACGTAGCATACTTTAAAGGTAGGGTAAGTGATATGTTTTGGTTAAAACAAAAAGTGTTTTGTTAAAAACATTTAAAAACATAATATTATATTCTGATAGTAATCATTGAGAGTGTTTGTTCAGTAACAGAGGTCTCCCCATCTCTGCAGCTCTTTTAACAAAGAGAAAATATATTTTCAGGTGAGTTGCAAAATTCAGGAAAGAGTACCCATTTATCAGCTTAGATTTTATAGTGTTCCATTTCAAATTTTGTCGGCTCATCATTTCTTTGTGTCATCACTTCCAAATCCACTTTTTTTTTAAAATCTGTATGTGAATTGTCTATCCTTTATCCTTATTGGATACAATTCGTATCCTAACCTGAAAATGCATTTTCTGAGCTGGAGAGACACAGAGACTCTTGTTAATGAACATTCACTCTATAATGAGTACTATCAGAATATAGAGTCATTTAACACTTATAAAAAGAAAAGATAAAGATATCTTCATCATACTGCTCCACCGTGGCAGGTTTAAGATGTGTTACCTTCATCATACTGCTCCACCATAGCAGGGACAAGACCACATTTTCCAGCTGTGTAGACATGTCCTCCGTCCAGGGCCATGGCATCTGCCTCGTTCCTCTAGGAAGCAGACAGGAGAATGCAGTCATTAGGATTCTTTATGTGTTTGTTACTCTAGGACACAGGGGTGTCCAAAGTGCGGCCCGGGGGCCAAATGTGGCCCGATGACAAGTTTTATACGGCCCGCGGCTTCATTCCTAAATTGTACTATAAACGTCCCTCCAGCACCGTCAAACAAGAATATTCTATTGTATAATTTGTCAGGATTCCTTGTTCCCTGTTGTCTCATTCTGAAGGGGTCAAAGAAAGGCTATTTTACCTTGCACGTCCGGTTACATTTGGTAATGTGAGTTACAGTATTTGTGTTTTGTTCAGAGCACACACCTGACAAAAGACCATCGATATTAAATATTGATAGTAGTTAGATAAAATGTTTTAATTGGGATGCATATGTATGTGACTGTGTTATGGTCCGACCAAAAAGTACATTTTGTCAGGAGATACTTAGTCGGCCCTTGGGAGTTTTAATATTTTCTTTGAAAAAAGTTTGGACACCCCTGCTCTAGGAAGCTGATCTGAGGCCATGGTTCTCAGCAGGAAACCGATGTATTGTACACTCCAAGTAGGGAATGAGACTTTCCCCCGGGTGAAGGAGTTTAAGTATCTCTGTGTCCCTTTCACCAACCCCATCTAGGGTACAGGCACTGATGACACGGAGGAGAGAACACGCCCCCAGCGCCCACAGCGTCCTCAGCGGGAATCCAACCCAGGACTGCTGTTTATATTTCTGTCTAATAAAGTATTCAATCAAAAATAATGCAATAATACTATGTTTACCAGTATCTTCTTCACACAGTCCTCCACTGTGGGGGCGGTCTGACATTTAATCTCCATGTCGCTGTCGCTCCACGAGTGGCAAGTGTCATTCTGAGCCTCGCCCACAGCACACCATGTGATGCCACTTGAAGTGGCATCAGTTGACTCTGGAAAGCAAAGAAAAAGGGAAACAATCAAATACAGTGTGGTTGGACCATAGACTGTAGAAAAATATGGATGATGCGAAGCCATTGGTTTCTATGCAGCGCAAATGGCCCTTTCTACCCCTTGGAATGGGTGTCGCAATCATAGAATTGTAAAGGCATCAGAGATGCTATTGGCTGCCAACGGTCACGTGCAACCGCAGGGATACATGGGAGAATGTGGTCGGAGCCTCCCGAAATACAGCACACGAAGAAGAACACAGCCGGCTGGTATCAGTTTAGTTGGCCACGCCCCCCCGCAACTTTATCATTTATTTTAAAATACATTGGACCACATTTCGACAAAACGAATATGATGGTGATTGAAAGGCAATTTTTAACTAGCGATAGGAACCATACAGTATTCATGAAAATGTTAATTAAGGTTAGAAAACGAAAGGGGAAAATGAATGGGATCCAATGGAGCACAATTCTTTTTGCGATCGGCCGGGGGGGAAAACAGCGCAACTAGCGGCCAATCATAGGAAGTTTTACTTCCCTATTGGAGTCATTTTAAATCGGCAGAACTATGCCCCTGGGTCGGACCAATGCAAATTGTGGGTTGCAGCCATCAAGACCAGATGTATATGTAGAGAAGTGTGTGGAGTAGCAAGAATTTGAAGATAATTCCAGAACGTGGAAAACGCAATGG
This sequence comes from Nannobrachium achirus, assembly GCF_963921795.1. NCBI lineage: Eukaryota > Metazoa > Chordata > Actinopteri > Myctophiformes > Myctophidae > Nannobrachium > Nannobrachium achirus. Next base: position 12,530,281 of record NC_137814.1, read on the forward strand.
TGAAAATATAGGTTGTATCAAGAACCGAGGAAACCAGGGGAAAATAAATGATGAGACTACGACCTGCGGTTGTCGTGTGTGTCTACAGTACACTTACTTTTGTTCAGGGAACGGATGATGCTCATGTACTCAGCACCCAGATACACAAAGGCATCAGTGCCAGTTGGCAGCTTCACCAGGTCCTTTGTGGAGTCCTTGAACATCAGGTTCTTGCCGTCGGACGCACTATAGGAGAACAAGTCAAACACCTGCAAGGCACACACAGCAATGCAATAGTTATTTATAGATGACGAATTCAAACAAATGTTTTGTGTCTCTGGGTTATTTAAAAAACACTTAAGATTCAGAATATGAGAAGAAAATGTTGAAGAAAACATGAAAATTGTAGATAGTAATGCTTTGCTATTATATGAAGCCAGATCTACAAGCTCTTCTCTATCTGTAATCTGCATCAATTAACACAGCGGTTCCCAACATGTGGGCAGGGGCCCACTGGTGGGCTGTGATATTGCAAGTTGCAACCCCAAATAAACGATTTTAAGATAATATTACAATTTAATAAAAATTCAAAAGAATATTTATGTAAAAAAGTCATGTACATTTTTCCTTTAAAACCACAAGTTTTTATTGTGATACCGATGAATAGGAATTTAAAATATATTATGTTATAATTCCATTGAGCCAAACTCTGATCACATCTTGAGCGTGTAGTTTGTGCAATTAATTCACATTCATTTAACTGCTGTTTGTGTCAAGAGTAGGTTTCTGCCCGACATCAACGATATTTCGGTGTGTGTCTTACGTTCTCAGCTGCGGTGAGTCTATTGTAGATGAGGTCAGCCACTCCTTGGTCCATGCGGGTGACCACAGCGTGAGCCGGCACCCTGGCCAGGTGACAGCTCTTGTAGCTGTCAATGCTGGCTCTGGTGCCGTCCTTACACAGCAACTCATAGCTGGCCTTCTCTTCATCTGGAAAAACAAACCATATTGGATCAGGCTTTGAAGATACTGTATGGGGGTGCCAATGCCATAACTTTGGTTGCTTTATTGGCCAACATCAGTGTTTTGTACTCTGTGGCTGTGCAGGCAGTAACTGAGCCAATGGAGGGAGCGGAGAAGGGGGGAGACATGCAAACATTTTGGCTGGTTGAAGACCAAGCGTGCTGCGGCATTCTGGATCATTTGGAGGGGCTTAAGTGCACACAGGCCAGTGAGGAGCGATTTACAGTTAGTAGGCAAGTTTTGATATTTCTGGATAAGGAGCTGGGCTGATTCCTGGGTGAGGAAGGGTCTGATCCTTCGAAAGTTATAGAGTGTAAACCCTGTTAGGACATGAAAGTTACAGAATGCTAGTCTGGCGGTGCCAGCCTCTTTCACACACTTACCACCAGTAAGACTCCCTAATCGGCAGCGTGATTTTAGGGCAAAATCTGTTGGGGCAGTGTCCAAAAATGTGTTTGAAAAAATTGGCCTGATGGTGGCGCTATATGGGACAGATCAATGTTGATGGCATGAGTGTAGACATACTGTGTACCGATTTGCATGATTTTTGGGCAAAATCTGTAGGAGCAGTGTCCAAAAATGTGTTTGAAAAAATGGGCCTGATGGTGGCGCTATATGAGACAGATTCATGTTGACTGCCCTCTTGGCACCGCCGAGGCGGACGCGTGGGTGGGTACCGGCCCCTGCTCTCCCGGACGCTCCTAGCCCGAGTTACGGCATTTTTTGTGCGCTGCAGTGGCGGGGGTCCACTTTTGCACTTTTGCATCCATTTTGGAGCACCAGGAGTCGGTGGTCCATGGGAATTCCCAGTGAACAGCCCCGTTAGGGTGGTCATTTGGTCATTTTTGCACTTTTTGGTGGTGGCGGAAGCTCCGGGGGTCCCTGGAGGTTGTGGAGGTTCTGGATTGGCAGGCAAGGAGTGTGTGTGCAAGGTTTGGCATGGATTGGGGCAACGGTGGCAGAGATATGAGTTGGGGAAAAGTGTGACATGACGGACAGACTGACAGACGGACTGACAGACTGACTGACAGACAGCCGGTGGAGGTTTTAGTAGTAACTGCGACCTGACGGTCGCAACCACCACCACCAGGGGGTGGTGTTGCAGTCTGGAACACCAGGCTAACATGCAGCTTTAAATGCATAATATTGTTGTTTGATCTGACCCACTAGACCAGTGGTTCTCAACCTTTTCAGGCCACGACCCCCAAATCATATTTTAACTGGGGACCCCCCACCCTGACGAGCACTAAGAGTTGAGGAATTACATTTTGTGTAACAGGGTTATTGTGAAAATAGCTGATCTATGTAGATCGGCTATTTTCACAATTTCTGCCTCTAATATTTGACAATTTGGCCAATGTTTAATTCGTAATTTTAGAAGTCCTTAAATTGTCACTTTAGAAATGTGCAGATACGCTCTATACACTTAAACTTTATGTTGGTTTGTTAACTGTAGAGAGAGAAAACAATGTTGCACATTAAGTCAATCATCTGGGGACACCCCAAAATAATTTGGGGCCCCACAGGCTGAGAACCACTGCACAGGACTACTACTTAACTAGTATTGCCTTCTAAAATCTATATTAATGCTGCAGTTATTTCATATCAGTGTAGAACATGTTGTAATACTGACCAGGAACAGTGGTGTGTTTGACAAAGGCCACGTCTCCACTTCCATCCTTCAGGCACCTGTGAGATGATTCCAATGTACAAGTTAGGTATTTAGCAGACCCTCTTATCCAGGGTGACTAATAAGATGCCCTCATCTGGGGCATTGATTTTGTGCAATTAATTCACAATAATTTATGTTTGTGTCAAGACAAGAGTGCATCCACACAGAACGCAGATATTACGCAGCGATAACGTTCAAGTGCCGTTACAGACAACCTCTCTCTCTCCCTGCTGTCTCCTCAAAATTCTATCAATAAAGGCATAACAAGGGGTGGTGCCATAGTTTTGTACTTTTTCTGTTTTATAAGTGTCTATGGAGTTAACATTACTCAGACCCCCAGGTATGTCTTCCCTGTGTATTTTTGGGTTCTTCCTGAAAGCTGAAAGCCTCTGAGTCTAAAGGCCCAGTTGAAATACACTGACATAATGACATCATAGTATCATCCCCTCCGCTTTTTACTAGGGATGTCCCGATCGGATCGGGAGATTGGAAATCGGGGAGATCGGGGACAATTTCAAAAGATCGGAATCGGGAGAAAAAGATTGGGAAACACCTTGTCTTTATATATTTAAAAAAATATATAAGCTGATGAGCTTTATTTTTTATTTGTTTTGATACAATGCTGCACTAAGTGAAAAAAGAAGCTTGGATAGAATGGATACTGTTATTTAAATAAATAAATTAAAAACCTTAAGGGAATGTTTTTTTCCCTTGAGTTTTTTTTTTTTAATTTATTAAGGAAAAAGAAAAGAAAAAAATGCTTCTATCAAAAATGCTTTTATGATAGAAGCATTTTTTTCTTTTCTTTTTCCTTAATGCATTGCCGAAAGATCGGATCGGGAAGGATCGGGATCGAATCGGGAGCAAAAATATGTGATCGGGATCGGGAGCAAAAAAACGTGATCGGGACATCCCTACTTTTTACCATTCGACTGCAGCTGTGGGTGTGGCTAACATTAGCTGGGTCTCCCACATGACAACCAGGTATTCTTAATGAGCAGGTGGGTGTGGCCACATAATAAAAACATAATTGTAACACTTTCTGTGGACTTCCTCCAAGTACTAAGGGGGCGAAAAGCGCCATGTCTTGGCCATCTGGTACCCATAGATATTCACAGATATTCACAGATATGGGCTTAATATTGATGACAACAGGGATCTCCATATATGGGCATAAAAGGGATTTGGTTCCCCTGACATCACAGTGATGTCAGAGCGTGATGTCAGAGCCCGACAGCGAGTCGCAGGTTTGATCCCCGAACCCGGCGACCTTTGCTGCGTGTCACTCGCTGTCTCGCTGTCTTCTCTGCAGTCAAAGTTAAGGTGGAAAAGCCCAACAAAATAGTTAAGTGGTCAGATGGGTGAGCCGTGAACGCCTTCGAGATTTTCAAGTGGGTCCTGATCCTCAAAAGGTTGATGCATATGTTTCAATGAGGACGAGGGAGACAGTACTCACTTGAATGCACCTGCATAGCCGTAGTAAGGGTTGGACGGTGAGCGAGAGCAGTCTGTCAGGCTGGATGAGGCCACGCTGGGACACTGCTGACACAGCTTGGGAAACTTGTCAGGGTCAGCTCCTGGTGCACAGCTGCCCGAGAAGAAGTCACTCACCGCTAGAAAAAAAGAAACGTTTAATTGATAGTCATAGGCTTGTTTAAAGCCATGGAATTGGTCAGACCCTACGTCCCATCAGTTCGAAGCTGGTGAATGCTAACCTGGTGAATGCTAAACTGCCGACACTGGTTAATGTTAACCTGGTGAATGCTACTATGCCTAAAACTAACCCTAATCCTAACCCTATAACCTCAGTAAAACTATGCCTAAACCTAACCAGGTGAAAGCTGACCTGGTGAATGTTAACCTGGTGAATGATAACCCTAACCTCAGTAAAACTATGCCTAAAACATATAATATATATATATATATATATATATATATATTCCCTACCAGTTACTTACCCCGTGAAGCTTTGAATAAAATGGAGGATTTTAGTTTTTGTTGCATTCCTTTGTGGTGCACAAAGGATTGAAAAGAATTAGAAAGAAGACACAAATAAGAAAATTGCGTGTCCCCTATGGCTAAAAATAGTAACCTGCCTCCACCAGATGGGGCGGTATTGAGTTCAAAAGTTAAGTTCACAATATTGTGAACAAAATACCGCCCCATCTGGCCAGGTTATAAAAATAATAAAACTATTTATACTATTTCCCACTTGTAATATCCTCCCTGCCGACAGGGTTAGCGTGATGTTTGGACAACATCTGTATAAGTAGTATCAACCAGGCCAATGTGAAAAAAAAAAAAAAAAAAAAAAAACATTTTTGAGGCAGAGGTTCTGCTCTGGCATCCAGGGAGAGTGTGTGCACATGTTCCCGCTGAACGGTACCAGAGATTAGTTGTATACAACACAGACAGACAGACGAACACACACACACACACACACACACAAACACACACACACACACACACACACACACACACACACACACACACACACACACACACACACACACACACACACACACACACACACACACACACACACACACACAGGGACAGACAAACAGGGGCAGAAAGTATCTTACTGGACTGGACAAGTTTTATCCTTGATAGTTTTTGTACTCTTTAACTTTCATATCAGTCAAATAAACAAAACAAAACTCACCCTCTTCCAAAGGTTGCTGGTCCACGCCGGCCCACTGGATGCCATGGTTTTCTCCCATGGAGAGCAGAGTTCCTATGGGAATGTTCCAGCCGGCAGACTTTCCCAGTCCAGTGTGGCAGGACCTCTTTCCTTTCAGCTCATTGATGTTGAAGCTGGAGCTCTTCTTTACCACAGCCAGAGCATAGTAGCAGGTGTCTGAGTCTGGTCCAATACAGAGGGCACAGGGTCACATTGATTTAACCAACCTGCTGTCCCTATTTTGGCGCACGTCATTCATTATTATAGGCAACACATTTTATGAAAAAAAAAAAAAAATGGACTGGGACTGGGTCATCTAATTAATTGGAGGCTTTGTAATTCATTAATCGAAATGAATCGCATGTTCGATCGCATATAAATATTTGACCTGAGAAGCCATTTTATTTAAATTAAACCCAGGGAGAAAGGTTCTATGGTGCAAAAAGAATTATCGCGTTAATAAATAACAAATCTAGCCATAATTAGTGCATCTTACCTGGGCCGTAGTCCTCAGCAATAATGGGGTGCAGGTTGTCTTCAGTCAGTCCAGCTGTGTAGATGTCTCCTCCATCCAGAGTGATGGCATCTGCTTCACCGTCCTGTCAAAAACACATCTTTATCGTCTTGCTAGTTGCTACTAAACAACATTTAAAGATTTGTAGATGCCTGGTGGCTCTCTCTTAACACCAACATGGCCAATGTAGTTTTTGTGGAAAAAACTTGATGGCGTCCTTATTATTATTATGGTACTGCATGGCGGTAGTAGTGCATTATATTATTTTGATAGCTATCAAGATTAAAACTGCAATCTGTAAATTGTATGTCCTTCCAGGCAAATCTTTGAATATATGTATTTTTAAAGCAAACATTTTGTAACTCAAATTTTGCTTCTGGGGTCCCTGGAACTAACTATTTTGAGATGGGGTTCCGTGGGTATCATTTTGGGGGTCCTTGAAATGAAAAAGTTTGAGCACCACTGACAACATAGTTTTTTTTTTTCAGATACCTGTTTAGGCTATTTAGGAGACATTTATAGAATTGGGACAAAATATTCAAAGACTTGCACAAATGTTCGCCATTTTTCAAAAATAGCAGATACAGCTGCGCTGCGAGCTTGTATCTGCTATTTTTCAATAGTTAAAGCATAAAATAATGGTTAAAGTGGTTGAAATCTAACTTGACACAGACGCGTTCCCGGTCTTAATGGGTTAAATGAAACTGTGGATTAGGGATTGGGACGTTATGAATATGACGATTATCACGATTTACGATATTATTGCGATAATCAAAATCCATTATCCTGGGGCGGAACATTTGCTGATCTAATAGCTGATCTTGCGACGCGTTGTGAGCTTGTAGATCGGCTATTTTTTGGCAAAGACATTTGATAGAGAGTGAAAAAAAGACTGTATCAAGTATGTATATTCTAAGTATCTTTGACCAATTATAGAGGGTTCAAGTACCGGGATATGCAGCTCGGCAAATAAAAGGTGAATTGATCCCAGTGCATGATGGAGGACGATATCGCGATAAATTAAATCTCCACGATACGATTATCGTGAGTGTTTTTTATCACGATAAACGATAATATAGTCTACTTGCCAGCCCATAGAGCCCCATTGTGAACCCGGACATGTTGAGTACACCAATGTTTTATGTTAGAAATGTGTAGTAAGGGTCCCCAGCATTAGGAAACTGCCGGATGCTAACTTGCATATGTTGAGCAATTTTCATAATTTGCATAATTAGCTTTAATTTGCATAATCACCTATAATAATGGAAAATATGTCAAAAACTGATTGGACGATTTGAACAATATTGGAGTGGTTTTGGGGGTTATTGAGGACGAAGAATCCATTTCTGACATTTTCTAAATTCAAAACAACCGTTTTAAACCGGAAATGGCCATATACCAAATTAAATTGGGATGATTTTGATACTTTTTTGTTGATTTTGATTATGAATTAAATTATAGATGTGGTTATTTATATGCTTATACATTATCAGCATTTCAAAAGCAAAATATAGACAAAACTACACTAATTATTTGAACAATGACTGCCACAATAGCCTATCAAAAATAGTCACGTCATCATTTGGAAAATCAACAAAAAAGTATCAAAATCATCCCAATTTAAGTTGGTATATGGCCATTTCCGGTTTAAAATGGCCATTTTGAATTTAGAAAATGTCAGACATGGATTCTGCATCCTCAATAACCCCCCAAACCACTCCAATATTGTTCAAATCGGCCAATCAGTGTTTGACATATTTTCCATTATTATAGGTGATTATGCCTATTAAAGCTAATTATGAAAATTATGCAAATTGCTCAACATATGAAAGTTAGCATCCGGCAGTTTCTACATGCTGGGGACCCTTATCAACATTTCTAACATAAAACCTTGGTGTACTCAATATGCCAGGGTTCACATTCTGGCAAGTGGACTAATATCACTTATCTTCCCATCCCTACTGTGGATTAGATGGGGGTTTTTTTTTAACACAGGAGCGTTCTCACCTTGATTGCCTGGATGCATTCTAGAGTGTCTAGTCTCAGTACACAGGAGAAGGTAGAGTCTGTAGCAGTCTGCAGGGCTCTACATTTCTGGTATTCCTGGCAGGACTTCACACACCATCTGGTGGGATTAGCCGCAGATGTAAATGCTGTGGATGAGGATGAAAAAATTAAAAAATGTAGGTAATAACAAGTTATATTATTTGTATTGAAAGTATACACATGACCCCTATTCTGGGGCAAACATCCGCCGAAAGTAGCCGATCGACGAGACCGACCTATTTCCACGAAGAGATTTGGTGTCGATGGAGAGAAAAAAAGAGCAGGCTTTAGCGCCTTACAGACGGGGCACGTGCGGTTGCCGGGGGCTTTCTCGCTTGGATCAGCGGGGATCGCGTCGCGGTGGAGAAACAAACACTATCGCTCTGCGAGTAAACGCTGGGCGGAATTTCACAAAGATGACCACAATCCAGCTCTTGCCGCCCGAGAGCGCATGCTCGTTTGTGCACGCGAGAATTTCACGGGACCGCTCCTCAACTTCTCTGCGCGTCCCAAATAATCGCCCGCCTCTCATTGAAAATGAGTTACTAGGGCACGTCAACCTCCTCCCGTCTGAAAGGCGCTTTAGTTAGAACCCTGGAGGACACCGTTAATAAAGGGTTTAAGTGGTTAACCATTTTAACCGTAGCCGCATTGTGGGGAATGCTTTTGCAGGAAAATAGTAATCTGGGTTCCCAGAAGCTTCTCATTTTCGCCATTAGGGGGTGGGAAAATAGCAGATCAACAAGCTGCACAGCGCTGTCGGGGGAAATCTTATATGTCCAAAAACTGTTACTTTTCCGGAATTTAATTCATAAGTAGCAGATCAAGCTCAAAACGAGTGCCATTTTTCAAGCTTGTGGGTCTGCTACTTTTGATGCTTTCGTGTAACGTTGTAGTGTGTAGGGCTTTAATTTATGAAAAAACACAAAAAAGGAGATAAGAGATTCCCACCCGACAGCAACGATATAATAATAATAAATGATAATAATGATAATAATAAGTATTAAAAAGTCATCATGTTTACCAGCGCTTCCCAGCAGCAAGGACAGAAGGAGAAGCATGTTGATCAGTAGGAGTCTCCAGGTCAGAACAGCATCAAACTGCAGCATGGATGTACGGTGGGTGTGGTGACTTCACCTGGCTTCTTTTATAGGGAAACATCCATGTGGGCTGGACAGTCTACAAGGAAGAAAATACTGTCAATGTTTCCTCATCGTAGGAGGTTACAGGCTCAGAATTCCAGTAAACATATTTAGTAATCCATACCATAACAGGTTCCACCTACCAAACTTGTTATGAAAAGCATTCAAGTATGGAAATGTTAGCCTGGGCGGAGCCCGACATCATACTGCGTTCACTCACTCATTCCTGTTATACTGTGGAAGGAATGAGTGAGTGAACGCAGTATGACGTCGGGCTCCGCCAGGCTATGGAAATGTTAGTGTGGGGAGTGGTTCTCAAACCTTTTCGTGCCAACTTAAGGACACCCAAATTGTATTTGGCCACGGACCCCCATCTGAAAATGTTTTGTGCCAGGGACCCCCCTATAGAAGAGAAGATTACATTATTCAACATTTTTAAAACACTTTAAAAACGTCCAAAAATAGCATAATTATACAAGCTTTCAGTGCGGCACAACGCTACGCATTCTGAGCTACAGTATTTTCTATTTTTGAATAGCCAGCCTCTAAATTATGTATAAAAGGGTTCAAATGACTGTGATGCTGTATTAAGATACTTTAAGAACCACTGGTCTAGTGTGCCAGGATGACTAGGATTTTGCCATTATTTGAATAAATTTAACACGGTTCATTTGGCACATAATACGATTTACAATTGCTGTACAATAGCAGTAAAATAACACTATAACGATTAGCAGCAGTAACTGGTCTCAAATTCAGTTTTTTAAGATCGCCCCCAGTTAAGAAGGTGGGGGCGAAAAAGCGTCTGCCCAAGTTGAAGGTGTGGAAACTACAGAAGCTAGAAAGTCAAAAGGAGTTCCAGGAGAAGATTGAGCAAAGAGCTGATGAAGTGGAGGAAGTGATGGAGTCAGGAGACGTCGACAGCAAGTGGCAGGCAATGAAGAAGGCCCTGCTGGAAGCAACAGAGGAGGTGTGTGGGTGGTCAAGGGGTGAGGCGAGACAAAGAGAGACGTGGTGGTGGAATTACACTGTTGAAAGAGCAGTGAATGAGAAGAGGCGTTGCCATAAAGTATGGAAGAGATCTAGAGATGAGGCAGACAGAGTACGCTATGTAGAAGCAAAGAGGTTGGCACGGACAGCAGTATGAGGCTCAAGAGACGAAAAGGAAAGAATTTGCAAGTGAGCTGGAGAGTGAGAGGGGGCAAAAGAGCTTCTTCAAGATAGCAAAGCAGATGGTGAAGGATAGGCGGGATGTAACCGGTGCAAGCTGTGTGAAGGATGAGGATGGTAACATTGTGACAGACAACAGAGGAGTGAAGGAAGTATGGCGAAAGTACATGGAGAAGCTGCTGAATGTGGAGAATGACTGGAATGGAGAGGTGGGATGTGACATAGTGGAGGGTGAATGCTGCCCGATCATGCCAACAGAAGTGGTGAAAGCCCTGAAAGCCATGAAGGAGGGAAAGTCGGCTGGACCATCTGGAGTGGTGGCAGAGATGCTAAAGGCGGCAGGGGATGTCGGTGTGCAGTGGATGACTGACCTGTGTAACAGTGTCGTGGCTGAAGGGCACATTCCAGAAGACTGGACAAAAAGCATCCTGGTGCCACTGTTCAAGGGGAAGGGTGACCCACTTGCATGCGGGTCATATAGGGCAATTAAGCTGCTGGAGCATGGAATGAAAGTGCTGGAAAGGGTGTTGGAAAAGAGGGTGATAGCTAAGCAGATTAATGGGTGATTTCAAAAGAATCGTTCACTTTGTGATGCAAGCATGAAACTTGGTACATATACACTTCGAATCCCACTCTTTTCAAAAATAGCGGTAGCCAAGCAAAATTTCAAGATGGCGGCCCCCGAAATCCAAGATGTCCGTCCAAAAATGTTGTTTTTCCTTTATAACTCAAATTGCATTGATTTTAAGACCCATAAATGTATTGAAGTTGAATATAAAGATGGGCATTGCGGATGTTTTGGTACCAAGTACATGTCTGTATCTATTACGGATCTTGAGATACAGCATATAGTCGGAGTAGATTAATAGCTAATTTCATAAGAATCGTTCACTTTGTGATGCAAGCATGACATTTGCCACAAATGCTCTCTAAGGGACCCTCTTATGGAAAAGGGCGCTGGCCACTCAAAATTCCAAGATGGCGACCGTTTTCTTCAAGATGGCCGTATCCATACCTCACTCAGACACATGAAATGTGAAGATGTTCCCAAGATGTTCCCAAGATGTGTGTTTTGCCAAATAGTTTTAATCGCATTTGCAACTGCACAGTGCTGTGCAGACAAAACCCAATTTGAAACATTTGCACCTTCCGCTGCACCCTGATTTGCAGCCACTTTTGGTGAGTTCTTGGCAACTCTCTGCAAGTGGTGAATTGGCTGTCCAGAAGATCTGCCATTCTTTACCAAACCTCTTCCATCCCCAGTCAGCTGAACTCTCTGATTCTGGCTGACGCTGGGTGGACTGACCCCATATGCAGCCTGCCTGATACGCAGCACGTTTAGTGTGTTGAAGCAGAGCTGCTCTTGTTGGAGGTTCGGGCAAACATGTCCAGTCTAGCTTCATCCACACTAACAGCTGTGCTTGATCGATCATACATAAGGACCACAAACCGCTCCAGTGTCTTCAGGTCAACTTCATTAAGTTCAATGGGATATTGGCTGAGTTTGGTGAAGATGGGAGAAACCTCTGAGCAAATATCCCATGTTTGCCAGCAGTGTTGGGCAATATTACTTGGGAGAGTAATCGTTACTTATTACTTATTACACCTTGGAAAAAGTAATAATATTATATTACTTATTACTTGGAATCAAGAGTAATATCTAATATATTAAGTTATATTACTTTTTTTTTTACCCCGCAAAAGAAAATAGATGTAGGCCTACAACAGAATCTGTTTAGCCAGCTCCTTTTAGAACTGAATCAAATTTATTGGAAATAAGAGTCTCTGGGATGCAATTAAAGATATATATAATTAATGACAGGCTTTGTAATTAATTAATCGCAAATAATCACATTTTAATCGCACATCAATATTTGACCTGGGAACAGTGATAAACCTTTTTAATGGATTTTGGTATACAAGCGAATCAATTAATAATTAATATATATAAGCTAAGCAACAACACATTGCTTATTTTTATTACATTTAAACACCCCAGTACTTTAGTATTTTGATCCTAGGCTCTGTATTTGGACTGCTCTTTCCCCTCTACACTCTACTCCTCAGAATAAATAAATATTAGGGTTTAGTCAGTGGTGATGTAAATAAAAGAAAGGGGTCCTATCAGCTATTAGACAAGGATATATGGAGACCCCTGTTGTAACTCTGAGGACCCTAGGGGTCCCGGACGACATGTTGAAGACCCCTGCCTATATTATCCTTATAATAAATATTTTCTTTTCTGGCTTAAAGGTGTATTTTATAAGTGATGTGGAGGGCTCTGGGGGGGTTCCCACTAAGGAAAGTAGGCTTTCAACTCCCTAAAACCGTCTCTTTCGGTGAGTAGTGAAACTATGTGTATTTCTTATGTTTACATTTTACAACAGGCGAGAGGCTAGCAGTTAACACAAGGGCTCAGTCTAGTGGAGGGCTGGAGGCTAAAGACCTTAAAGACCCCCTAAGCTAACGGCTAAACAGCAACATCGCATTGCGTTGCTTGAGGCTTGATGTGCTGTGGTGATATGCAAAGCATAATTTGCGAAGCCGTGCTTTTGTCCACGCTCCCGATTGCTTTTTAAATGTAAATGTCCCAGCCATCCACTTAGCGTTTTCGAGCTTGGGGATCGGCTATAGATGCGGTGGACGGGCCGCTTTTGGCCGTTTTGGCCTAGTTTTTTCGGGCTGCGAGGGGGTCCGCGGGGGTCCCCAAGGGTGGGGGACCCCTCGGGGACCCCCTGGGAGCCGGCCCCGTCCCTCCAGGTGGCTCTGGGGCCGAGCTGTGTCGCGCGCCGTGCACTGTGGACGACAGAATGTTGTGCTGTCCAGCCTGTCTTCTATGACTGTTGGACAGGCAGCAACGCTCGGCTCACCCCTCTCACATAAGCTACGTCATAACTGTGCGCAAGCTGCGGCAGATCTATAAGCTACACAGCATCTCTGTTGATATGTGTTATAGTTTGTAGGTCTGTTCTATTTTTGCATGATGCGGCAACTTCAAGTAACGGGTAACGAGGGCTTTTTTTTGCGGAGTAAAGCATTACATATTACCAGTTTTGACAGAGTAATACCTTATATTACTCGTTACTGGATAAAGTAATAATATTACAGTAATATATTATTAGTAATTCGTTACTGCCCAACACTGTTTGCCAGGCAGACTTTTTGCCTTTATTGCGAAAGGCGGATACCGTATCGCAACCAGTAAAGGCATGAAAGAACAGTATGCCTTTTGTCTTTTCTGGTCCAATACAGCGGTACAGTTCATGTACACCAATCCACCTTAGACTCTGACCATGACCAAATGCAACCCACAGCTGCTGGAGACCAAGGACCTGAAGTGAGGGAAATAAGCTTAATCCTATGACGAGAATGTCAGTATCATTGGCCTTGATCAGGATGGCTTTGCTACCCTCCTCTGTGGCATGCCTGGCATGTACAAAGATCCGTATCAGCTACTTCATGGAAACATTTGTTTAGACTAACCAGACTGGTTTCAGAAGTGCTCAAGACATCTGGTCCCTTGGTTTCAACAACCATGTTTGGCACAGTCATTTGTGCAATCTTGTCAGCCAGAAAGTGGAAGAGGTCTTTCTTGTTATCATTATGTCTGAGAAAATTGTGCCAATTTGAAGGAACTTTATTTTTGTTTGTCACTTGGCGTCGACCTCCCTGGCCTCGTTTGGATCTTGTTTCCATTTTGAGGCTTGATGGACTGTACACATCAAAGACAATGTGTATACTCTTATATTTCATGGCATAAGCATGTATTGTAGGTAGAACACCAAGCTCTGCGTCAGCCAGAATCACAGAGTCCAGCTGACTGGGGATGGAAGAGGTTTGGTGAAGAATGGCAAATCTTCTGGACAGCCAATTCACCACTTGCAGAGAGTTGCCAAGAACTCACCAAATGTGGCTGCAAATCTGGGTGCAGCGGAAGGTGCAAATTTTTCAAATTGGGTTTTGTCTGCTCAGCACTGTGCAGTTGCAAATGCGATTAAAACTATTTGGCAAAACACACATCTTGGGAACATCTTGGGAACATCTTCACATTTCATGTGTCTGAGTGAGGTATGGATACGGTTCATGGCACTTTTCACGCTTGTATGACGTCCTGATAGATCATATCACTATCTGCTCCGCTAAGGTGGCGGCCATCTTGAAGAAAACGGTCGCCATCTTGGAATTTTGAGTGGCCAGCGCCTTTTTCCATAAGAGGGTCCCTTAGAGAGCATTTGTGGCAAATGTCATGCTTGCATCACAAAGTGAACGATTCTTATGAAATTAGCTATTAATCTACTCCGACTATATGCTGTATCTCAAGATCCGTAATAGATACAGACATGTACTTGGTACCAAAACATCCGCGATGCCCATCTTTATATTCAACTTCAATACATTTATGGGTCTTAAAATCAATGCAATTTGAGTTATAAAGGAAAAACAACATTTTTGGACGGACATCTTGGATTTCCGGGGCCGCCATCTTGAAATTTTGCTTGGCTACCGCTATTTTTGAAAAGAGTGGGATTCGAAGTGTATATGTACCAAGTTTCATGCTTGCATCACAAAGTGAACGATTCCCTCATTATCCTGCTTAGCTATGAGGACACAGGTAGAGGTGGATGAGATGCAGTTTGGCTTCATGCCCGGTAAAGGTACAACAGATGCAATCTTTGTCACTCGACAGATGCAGGAGAAACATCAGGAGAAGAGGAAGAGGTTGTACTATGCTTTTGTCGACCTGGAAAAAGCATTCGATAGGGTGCCAAGAGAGGTGGTGAGGTGGGCCCTAAGGAAGTCTGGAGTGGAGAAGGGACTGGTCAAGGTGGTTATGGCTCTTTACAGTAGAGCATGCACAGTAGTTAGAACGGGATCTGGAGACAGTGATGGGTTCGAAGTGAGGGTGGGTGTGCATCAGGGATCAGTGCTCAGCCCATTGCTGTTCGCTATTGTGATGGATGTGGTATCGAGGGAAGTGAGGGGTGGCCTACCATGGGAGCTTCTCTATGCAGGTGACCTGGTACTGATGGCCCACACCAGAGAAGACCTAGCAGAGAGGCTTGTGGCCTGGAGGACATGCTTGGAAGTGAAAGGGATGAAGGTGAATGCGGATAAGTCAAAGGTCATGGTTGGTGGTGCTGGCCTGGGAGTTATACCGCAGTCAGGAGCATGGCCATGTGGAGTCTGTGGGAAGGGAGTTCAAGCAAACTCTATCCAGTACGGGGACTGTCAGAAATGGGTCCGGAGATGCAGTGGTGTAAAAGGCAGCCTGCAAGCTGCAATTGCAACATTCCAGTGCAAGCTGTGCAGAGGAGAAGTCCCACAACCAGATGCAGCCGAGCAAGAGGGGCTTGTAGTAGACGGGGAGACGTATGCAGTGGTGGACAGTTTCTGCTACCTGGGAGACATGCTGAACACTGATGGGGGGGTGGACCTAGCGGTGACCACAAGGGTGAGAAGTGGGTGGAAGAAGTTCAGGGAACTCATGCCATTTCTAACATCCAAGGCTCCATCCTTGAAGATGAAAGGGCAAGTGTACTCAGCCTGCGTCAGAAGTGGCATGACGTATGGAAGCGAGACATGGGCCCTGAAGGTGGAGCATGAAGACAAGCTGAACAGAGCAGAGATGAGGATGATTAGATGGATGTGTGGCGTGTCACTGAGGGACAGAAAGACCAGTGCAGAGCTGAGACAGAAGATGGGAGTGGAGGCTATTGCAGATGTGGTGAGGAGAGGCAGACTGCGATGGTACGGACACGTAGTGAGGAAGGAGGAGAATGATTGGTTGAAGAAAGTTATGTCATTTAACGTAGAGGGGACAAGACCCAGTGGCCGGCCTAAGAACCTGGCAGACGACCGTGGTGGCTGACATGAGGGCACTCGGCATCGACCATGAGGCGGCCATGGACCGTTCCCGGTGGAAGAAAGCCATAGCGAGAAGCCAGTCCAACCCAGCGGTGCCTGGAAAGCGGACTTAAAACAGATGATGATGATGATAAGATGTGTATTGATTTCACTTTCTGAATTCTGAATATCATCTAGTAGTAGTAGTAGTAGTTAGTAGTAGTAGTAGTAGTAGTTAGTAGTAGTAGTAGTAGTAGTAGTAGTAGTCTCTGTCGGATGTCATGTTCAAAACTGTAACTTTTCAGGATTCAATTTCAAAAATAGTAAAGCATGTTCAAACTTGTGGATCTGGATACTATTCATGCTTTTGTGTGACATTGTAGTGTGATCAGGTAGGGTGTTCATTTACGGGGGGGAAAAACACAAATAGTTAAAATATGGAGGTTTTGTGCAGCAACGATATGTTATTGAAAACAAATACTGGCAGTGCAAAAGTCTTTACAGTGGACACATTGTCCATAACAAATTCCATACATGCAATATGTACTGAGTCAGCGGTTGGGCTTAAGAATGTTGATGACTAAATTCACCACTTATATGAGTTACCCAAGTTGCAACTGGACCGCTTTTTCCCCTTATACACCAGATCTCGTCACCACAAATAGCTGATCTACAAGCTTGTAATGAATTTTACCCTGAGAACATGGATACATGGATCCAACTCTCAACTCTCAGCCTGGCCGGTCTATGTGTCGATGTGTCCCCGAGCAAGACACTTAAACCCCAACTTGCTCCCCGGCACTGCTCCTATAGTTGGGGGTAAATGCAGAAGACGAATTATACATTAATGTGCATGCACCTCTTGACCGCTACCATAGCAAATGCCCCCAACAACTAAACAGGACGAAATATTATAATACAATACAGGCACGTGCACACATACAGTAGATATCAAAGGGGGCTTGAGCCCCTGCCCTTTTATCCCTCTGTAAAAAATGCCCTCTCCAGAGCATGAATGCAGTTTTTTACTACAGTATGGTGAAAGAAATGCAAATGCCTTTCCATGCCATATACCTGAAGGCGGCTTTCAAGAGAATTGCCTTGTCCAAACTCTCCTGAACTTGAATGCAGCATCTTATGTTGAAAGAATTGCCCTCTCTGTGTAGAAATCCATGCTGTTATGCCACATCTCCAGTATTGACTTGATAATGCTTAGTTCAGTGTGGTATCAAGCACGGGAAATGGCAGACCTACAAGCTCACCACGTGTCGCTCTGTGACGTGTTGAGCTTGGAGTTGGAGGTTTCTATTTTCTATATTTTCACCAAAAGGTCCATTTAGAAATGTCAGCCCCTGCCTCTCTAACATTCTCTGCATGTCTCTGATACAATATATTAAAATCATGAAGACTTACCAATCTGATATTCTGAATATTGAGACACCATGTCCACTTTCACAATAGATGATATTCAATCCCTTCGCAAACTCTGCAATCCTTCATCTCATTGCCAACTTGGGTTATTCTTCCCAGAGCATCAATGAATACACGTTTTGTCTTCTCACACAGAAGTCATGTGATACTGTCCAAAGTGGAAGTGCCCAATGTATGAAATAACATAACAACCAGTAAGACTCCCTAATCGGGAGATAAGCGACCGTCAGGTCGCAGCGTGATTTTAGGGCAAAATGTGTAGGAGCAGTGTCCAAAAATATGTTTGAAAAAATCGTCCAGATGGTAGCGCTATATGGGCCAGATCCATGTTGATGACATGAGTGTAGACATACTGTGTACCGATTTGCGTGATTTTAGGGCAAAATCTGTAGGAGCAGTGTCCAAAAATGTGTTTGAAAAATCAACCTGATGGTGGCGCTATATGGGACAGATCCATGTTGATGACATGAGTGTAGACATACTGTGAACCGATTTGCGTGATTTTAGGGCAAAATCTGTAGGAGCAGTGCCCAAAAATGTGTTTGAAAAAATGGGCCTGATGGTGGCGCTATATGGGTACCCACGCGTCCGCCGAGGCAGACGCGTGGGTACCGGCCCCGGCTCTCCCGGTCGCTCCTAGCCTGAGTTACGGCATTTTATGTGCGCTGCAGTGGCGGGGGTCCTCCACTAGGGGGTGCGACCACTTTTGCATCCATTCTGGAGCACCAGGAGTCAGTGGTCCCCGGGAATTCAGCCCCATTGGGGTGGTCATTTGCTCATTTTTGCACTTTTTGGCGGCGGCGGAAGGGGGTCCCTGGAGTTACGGAGGTCCCTGGAGGGAGGCAAGGAGTGTGTGTGCAAAGTTTGGCATGGATTGGGGCAACGGTGGCGGAGATATGAGTTGGTGAAAAGTGTGACGTGACGGACAGACTGACAGACTGACAGACTGACAGACAGCCGGTGGAGGTTTTGGTAGTAACTGCGACCTGACGGTCGCAATAACAGCGCCTAAGAGACCTGCTTCCTTATCACTTCTTATCTCTGTAAAGCTTAGATTCATTTTCTCTCACAGTTAGAATTGTGAGGAGAGAAAAAAGGGCAGATGAAGCCAAAAGCAAAAGTTAGAAAGTTAGTAACTAAACTATATGTAATTGGGATTACGTAATCAGATTATGAAAAATAAGCATAATTATATACTGAGCCCAGATTACATTCGGAAATGTGTTATCTTACAATAAATGCGAGAAGTCTCTGCGTTCGAGTCAACAAAAAATGCCATGGTTACGTATTGAATGTCATCAGTATGACGTGTTCTGATGTTCATATATGGGCATAAATGGACACAGGCAAACATATGGTCAAAACGGCTCTAATGACAACATGTACTGTATAATGGGGTTTGCATTAATGGGTAGGGCACTCACAGAGATCTCCATATATGGGCATAAAATGGATGCCCGTATGCGGAGCTGATGTCTGACATCAGAGTTTGTGGGACATTCATTCCCTATTTCAAATTCGGCATGCGCGTTCCCCGCCGCAGCAGGTAGTGCAGTGCCCGGCCTCGACCCGACCCGATACGCGATTTTCTGGAACCAGCTCGAAAGGTTCGGATTCTGTCTGACAGCAGGGTTTTCCGGAACTGGCACTGTGTCTGCATAGATGCCCATATATGGGCATAAAATGGATGCAGACAGACAGATACAGATATCTCCATATATGGGCATAAATGGACACGGGAAAACAGATGGTCAAAGATCTCCATATATGGGCATAAAATGGATGCAGACAGACAGATACAGATATCTCCATATATGAGCATAAATGGACACAGGCAAACAGATGGTCAATACGGGTCCTACAGAGATCTCCATATATGGGCATAAAATGGACACAGACAGATAACTCCATATATGGGCATAAATGGACACAGGCAAACAGATGGTCAAAACGGGTCCTACAGAGATCTCCATATATGGGCATAAAATGGACGTAGACAGACAGATATCTCCATATATGGGCATAAATGGACACACGCAAACAGATGGTCAAAACAGATCGTATGACAACAGGTATAATGGGGTTTGCATTAAAGGGCGGGGCATTCATTCCCTATTTACATTGTTCCCTAGTTGGCCAGGGCGCCGACTAGACGCTCGGCCGCCCAAAGGGCGTCCGAGCTTCTAGTTATTAGATTGTAATTTGTCTAGGATGCTTGACACATAATTAAAACATGGCAATTTTTCAAACAAACACCCTCAAGAGCTCAGAAGGGAGCCTGGGTCGCTTTTATCAATACAGACCCCTTATGGCCCACACGCAGGGACATGCAGAGAATGTTAGAGAGGCAGGGGCTGACATTTCTAAAAGGGCCTTTTGGTGAAAATATCGAAACTAGCAGACCTCCAAGCTCACAACGCGTCACGCTACGACGCATTGTGAGCTTGGAGGTCGGCTATTTTCGAAGCTTGATTTCTACACAGAGAGGGCAATTATTTCAACATAAGATGCTGCATTCAAGTTCAGGAGAGTTTGGACAAGGCAATTCCCTTGAATTCTGCCTTCAGGTATGGCATGGAAAAGGGGTATTTGCATTTCTTTCACAATAGTAAAAACTGCATTCATGGTCTGGAAAGGGCACTTTTTTACAGACGGATAAAAGGGCAGGGGCTCAAGCCCCCATTGATGTCTATGTGTGCACGTGCCTGCTCACAAGTGAAAGTGAACGATCTGTTCCAACTTTCAGCCAACTATAAATGTCCCTAAACTAGTTCCACCGAAACTGCTTCTATTTTCCGCAAAGTGATTATCTAATCATTTGCAATGCACACAAGGACATACCAAAGTGACACTTTACCGTAAGTGTGGCTGTTTCCTGGACCTTTTTTAATTAAGGCACAAAGGCAGGTATTGTACAGATGAATAGGGGATGGGATGGGCTGGTTGTGCAAGTTTGGAACGGTGACAGGAGATTTATGATGCAATTAAATGACAGGAATCAGTGTTGTAACGTACCTAAGTATATATTTTTTTCTTGGTATTTTTACTTTACTGTACTTTACTTTTTTACTTTTCAATGTTCTGTACTATTATATCTACTCCACTATATTTCAGATAAGGCACGGAAATGCAGATCCTGACATTGCTGGGGGGCCCTCTGCAGAACCCCTGGGGGTCCCCTGGATCCCACTTAGAGAACCACTGCACCAAGCTACGGCCGCCCCAGATTAAAAATGGTCTAATTAAATTGCTTGGGGGTCTGGGCCTGAGACACAGAGGGCCTTTCACTGTTTTGCATAATTCATCCAAGTTCATAAATAGTGAGCCATGAAGAGAACATAAGCTTTTACATTTACTTTTTACTTTCTTTTGGAAGATGATGTTGCTTTGTATAAACTTGTAGGGAATGGAATATTTTGTTTATTGGTTGACTTGACAATTATATTTATCGCCTTTCTCTTAATCGAGCCCATTTTTCATTCATTTCATTTCAAGTTTTATAAGAGCTCAGAAAGATGTGCTCAGATTATTATTTTTTTATTTATTTATTTTTTGGGGGGGGGGCATATTTCTAAATTGTTAATGTTGCTGAAATGATCAATTCAATGTTATTATATTTTAGCATGACCAAACCTGACCTGTAACCCTGCAGGGTGAAGTTGCGTTTTAACACTAGTCAACATGACATGACGTAACACAACAAGATCTAATTAATAACGCCTAACAAATGAATTAATAATGCCTAACAATGAGCTGGTACCAGCATGCGACACAATGCAAGTTGTTTCTGTTTGACTATTGTCAGGCCATCCTGTGTTGAGATGTCGGAAGGCAAGCGCTCGCTCGCGTTACCCCACTGACCTACATTTCAATTGTTTGCCGTGTGAAACAATGGGAGAAATGGGTTTCATAATGGCAACAATACCTGCGTGTTATTCTACACGATTGTTGTTGAGTGGAGCCTGACTGTTGCCAGATCCTTTGGATCCGATGCCCGATCCTGAACTTGGGAGATTCTTTGCGTTGTTGTTTTGACTGATATAGGTTGTCCAAAAACCTAGATTTGATTAGATTCTTTTGGAGAACATTTAACAATAAATACAGTAGTAAACGCAAATAATCCATCTTTTTAAAATGTGTATCAAACGTCAATGTATGAAAAGCACATTTAACTTTGATTATACAACGCATTTAAACAAATATAAAAAACACTTTAAATTAACATATAATGCAACCACAGCCTTAAAATACTACTGTGGCACATGAGTTGTGATATGAGCTTGTAGATGTGCTACTACTTTTGCAAAAAGACAAATTATGGAAGCTGCTCCTGCTGCCTTTTGGGCCACATGGCACAGCCCGGCTTACTTACTTACAGTGGTGGAAATAATATTTTAAGAAAAACAATCAATATTGCAAATGTACTGTAGATATACTCAGGGGTCTTCAACAGGGGGTCCGCGACCACTAGGGGGTCCGCGGAGGTACTGCAGGGGGTCCGAAATTATTGCTTAAAAAAAAAAAAAAAAAATCTAAAAGTTTTTCTTTTTTTTTTCTTTTACATTTATGCTAAAAAATAAATCATGATTCTATCCATTTTGAATAGCTTGAATACATGATTACTATGCAATTGACAGATTGTTGATATTATTGACATTGGTTCTCAGTTAATAAGTAGTATGTTTAGAAATGGTAGTGGTATGGCCCACCCTGCTCGCTGTAACTTGTACATGTTTAAAATAAAAAATATGTCGTAGCCCCGACCCCCCCTAAACCCCCCCCCCCCCCCCACCCTACGAGGTGGTAGGGGGTCCCTGCTCCATCTCCCCATCAGTTTGGGGGTCCCCGGCCTGAAAACGTTGAAGTCTGTTAAAGTAGAAGTTGCGTATTCAAAATGTACTTGTATTGTGAGCTTGTAGATCGGCTATTTTCAAATGGCCGAAAGTGGTTGATGTGTGTTTTGTAATAATAATCAAAATCTACAAATTAACTAGTAACCATAGTAACTAGTAACTCAAATAATTATAGTGCAGTGAAAGTATAATATTGGTCTCTGAGATGCAGAAGTAAAAGTACAGAAAATTGGAAATACTCCGGTAAAGTACTAGAGTAAATGTACTTAGTCACTTTACACCACTGATTTCTATTTCTGTCAACGTTTCGATCACTCAGTGATGTTCATCGGGACTTATACGACGTGTATTAAACTACAGCAGTGCTTTTGCAGCATTACCAGTGTGTTGTCTTCGGGAGGCTCTCTCCATTCCGACATGATGTCGCCACTCCGAAATTGACTTCTTATTGTCGGAGTGGCGACACTCCCATGGGGGTTCGGTTTAGGGTTAGGGTTAGAGATAGGGTTAGTGTCGGAATGGAGACATGTCGGAAAGGAGACATGTCGGAGTGGAGAGATGCACTCGTTGTCTTCATGTAACCTCCTCATGCTATTGTGCCGGCGATGACGTCTGCACGCACATCAGGTGATAGAGGAGATGAAACGCTATACCTGTAATCAGAACTGTGCAATGGGGTTAATCTAGTTTTAGGATTGAAGCCATACAACATCACAAGGTGTTATTGTAACTTAATAGATGGTAGCAGAAATTCCCACACTAAGCCCCATGAAGTATCACAACAAACATCAGGAGTGGTCCACTTGCACTGGGCTGACATTGATGGACCTGCATGTTATTTTAATTCATGACTAATAGTCAGAGCGTTTCAGGCAAACATTGTGCACTTTATGAAAGAAGCATGAAATTTGGCACACAGTTAGAACATGCCATATGGAACATTTTTGGCTATAGGGGCATCGCAGATTTGTCTTGGGAAACTTGTGGGAGCCAATCAAAGTTGCTCTCATAGACTTTACTATAGAGTCAAATAAATACAAAACATAAATATGCTTTAAGTAGCATGTGAGGGGTCAAACTAAGTGTTATTCGGGATTCTGAATCCAATGCAAGCATTTGTTTTGCACAAAAAACATTCCTTTCCGAGAAACGGCCGCCACTAAACTTTGAAAAGTGATGATTCATCACTAAACCATAGATTTATGGGGTCCGTTTTTAGCCCAAGGAATGTTTTTCCTGCAAAACAAATGTTTGCATTGGATTCAGAATCCCCCAAAACACCTAGTTTGACCCCTTACATGCTACTTAAAGCTATGTATTTTTTGTATTATTTTACTCTATAGTAAAGTCTATGAGAGCCCAACTTTAATTGGCTCCCACAAGTTTCCCAAGACAAATCTGCGATGCCCCTATAGCCAAAAATGTTCCATATGGTATGTTCTAACTGTGTGCCAAATTTCATGCTTCTTTCATAAAGTGCACGATTACATCAAAATACTGCCCGAAACGCCTGGACTATAAGTAGGCCAGTGGCTTTCTAACTTTTTGTGACACACCAAAAGGCATCTCAAGGCACGCCTGGATTCTTATCCATCCATTCACTCTGTAAACATGTACTGTTATTATTGTTATTATTGTCACAAACACACAAAGGGTGACAAAGGGTGATCGGGCGTTTGCCGCACGTGCACCCAAGCTATGGAACGCCCTACCCATGGCAATCAGGAAAGCTGATTCCTTGGCATCTTTTAAATCACTTTTAAAGACACACCTGTTCAGAAAAGCCTTCCCCTAGATCACCTCATTTGCCTTAATTGTGTTGTGTGTCCTTATTGCCTGTGTATTTTTATTGCTTAAATTGCCTTAGTTTTTTGGTTTTATGTTGTGTGCTTTTATTGCTTGCTCTTAATTGTTTAGTTTCTATGGTTCTTATTGTTTTTCTCCTGTATGCTTCATTTTTATTGTTGTTCAGCACTTTGTAACTAAGTGCTATATAAATAAAGTTATTATTATTATTATTGTACTAAAGCCAAATAAAAGATGCAATAAAAAAGAGGTGTGTGCATGTGTGAATATGAATGTGTATCATGTCTAATGTTAAAGCTGACGGCATAGGCAGTTCACCCTCACCTGCAGATGTCTGGGATGGTGGGTGGACAATGGGTTGGTCATACAGGTAGGCAATCCCCCCCTTCTCCCTAGCAGCCCTTATGGCTGGAAGGAGTTCTTTTCACTTCAGTCGAACAGCTGCAGGAAAATCTTCATTTTATGTAGATGGCAGGGCCTTTCAGGGCTTTGGCTTTGCTGAGAACCTTATACCTGTAGCGCAAGCCTTCCAGACCTGTGGGCCCGCTCCAACTCCTGGTGGTCATCACTTTGTCCTTTCACCCTCTGACTCATTAAAGAGGTGGGGCCATAGTTTTGTGCTTTTTCTGTTTTGTATGTGGCTGCAGCTGTGGAGTTAACATTACTCTAATAGACCCCCAGGTGTGGTTATAATATGCAAATCTGTGTTCCCCTGCATCAAATAAAAGGGAACGCACTCTCTGTTTTGTTCCTTTTCATCTGACTCTGGTTTACGCCAAAAAAAGGGGCAGGAATCTTTGGAACTCCGCGTTCTGAGAAAGATTCTGCGTTCTGTTTCCGGTTGTAAGCCTGTTTTTGTTCCCTTTTGAAACCTCTCCCAACGGAACGAGTGGTGTGCAAAGCCGTTCATTTCAGTGAATGAATGATTTCGTTAATTTTCACGGCGGTACTACTACACATGGAACACAACATGGCTACTGTGGATGAGAAGCTATTTGCTGGTTAGCTCTGGTCCATAGCGTTAGACGTATTTAATAGATCGGCGACGACAGCGAGATGTTTTGGCATGTTTTGCCGACTGGATTTGTAAAAAGACGAATTTATCTAGCTTTCCCAGAGATTGAGATGACTTGCGTAGCATCAGAGTCTGTCTTGAGAGATTAGCAAAACCAAAAGTCAAAGCGAAAACAAAAAAACGAATGAAAATGTCAAAACCATAACAACCACCTTGACCCAGAGGCGGTGAGATAAAAGCCTAGGGTTGGGGAGGCTACAGTGCACTGTGTCCAGCAGATAGGAAGGGAGGAAGAGAGGAAGGCAGAAGGCAGATTAATCAAAGGACATCAAAGGCAAATGGATGTTCGGACTGGGCAGGGATGAAAGGGAGCCGCCGCTTGTGCCTCGTCTCTCCCCTCTCCGCTTGGCCCGAACCGGCACTCTGATCTCTGGGCCTATTGTGCCCCCGCGGGGACACGGCACACACACACGCACGCACGCACGCTCGCACGCAAGCACACAGGTTACTCTGTAGCCTATTACTATACTTGTGAGGACATCAACGTTTTATACTTTATGAATGTGTGCCATTTTTAAACCTAATGCCGAAGATAGCAGATCTACAAGCAGAAGATCTGTTATCTTTGGTGTACGACACTGGCGCGCAGCTAAAGTAGAAATCAGGCATAATTCCGATTGGTCCTCGCAATGTCCAATTCTCAAATCCTACTATTCTTGTGAGGACTTGTGGTCTCAAAAGTATGCGTACGTACGCACGCGCGCACACACACACACACACACACACACACACACACACACACACACACACACACACACACACACACACACACACACACACACACACACACACACACACACACACAGGTGTCAGAAAGAGTTCAAATAGGTGGAGACCGTCCTTTGTGTACATGACCTGCGTATATTTCTATTTATTTCATTTTCTTTCCACGTACACGTGAAGTTGTCACTCCCACCCGTACCCAGCGCACCCCGCTCTACGTACACGTGAAGTTGTCACTCCCACCCGTACCCAGCGCACCCCGCTCTACGTACACGTGAAGTTGTCACTCCCACCCGTACCCAGCGCACCCCGCTCTACGTACACGTGAAGTTGTCACTCCCACCCGTACCCAGCGCACCCCGCGACGACTTCAAAGCCTGACCCCGTGACATGGAAGCCTGAGTCGGCCGCGCACAGAAGGCTTTGGTCTGGAGCGTAAACACACGGTCGCACACTCTCTCACACATACACACTCTCTCACACATACACACTCTCTCACACATACACACTCTCTCACACATACACACTCTCTCACACATACACACATACACACTCTCTCACACATACCGCCGTCCGTTTGGCAGTGTGAGCCGTGCCGGCAGCGTTTGGCCGCTGGCATGGGGCCGGGGAGGGGCGGCGGCCTGCCGCTTTGATACCCGCCCCGCAAGCGTTGCCAGGTTCTGTGAGAGAAACACACGTCCGGGGGTCTATGAAAACAAGCCCAGAAGAAGCAAGCAGTAGTATCGTCTAGTTTCAAAAATATAAAAAATTATATTTGGAATATTTTTTTATCAAACACAAATCTTGGGG
Organism: Nannobrachium achirus; assembly: GCF_963921795.1. Classification (NCBI taxonomy): domain Eukaryota; kingdom Metazoa; phylum Chordata; class Actinopteri; order Myctophiformes; family Myctophidae; genus Nannobrachium; species Nannobrachium achirus. The sequence goes on from NC_137814.1 coordinate 12,557,052, forward strand.
TCCCTGGCACGAAAGTTCATATTCATTTAGGGGTCCTTGACATGAAAACACTGGAGAAGAACCAAGGAATTAGAAACAAGCCCCAAGAAAAACCCACAAACTACCAAACATTTACAAGCAACTACTGAACAGCCAAACAAGCCCAAAGTCGCTTATAATAAGCAGACATGGCAACACTGCTGCCCCGCCAGAAAGCCGGCCTTTTTGATGTGGCCCCGTCAGAGGCCGGCCCTTTCTGACGGCCCGTTTCATCCCTGGGCCAGTTAAGTTGGCTCCAAGATGACTCCAATTTGTGTCCCCCTTCCTTTGGTGCTTTACCGGTCCGGTCAGCACAGACTCATCAACCAGAGTGACCGTGTCCCTCTTTCTGCAGCTCCTTTACAAATGTACAGAACATTGTGTCTGTCTGTCTGTCTGTCACCGTCTGCTGCAGACATCACTGTCATTAGTCTGACATGCATCTGGTGTTTATTGCTGTGCTATTAGGGTGTTATTAGTCTGCCTATGTGTATGAATGTTTTTCTTTTTCTTTTTTTTTACTTTTGAGACTAATTCACTATATCCAGGGACAGAGCTACCGGACACCACTGATTTCTATTTCTGTCAACGTTTCGATCACTCAGTGATATTCCTCGGGACTTATACGACGTGTATAAAAACTACAGCAGTGCTTTTGCAGCATTACCAGTGTGTTGTCTTCATGTAACCTCCTCATGCTATTGTGCAGGCGATGACGTCTGCACGCACATCAGGTGATAGAGGAGATGAAACGCTATACCTGTAATCAGAACTGTGCAATGGGGTTAATCTAGTTTTAGGATTGAAGCCATCAGGGACGTGCTGGGCTCCTGATTCAGCCCGGGAAAAAGAGTTGGAGAGACCCTCATTGCGCACTATAGAGAGAGATCTCTCTATAGCGACTCACTGTCATTAGTCTACATGCATCTGGTGTTTATTGCTGTGCTATTAGGGTGTTATTGGTCTGCCTACTGTATGTGTATGAATGTTTTTTCTTTTTTTTACTTTTGAGACTAATTCACTATATCCAGGGACAGAGCTACATGCAATTTGTCAAATAGTGGTTTTCTTAAATCATAATAAAATGGGCAGTACAACAGAAAGTGTGCTAATGTACTTGATCTTTTATTAGTGTGCATAGGGACATTTCATGCAGGCCTTGAGCTTTCATTCTTTGACACTGTACACCCTGGTGTCACTATTTTGAGCATGCCATAGATGAAAATAATCAAAAAATGGCAACAAGAAATTGTATATAGCAGAAAAACAGCAATCTTGTAGAGCACCTATTTTCCTGTGTTGCAAAATCCTGGGTGTAATCTGTAATGAGTCAATTTCTACAGTCAGAATTAAATTCTATTTAGCAGTACAACAGGAGGATATTCTATGTGAGGTTTCAGACACAATGCAGCTTAGTTTAGTACTAGTTTAGTTTAGTACATTTACACTTTAGGTTTTCCATGTCTCAGCTTTACAACACTTGGATCTGTCATTGAGGTGTATATTTAATAGTGGAAATCAATAATTGATCATAGATTTCACCTGGATTCTCAGGTGATCTTTAAGGTGATAATACAAAACGTGCTTTTTGTCAAAAGGTTAAAGCTCTATATTGTGATGGTAATCAATGCTATAGAGCAGGGGTCTTCAAAAGGGGGTCCGGGACCCCTAGGGGGTCCTCAGAGTTACTGCAGGGGGGCTACCAAATCCTTGTGTGATAAGGATAAATCTTTTAAACGAACAACTTGAACCCTTGCATCCCCATTCTGAGGAGAACTACAGCAAAAAATAGCCGATCTACAAGATCGGCTATTTTTGGCAAATAGGTTTGGTGTAGAGTAAAAAAAAAAAAGATCAGACCAAGTACATAGTGAAAGGTCAAATTTACGTAAGGTCTATTTAAGTATCGACGATTTAAGTGGTTACAAATACACATTAACATGAATCCAACATAGACTGTAACAGTGCTGTCTAAAGTCGATGAAAATCTTCAACACAATGTTATACAATGTGTGCCCTGCTTTATCTCCCTCTCAGCTAAGGGGTCTTTGGCCTGAACACGTTGAAGACCCCTGCTATAGAGAGTTCAGTAACATGGGTCTACAAGTCTCTCGAACTCTTAAATAAACAGAAAATGAATTTCAATCAGGTGAGAGAACCCATTTATCAGCTTCAATTGTATAGTGTTAAGGCTCATTCATACTAGGCTGAAGTGAGTTGCTCCTCACTTTTTTAGGTGATGGGGTGATGCGGTGATGTCGGAGAGTAAAAACAGGGGGGAGATGTGTCGGGGTTTGCGGTGAAGCGCTCTAATGATGCTGCACTAACTAGCATTGACTGCTACGGTCTCTTTTTGTAAGACACTTTATGTATATATACTTATATATTATTCGCCCCCTCTATTGATGCACCTTCTCTTTATTGGTACTGTACTGCTCTTGTTTTTTTCCTCTTATCTTTCTTTTTTCTAACTTCTCTGTAACTTTGTAAATAACTGTATACTGCTGTGCTACAACTGGACAACTGAATTTCCTCCTTGGGATAATAAAGGTATCTATCTATCAATGTTGTAGTTTTCTGACTTTAGAAAACTACACCGCAGTGAACTGCTCTTCAGCTTCTCTGGAGTATGAATGAGCCTTAACAGTTACAATTGTGTTGTAGTATGAGTTCTCTCTCATGAATGGATGAAATTGGTATCCTCACCTGAACATGTGTTTTCTGTTTACTACAGTATTCTATAATTTGTTATGTATTCCAGAAAATGTTTTGTGATGAATATTGATATATAATAAAACAATAAGTTGCAAATATATAGCATATAATATATAGCAATGATTTCAGTAATATACTAGAGCTATTTAACACTTGTTAGAACAAAAGAACATCTATCTAGCTATATAACAGTTACAACTCTACAGTTGTACCCATCGAGCTTGCAATATCAAAGCAAATGGAGTCAGTTACATTTCATTGTTTTTTCCCAGACGGAACTCAACAGCATGTAATTGTGTGCTAATTTAAATAGTTTTTCAGAAAACATTTTCACCTCACAGCTCACGCCATTTAAAAAAATGTGTACTTTTAAGTTTACAAAGTATATTTTGATGCCAGCACTTTTGCTCAGGTAAACATTTTGAGTACAGGACTTTTATTTGTAAAAGAACATTTCTACATTGTGGTATTGGTCCTTTTACTTGAATAAAAAAAAACAACAACTAGGTCCATCACTGTTAAAAACATGCTGTTTTTACGTAACATAAAAAAACGTGAGTTCAGCTGAGAAAGACAAAAGTGATGTGAACTGACAATATTTTAATGGGGGGGATGAAGCGCTGTAAGTGATCAATCGGCGCGGCATCCAAGTGATGCCCGGGGGACGGCTTTGATGTGGGCATCCTCAGAGGGACGCAGAGGACAATGCCCCCTTTGAGGGGCACGGAGAATGGCAGACGCTTCCCTCTCCCCTCGCTCTCTCCCGTCCTCTCTCTCGCATACTGTCCCTCCCCCAAAACACACACTCTCTCTCTCTCTCTCTCTCTCTCTCTCTCTCTCTCTCTCTCTCTCTCTCTCTCTCGTCTCTCTCTCTCTCTCTCTCTCTCTCCCATCCTCTCTCTCACATACTGTCCCTCCCCCAAAACACACACTCTCTCTCTCTCTCTCTCTCCGTCTCTCTCTCTCTCTCTCTCTCTCTCTCTCTCTCTCCGTCTCTCTCTCTCTCTCTCTCTCTCTCTCTCTCTCTCTCCGTCTCTCTCTCTCTCTCTCTCTCTCTCTCTCTCTGTCTCTCTCTCTCTCTATCCCTCTCTCTCTCTCTCTCTCTGTGCATGCCACCACATCACCAACACAACAGGCGATAGATAGTTACCCTTAACCGCACAACTTCTCTCCATATTATTTTTATGTTGATACATTCAAACACCCCCTCCTCCTCCTCGCCCTCCCGTCCAATCACACCACCATCCCTGTCCTCCCTCTCTCCCTCCCTCCCTCTCTTTATCTCTCACCGTCTCCCTCCCCTCTCTTTCTCTCTCTCTCTCTCTCTCTCTCTCTCTCTCTCTCTCTGCTTTCAACAGAACCAACCCCCTTTTGTAATAAACAGCCTTGGCAAGTTGCGCCCGATTCGCTTGTCACAAGTCTTAATGAATTCGTCTGTTTGTGCATTGGTCATGGGAGCATCGTCCCCCCCTCCCCTCTCTCTCTCTCTCTCTCTCTCTCTCTCTCTCTCTCTCTCTCTCTCTCTCTCTCCTCTCCTCTTTTCCCCTCCCTCCCTGCACCCCCCTCCCCCTCTTTGGTGTTCCCCTTGCATGGTGTGGGGGGGTGGGGGGGGGGAGACATACACTCTCTCTCTATATATACTCAGGGACCACTCCGGGGCAACCCCATTGTTCCCTCTACATAGAAACGTACAGACACAGATGCCCCCGCACACAGCCAGTGCTGGAGACAAGCGAGTCAGGCGGAGGCGGACGGTTTGTGACAGTGCTAGAGCCACAGCCAGCCAGCCAGCCAGCCGGTGCGGGACCCTGGACATTATTACAGCCACAGCCTCTCTGCAACAGGCTCAAGTCTCCCCTCTCTCATCTGCGTCTTCCTCAAGTTTACCGGCCCCTGCATTGCTCCCATCCCTCCTCTACGTTGTCCTTCAGCCAGAGTGGACCCCGTCTCTAATGGTGTGAGAGGATGCTGGTGATCTCGCCGTTGCTGCTGCTGCCGCTGCTGCTGCTGCTGGGACCGTCCCGCCGCTGCGCGGTGGTGCTGGGAGCCCCCGCCGCGGGGAGAGAGGTGTACAGGATGCCACAGAACACGCTCAGAGGTAACAGGTCCCAAGCCGCCATTGATAACAAGCTTGCGGCCGCAACGTTTTTGACCTGTGACCGCTTTGGGCCGACGCATACTCCACTTTTAGAGACGGATTTATTTCGGCTCGGCTCTCTCTAAACTACAATATGACGTCATTTAGAGGTTCGTAGGGCGGTACTGTCATAAATTCGGCTGTTCGGTGCTGCCGAGATTTTGTGACTCCCCGAACCGAACCCAAATAGATTCTGCTCTAAAAGTGGAGAGTATGCGTTGGCCCTTTGTCTAGCCACTTGAACCCCTGTATAGCGTCACCTTTACGTGGGCAGAATAGCTTCGTAGGTCTGCTATGTTTTTTGTGAGATTTGGTGTAGATTTGGTGCAGAGGAAAATTATTAGCAGGCCTGGAGTCCTGGTGGACCCCGGTTCAACTAGGGTGTAAGATGGCTCTTCAGCATCTTGACCTTGGTATTGGGTAAACTCAGCATGTTGGAGCAATGGCCACGGGGGGAGCTGACAGCTACTGGAAGTGAGCTGGAGAACATAGAAACGTGGAAGAGCCAGTGTTCCAATGCATCGCTTATTCAAAAGCGGCAAGATGAGAAATCTGTTCACGGACACTACCGAGGCAGAGTCAGATTCGCCGCATTACGAAGAGAATGAATCTGACCCTATATACCCTATAAATGCTCCAGTCTAGATCATAGCCCTGAGTATCATGCTTCCATCTATTACAACGATTGTGTACAGTATTTGATCAGGCTCATGTTGGGACTAATTCAGTTTGAGACTGATGGAGTCTAAAGCGGAGAGCAACAGGTGGCTAAGCCCCATGCAGGACAGTGATGGAATGCAGTGATCTAAAACCCCAAAAAAATGACTATCATGACTGTTTCACCATTCATTGAAATGAACTGAACCTAATGTCAGGGTGAGGGCCGCTGTCATTGAGTGCATTAAGTTGTCTTCTTTCACAGCTCTGGGCTTTTCCCACACAGCTACAGTAGGCCCATGTCATCCCACAGTGGGCCTCTCTTATGGAGATACATACAGTATGTTGCATAATTCCAAAGCAAACTCTCTGGTCCTCACTGACATGACATGCCATGTACCGCAGAACCCTGCCACTGCACAGCTCTGCGTGTGTGTGACTGGGTGTGTGTGTGTGTGTGTGTGTGTGTGTGTGTGTGTGTGTGCGTGTGTGTGTGTGTGTGTGTGTGTGTGTGTGTCGTGTCAGAGTGTTTTACTACAACAAGGGCCACGGGGTCCGTGCCGCACCCTGGAGCTTCATGCCAGCCTGTGTGTCCCCCAGCACCCCGGGGCCCGTCCCCTTACCCGGCCAGCCTCTCTGTGCCCGCTCAGCCCTGGCCTTTCTAATTAAGTTTTCAATCAGCGCCGTTAGTCGTCGTTAGCGGCCCCAGTCCCTGTGATGTGGCGCGGTGGCGGACGGGGGAGGGGTGCGAGGTCGGCGGTCTCATTGAAGTGCGTCTGTGGAAGGCTCAGCAGCGCGCTGAGCGTGAGCTCGCTCCCCCTAACACTCTGGCAATGAGCTCAAAGAGCAGCATGAGAGAAAAGAGCGGCTACACGCACACACAAACACACACACACACACACCAGAAAGCCGTAGCAGCTCATACGAGAACACATACACACATAGATGTGTTCCCACAGCCAAGGACAGTCTCTTCTGTGAAATGACCTAGAAGTTATTTGCTTTTGACCCGTTGCCAAATCTTTCATTTAAAGAAAGGGGGGAAAAAGTGTTTAAACATGGCTGAAACGGGCAGACAGTGTCCACACTTTGGACCGGTCGTCATATGAATTCCCAACGGGCGAAGAAGGCCTCTTCACTGCAGAACGGATGCTGCAGCTGTACTGATGTACCGTGCATGTTGTTTGGGGTTCAGCACGTCACCTGTGACGCCTCCGTCCCTCCTCTCCTCTAGCCAGGCTTATACGAAAATAGCAGATCTACAAGCTCACAACGGCCCAAAGTGTAATAAAAGAGCATTCAATAAAGGCAAAGGCGATAAGCTTAGGGTTTGTTCAACAGTCTGATCAGTTGATACTAGATAAAAAACTCCGGTGTTGTGGCTACGCAACATGAATTAAGCATGTCTGTGCTCTTCTCTCACTCTCTCTCCTACCTATCCTATCCTCTCCGTTCTCCCGCATTGTTGTCCCTCTCGGGGGTCTCCCTGGACCATCTCTCCCCTCCTCTCCCTCGCCTCTCTCTGCAGCCCTGTCCGAGCGCGGCACGGTGGTCCTGGAGGCTGCGCTGACCAGCGCCCTGTCCACCCTGGAGCGCGCCACGTCCGAGAGGAGCCGGGCCGAGACCAACTGCAGGGATTGTGTCCCCTGTCTGTTTCAGGACTGTGGACAGCGCTCCACTTCCTGCTGTAAGACAACCTTACTCTCTTACAGTGGTTCTCAACCTTTTCAGGCCACGACCTGCAAAATACCGGTAGTCTTATTTAAACCCATTTAGGCCTAGAATTATTGAATGCTTTAATAACCAGTGAAAAATAGCAGATATACAAGCTCACAGCGCGGCACCGAGTGCCGCACTGCGAGCTTGTAGATCTGCTATTTTTGAAAAAGTCGTGAAAATGTGTGCAAATCTTTGAATATGTATTTTCAAAGCGAACGTTTGTAACTCAAATTTTGCTTCTGGGGGGTCCCTGGGACTAGATATTTTGAGATGGGGGTCCGTGGCCAAATGCATATCATTTTGGGGGTTCTTGACATGAAAAAGTTTGAGAACCACTGACATTGTTCTTGACTAACTGAGCTCCAGTTAAGTGAAAAGGACCTTTTCTTTGACGATGGCTGGCCAGATTGCTGACATAGAAACAGGTTTTTCAAAAAATCTTAGAAGGATTCAAAATACACTTATAGAATCGGGTCAAAATTCTAATTTTCACGATTTTTCAAAAATAGCTGATCTACAAGCTCGCAGCGCGGCACTCGGTGCCGCGCTGTGAGCTTGTATATCTGCTATTTTTCAATAGTTAAAGCATAAAATAATGATACACAATATAGTGTACCCGTTCTGAATGGGTTAACTGGGGACCCCCCACCCCACCCTGACGAGCACTAAGAGTTGAAGTGTTATATTTTGTATATCACGGTTCTATAGTGAAAATAGCAGATCTACGTGCTCACAACGCCTCGCGTTGCAAGTCGCGTGCCGCGTTAAGTGGTCCCATGAAATGTTTTTAATTTATTTTGACACTTGCTTTGGCAATGTAAACGTGTGTTTTCTCGTGCCAATAAAGCTCCTTTGAGTTGAAAATTGAATTGAAATGCACTAATCTTTTAAAACAGTTTTTTTTTCAAAGGGGGCCACATTAGAAAATATTAAAACACCCAAGGGCCGACTATATCTCCTGACAAAATGTACTTTCGGTCGGACCATAACATCAATATCAGTGGTCTTTTGTCAGGTGTGTGCTCTGAACAAAACACAAGCAACTCGCAATACCTTAATGTAAGCAGACGAGCAAGTACAACACAATGTAGGTGAACAAGGGAAATGAAGCCGTGGGCCATATCAAATTTGTCACATCGGGCCGCATTTGGCCCCCGGGGCCGCACTTTGGACACCCCTGTTTTAAAAGAAATTTGCACTTTCAAACAGCTGAATCTTGACTTCAGCATAATGACTGGCTCTGCCACCACTTTAAAAGGTCTAAAAAGCCTCACTGTTCTCCACCCACCAGCCTCTCCCACGCGCGCCTCGTCCGAGCCCAGCTGCGACGTGATCAGCAAGGCCCAGAAGATCCCGGACGAGGGCGAGCGGAGCTGGGCTCTGAGCCAGGCCTGCGGCTTCTACCAGCGGCGCTGCCAGCCCGCCGACCTGGACAGGGAGAGCTGCATCAGGGTGATGGGAGAGAGCTGCAGCGCCCGCGTGCTCCAGTGCAGCTTACTGAACACCATGCAGAACCTGGAGCCCGCCACGCAGACACGCACACAAGGTGACCTAACGCAACGTTTCTCAAACATTCAAATGTCCAGGTCTATTAACTCCGTTTGTACTCTGTCAGAGTTACAGTACATACTTGTATGGGTCAATTTAGACCCCCCCTAAAGGAACCCACAGAGTCCCTGGAATCCACTTTGAGAACCACTGACCTAGTGCATTGAATGTACACCAGAATACATTATGGAAGAATAATAACGAGCTGACACTGCAACACATCTTTAAACGAGAAAGGAAGAAATTAAAAGACAGGATATGTTTATCTCATTATGTCCAAAACTGTTACTTTTTCAAGATCCAAAATCTAAAACATCAAAAGTAGCAGATCTAGAAGCTCAGAAAGCTGCTTTTGTGTGACGCTGTTAGTACGATCAACTAGTATCAAAAACATTTTCTGACCACATGAATTGTCCTCGGTGTGTCCCCCCGTGCAGCGCTGTGTGGCCAGCGGTCGTCCCCGGTGCAGAACGTCACCCAGCCGCGCTCCAGGATCGTGGGGGGCTCCCCGGCCTCGCCAGGCAGCTGGCCCTGGCTGGTCAACCTGCAGCTGGACGGAGGGCTGATGTGTGGAGGGGTGCTGGTGGACAGCTCCTGGGTGGTCACCGCAGCTCACTGCTTTGCAGGGTGAGTCTGTGTAGGATATATGAAACAAACCGTGAGGCACGCACGTCCACACTCACTAACAGCCAGGTGCCGGGCAGAGGTCAGAGTCCAAACACGATGTAGTCTGCACACTGGATCGTGCTCCAAAGTTAAACATTTGTCGGTTTCTTTACGACGTTGGATGTGGTGTTTCGAGCCTTACCGGCTCTTCATCAGACTGATGAGTAAGGTCCTTTGTTGTTGTTCATTAGGGGTAGGGAGGTGGGCATGCCAGCCTTTTTGACATGTGAGGCCTCGAAATCACTCAAAACGTACCACACTTACATCAAAATACTATTCTGATGTTGGTGTCATCACATTTTCAAATTGGAAGTGCATTGTGCTCACCACCTCCCTGCCCCATGCACATACATGCATTTTGGACTTACTTACAGTACTTACTTATGCCACAATCAAGCTAAATTACTTATTTTGATTCAGTTTGTTAAGTTTAGTTTTTTGATTATTGATTTATTATTTTATTAGACAAAAATGGAGAACAGTACAAGTATAGTCAATACAAAAAGTACAGTTAAACACCCTGCCTAAAAGGAACATCCCAAATAAGACCTTTTACGGTCTTTTTCACGTCGGAAGTCCTTGGTATTTAATTCATGGACAATGTGACGTCCGATATGTTTTGAGAGGCATCAGACATTTGTAACTATCATGAATAGCATGGTTTTTAGGAATGAAATCCTATAAGTATAAAGGACCCACATACGGTATGTCAAAAATGTTTATACGTCTTTTAAAAGGTAACCGGTCACTTCGCCAAAAACCCAACTCGCCAAATTGTCCAGGCTCATTGGGCAGGCTTGTCAATGCTCCTGGATTCGCCAGGATGATTGGCAATTACATCTACTATGATAAATATTTTCTGGGGGAGGACCCCCAGATGACAAGTCATTATTAAGGATGTCTTACTTTGCTTCAGTCATCACATTTGTACACCTACATTTGGCATTTTAAGGCTGAAATTGTACCTATGCAAGTAAAGCAAACCTGATAAAAGTATCAAACATGCACAAAATTCAACAGAACACAGGAAAATATATATCTGTAAGAAGGGGGGGGGAGGAACACCAGACCCCTGTTGGGGAGTTCCGCGCACCCCCTAAAAATAAATCTCCTGGATTCTCCTGGACTGACAGTCCAATGTTGACAACCCTGCTCATTGGCGAGGTGTCCTAGCAAGTTGATTTGGCGAGTTTGATTTTTGGCGAAGTGACTGGTATTCCTTTTAAAATGATCAGTGTCACTGACCGTCCCTCTCTGACGTGTAGAAGCCGCAGTGAGAGCTACTGGACGGCTGTGATGGGGGAGTTTGACATCACCAAGACCGACCCTGATGAGCAGGTCCTCAAGGTCAACCGCATTATCGCTCATCCCAAGGTCAGTTGCTTTTATTCAAGACACCTTTATCCTGCACCATGAGCCCTTAACTTAGCTTTTTTTTAGGGTTGGGGAATCAATCAATCAATCTGGTGGCCTCACTTTTTCTGCCTATGAGAGCCTCTCACCCCCCCAACCCCAACACCTCTTGGGGTTAAAATGCTTCTCTCCAGAACCCAGGGGCGTCACAAGGGGTAGGAAAGTGGGACTGAGTTACCGGGGCCCAAGGTGGAGGGGCCCTAGTAACTTTAGCTATTGAAAAATAGCCAGATATACAAGCTCACAGCGCGGCACCGAGTGCCGCGCTGCGAGCTTGTAGATCTGCTATTTTTTGAAAAGTCGTGAAAATGTGTGCAAATCTTTGAATATGTATTTTTTAAGCGAACATTTGTAACTCAAATTTTGCTTCTGGGTTGGGTCCCTGGAACGAAATATTTTGAGATGGGGGTCCGTGGCCAAATACATATCATCTTCGGGCTCCTTGACATAGGAACATAAGTTTCTTGCACACATTTTTCATGATTTTTCAAAAATAGCAGATCTACAAGCTCGCAGCGCGGCACTCGGTGCCGCGCTGTGAGCTTGTATATCTGCTATTTTTCAATAGTTAACATTCATGGGGGGCCCCGCAGTGAACCCTTGTACCCAGGGCCCAGAGTTTGGTGTGACGCCCCTGCCAGAACCTGCTGTCTCTTCCCTTCTCTGTTCCTCTTTTCAAACAAAAAAAAAGTAAAGATCACTGTGCCCATTAGGAACCGTTTAAAGGTTTGTGGGAGGGCTCCACTGGATCAAAACGGGGAGGATCACGTTTTTTTGAGCGGTGTTTAAAGGAAGGAGCTAAGCTCCAACATCTGGCTTTGTCCGGGCCCCAAAAAATGTCCAGGCCTCAAAAAATGTCCGGGCACTGAAGCGTGGGCTTACATCTTGGCACAAAGCGCTCAAAGTTTGTTGTACACCCAGGGTCACATTGGCCAACCTTTGTGTGACGCTTAATTAAATTAACCCATAAATAGCGCTGCTCACTTCACACACTAGGTGTGATCTTTACATTTTTGTCCACGCGAGGCAATACTGTTTTTAATTTGAGTCCAGGGGAGGAGGGGAATGTCATACAAATGTGACTGCTTTGACATGCCTGTCCAAAAGGACAATCGCTCTCCTAAAGTCTGTTAAAAAGTTTCACTTTGGGGAGGGTCAGTTAATGTCACCAGGAGAGTCACAACAAGTTCAATCCTCCAGTGAAAACAATCCTCCTCATTCAAAACAACAAACAGCTAAAGCTAAAATAAAGAATATCAGCCAACTAAATTAATCCCATATTCCCTCTCTCCCTCTCTCTCTCTCTCTCTCTCTCTCTCTCTCTCTGTGCAGTTCAACCCAAAGACATTCAACAACGACATCGCCCTGGTGGAGCTGACGTCTCCGGTGGTCCTGTCGGAGCGCGTCACCCCCGTGTGTCTCCCCTCCGACATGGACCCCCCCACCGGCAGCCCCTGTCTGGTGGCCGGCTGGGGCTCCCTCTTTGAAGGTAAAGATCAGAACAGCACGTTGCTGTTGTTTTTTCCCTCCACATCGTTCACGTCTTATTAAACGATCCTTTCATCTGAAATGCTACCAATTTGTATTTGAATTTGTTTCGGGTGGTCCAAAACAGTCACTTTTCAGCTTTCAAATATAGCAAAAGCAACAGGTCTCCAAGCGCGAAACGCGGCGCTTCGCAGTGCGTTTCGAGCGTGTGGATCTGCTACTTTTGAGTGACGCCGTAGTTGATCAAGTAGAGGCATTAATTTGCATAAATGTAATTAAAATTGGGGCGCCTGGTGGCCTAGTGGACCAGGCGCATACCATATAGGCATTGCCATTTCGGCATCAATGCCTGTCGGCGTCGCCGGTTCGATTCCCAATCCGAGCGACCTTTGCTGCATGTCACTCCCTGTCTCTCCCCCATTTCCTGTCAGTCTACGGTCCTATCCAATAAAGGCAAAAAAAAAGCCCAAAAAACAAATCTTTAAAAAAAAAAAATATGGAGATAAGAGGTTTCATACAGTATTTACCGTGTGTCTTCCTTCCTTCCAGACGGTCCATCAGCTGACGTGGTGATGGAGGCCAAGGTGCCCTTGCTGCCTCAGAGCACCTGTAAGAGCACCCTGGGCAAAGACCTGGTGACCAACACCATGCTGTGTGCCGGCTACCTCTCTGGAGGCATCGACTCCTGCCAGGTGGGCCCAGCTGCAACACACCAACAACACAACATGTAGTCCTCTGGAGGGGTTAAAAGGGATATTTCACTTTCAAAAAATCTTTTGGTCATTTTATCGTCTAATCAGGCTTTTGGGAACACCCAGGACGGTTTTTCAATTGCTTGATTGGGATTTTAGATATTTGATGTTAATTTTATCAGACACGCCTCCCTTCCTATACAAACCTCTTATAAAGCTCCATTTTAACCTCCATTTTAACCATGATAAGTTAATTGAAAACACCCAAACTTGTTTTTCCCCCTTTTTTCAGATTGTAATAAGGTAATTCTTTCGTTGTTTTTTGGTCGTTTTTTATTTTTTATTTTTACAACATTATTGAAAAAACACAACTTCCTCACATATTAGGAGGGCAGCCGCAGTATGAGTCAATATTAATTATTTTTATGTCTTCCCGGGACCCAAACTAGTGAAAATAGCAGATCTACAAGCTCACAATGCATTGCAGCATGATGTGTTGTGAGCTTGTACTTCTGCGATTTTCATAGCTTGTAGATCTGTGATTTACACTGTTTGTTTTTTAATCCATCTATGACATTCTTTTGAAAAGAGTTTGAACAAACAAACAAGCAAGGGTAATGTACTCACTCACGAGTCACGACCCATACAAATGGGTCCCACTGTTTGGGTAACACTGATCTAGAGATAAACTAGCATTTAGCACATTAAACATTATTATTTGTTTTAATTATACTTTCATGTTTTGTGCAGGGAGATTCGGGAGGCCCTCTGATCTACCAGGACCGCACGTCAGGCCGCTTCCAGCTCTACGGCATCACCTCCTGGGGAGACGGCTGTGGAGAGAAGGGCAAGCCTGGCGTGTATACCAGGGTCACTGCTTTCTCCGACTGGATCCAGGCTGAGATACAGAGTACGTTGTACTGACTTAAAAACTGTCTCATATATGAAGAAAATAACTGCTGTGGTAAAATGCTGAATACAATCTGGACATAACTGCATACAGTTAAAGTTACCACTTAAAGGGGCACTGGACAACGTTCAGCCACTAGATGTCGCACTTTTGCATATTTCCCAGTTAACCTCTCCAAGGCAGAAATCATAATAGTCTATAACGGCATGCCCAAATACAGAGGCCAGATTGAAAGTGGTTTTGTTAACAGAAAAATAAAAAAATAAAAGTGACACAAACCAGTGTTGATGATGGGACTATTTGTGCATCCAAAGAGCCTCAATTCTCATGTTTCAGTGTGCAGGCCTTTTTGTTGTTCATGGACTTTCATGCTGGCCCCTCGCACCCGTTTTCAGCTCAAGTAAGCCTTGGGTTTTTAGAGCACAAACTCCCCCACCTCTTTCTTAACTAACAAAACGCCATTTTTCTAGAGTCTTTCGGGAGTCGAGAGCCAACGTGTTCGGAGCTGCTCAAGACGACAGAGATGTCGGAGGAGGAGCAGAGGTCGGAGTTCAGCTCCCTCTGTCGTTTCTACGCCGTGAGCTGCCCGCCAGGCCAGTCTGTCTCCAGCTGCAACCACATGGCCGAGGAGAAGTGCCTCACCCGCTTCAAAAAGTGCCGTACGTACCCATTATATTACCCAGTACCCATTATATTACCCAGTACCCATTATATTACCCAGTACCAGGGGCGTCACAAGGGGTAGGAAAGTGGGACTGAGTTACTGGGGCCCAAGGTGGAGGGGCCCTAATAACTTTATCTATTGAAAAATAGCAGATATACAAGCTCACAGCGCGGCACCGAGTGCCGCGCTGCGAGCTTGTAGATCTGCTATTTTTGAAAAGTTGTGAAAATGTGTGAAAATCTTTGGATACATGCGAACATTTCTAACTCAAATTTTGCTTCTGGGGGTCCCTGGAACTAAATATTTTGAGATCGGGGTCCGTGGCCAAATACATATCATCTTGGGGGTCCTTGACATAGGTTTCTTGCACACATTTTCAGGATTTTTTCAAAAATAGCAGATATACAAGCTCGCAGCGCGGCACTCGGTGCCGCGCTGTGAGCTTGTATATCTGCTATTTTTCAATAGTTAACATTCATGGGGGGCCCGCAGTGAATCCTTGTACCCAGGGCCCAGAATTTGGTGTGACGGCCCTGCCCAGTACCCATTACATTACCCAGTAACTATATTACATTACCATTACATTACCCAGTACCCATTACATTACCATTACATTAACCAGTACCCATTACATTACATTACCCATTATCCATTACATGTCTAATTTCTTTGATCAAATCGACAGTGATTGCTTGACTGGAATTTTGAAGGGGGTTTGAGTGATATGGTTTTTAAAAGGTTAAACATAGTAATAATCATTGCTATAGATAGAGCGTTTATTCAGTAACAGGGGCCCCCTGACTGTCTCTCCATCTCTTTAGCAAACAGAAAATCCATTTTCAGGGATATCAATTTTATCCAATCAGGAGAGAGAACCCCACAAAGATAATACTTAACTAGTATATCGTCGTTGTCAGGTAGAAACCTTGTATCTCCAAGTTACAAATTTGTACGTTCCTTTGCAAAGTAAAGCCCTGCTTCATCATACAAGGCGGTCGCACAAAAGTAGTGAAAACAGCCGATCTACAAGCACACAACGCCTCGCGGTGCGAGGCGTTGTGTGCTTGTAGATCGGCTGTTTTCACTAGTTTAAATCATTTTTAAAATGATAAATGCAAACCGAACGCTTTTGGACATACAAGGTTTTCACCCGACAACGACGATATATTGTATTCTATTCTACCATACAGATTTATTAAAATCATGTTTTATTCATTAAGATGAGTTCAGGACTGCAGTATTAATCGTGCTTATTAGTTATTAGTGATCCATCAAGGAACGTACCTCCTCGCGAACGTTTCCAAACCGTCGAGGTCTCGCTTCCCGCTTTGCTTCTGTAAACTTGATTCTGACTCTGGTCTGGTCTTTCTCTTCTGTGCTCCAGAGCTGCGTTCCTTCCTGCAGACCTTGCTGGACCTCCTGCAGAGGGCCGAGGACTACATCAGGGACAAGGTGGACCTGACCTTCTTCACACAGACCCTCCCTCAGCTGGTGGAGCACATCTACAGCACCGCCTTCGCCCACACGCGAGACCGCCGGGACCTGGGGGGCCTGCTGGCTCGCACCCGAGACCACCGGGACCTGGGGGACCTGCTGGCTCGCACCCGAGACCACCGGGACCTGGGGGACCTGCTGGCTCGCACCCGAGACCACCTGGCTCGCACCCGAGACCACCGGGACCTGCTGGCTCGCACGCACACTGCAGGTACACCAGCCATTCTGCATCTGATATAATCGTTGGTTGGGTGACAGAGTAACAGCTCCTTAGTAAACAGAAAGTACATTTTTCATACCAATTTCATCCAGTGAGGAGAGATAAGATAACAAGTGATGAAACAAACAAAAAACTTTTTTTAAATAGCAAACTGAATACTGTAAAATTGAAGCTGATTAATTGTCTTTGTGGGGACCTATCTCCCGATTGGATACAATTGGGATCATGACCAGGAAGTGTTTTCATTTTACTAAATAACTGATGGAGAACTACTACGTATGGAATAAACAGTTTTACATTTACATAACTTTCTTGAAACCAAACTTCACTAATAGACCCCCTTTGAATTAACACCAGACTTTTGTGGATAAGCAAAAATAATACACCAACTGTAGCCTTGGTACCCAGGCTTTTATGTTCAAAGAAAACCCTGGGCTAACGTGTTGACGTTCTTTCCATTTCCCCAACCAACCAGAGTGCAGGGGGCATCGCTCCAAATGTTGTGACGTCGGGGCATAGGGTAGGGGGAGGGGAGCGAAGGGGGGTGGGGGCGGGTGAGCAGATCGGTGAACCAATAAAATCTCCTGCTTGTTTTCTTTTAATCCGCCCCTCAAAACCAAAGTCTGCCTTAGGACAGGCTAGACCAGTGGTTCTCACTCTGTGGGTTCCTTTAGGGGGATCTAAATTGACCCATACAAGTCTGTAAATCTGACAGTGTACAAATGGAACCAAATGAACACCTAACGGGTTCATTTGGTTCCATTTGTACACTGTCAGAGTTAAGAGGGGACCTTGACATTTGAAGGTTTGAGAAACACTGGGCTAGACCAATTGCAACTCCCACTCACGCACAAAATAAGGGAATGAAAAGGCTCTGCCAGGTATGCCACCTTCTGGAATCCTGGGACTACAGTTGGATTTCACAGAAATGTGTTGTGGTCCACCATCATTGTAAAGTGGTGTTGTTCCCTGCAGAACAGCTAGGAGGTGCTGTTGGGTCAGAGGAGCGGAGACCTCCTCCTGCTCTACCCGTGCTCTTCAAAGAGGTGGGCCCCCTGGTGGAGGACTGGGAGAAGTACCTGACAGGCCTGGCCGACAACCTAGACCAGCAACCAGCACACAGCACCCCCCCTTCCACACCACTCAGACGAGAGGAAAACCTCTTTTTACAGGTAAAATAGCTGTGGTGGAAATGAACACTGAAGTACAGTACGTACGTACAATTTTGAGGTACTTTTACTATACTTGTGGATGTCAAATATTGTACTTTTTACCCCACTACAATTATTTGATCACTTTAGTTACACGTTACTTTGCCGGTTTAGATTATTGTTACAAAACATACATTTCATTAACCAATTAGGGCCTGGCTATCTTATACTTTGTCTGTTCGAATATAACCGATCTACAAGGTCATAACAGGTGGTCATGATGCGACCCACTGAGAGCGTGTACATCTGCTATTATCAAAAGATTCCGACACATTTTGAAAACTTTTGAAAAAAAAAAAAAGTTTTTAACTGAAAGTATATTTTGATGCCAATATTTTTGTACTTTGACTTAAGATTTTGAATGCATTCATTTTTAAAGTTATCATGGATTGTGGTATTGCCATTTGATACCATTACTTGAGCCCTAAATGGGAGTACTTCTTCCACCACTGATGTCTAAAACCCACAACCTGTGTGTATTCCGCAGGCAGCAGAGCCCTCCTTGCACCAGCTGGAGGGAGAGTACCAGTCTGTCATTTCATCACTACGCTCCAAACTGGACTCCAAACCCGCTCCTCCCATGCTGCACCTGGACACCGTCTCCTTCCTGCAGGACCCTCCCTACGCCTCAGGGACGCCAAACCCCGCCGATCCGTCCTCCTCCTCCTCCTTCCAGGATTTCCACGCTCCCGACGCGTCCCTGACCATCCTCATCAGTGAAATACAGAAAATGAACAAACAAGAAGGAACGTCGGCAGGCGGTGGCGACGGCGAGACGCGGAAGAGTGAAACGTCGGCGTCCGACGCAAACGGTTCTTTGGACGGAACGCCCTCGGCGTCGGAGGCTCCTTCCCCGTCGGTCGCAGTCCCGGCGACCGCAGGCGTCGATCGGCCAGGCCCAGGAGGTCCAGAAGGTGACCGCCTCATGACGACGTCCTCCACGCCCGCATTGGGCGGGTTGTTCCCTCGCCAGGCCCTCAGGCTGCACAGGAGACGCAGGAGGAGTCCTCTTCTTCGCAAAAGGCAGATACCTGGATCCAATGGGAAAGGTACGGTATATGAGCTACACACACCCAAAGAAGTTGGGTCTCTTCTCACTTCCTTCAAAGGTGTTAGCAATGATACTCCTTGGACCACACTTTGAGATCCACTGGTGTGGCAGAGAGTTTCCAGTGAGCCAACATGCACAATATCAGCACCCTGACTCTGTTTGACTAGCATTAGTATTATTGATAACACCTGTGAAAGAAGTGAGAAGAGACCCAACCTCTCTCCAAAGTTGACCACTTGACTTTCAATATGGACTGATGGCCCTCAGAACATGGCAGGTTGACCTGTAAGCATACAGGTGCAGCTAATCAAGTCAATGCGTATGTTATATTAGGCATGCCAATGTGAAAGCATTGATCAATGTTGTTGACTAGCCTACTGTCTATGCTTGCACATTGGCTCTGGGCATGACCTATCTAACACACCCATTATGCATTTGATTAGCTGCAGCTGTGTTTTGTTTTTTTAACCTTTAATCTGTAGTTTTTAACCTGTACCGTAAAACAAAACTACAAAATCAGCCAAGGCCAGTTTCATGCCCCTTCACCAGCCAATCTAAGGTAGAAGATCTTGGTCTTACATACCGGTAATGAAGTGCATCCTCTTCTTTGTTGTAGTTTGTGCCGTAGTGACAGAGTCCTCTCAGCGAGTCAACCAGGTCCAAGACTCGTACCGTTGGGTCCTGGGCATCCCGACGAAGAACCTTCACATGACCTTCCAAGAGGTACAAAATCCTTACAAATACGAAGAGTTTTACTGAGCTTTCCAAAGAACAAAACAACATAGGATATCGTCACTGTTGGACAGAAACCTCTTATCTCTCCATATTTTACCAAAAAAGTAATAGGCCTAAAGAGGTTTGAAAACGAAAACGGATTTCCCAGGGTCAGAGAATGATTTTGGAATCTATTTCTTCTTTTAAGTTTATATGTTTCATCATGTTTTGAAACAAATAATGTAAGAAATCTATACAGTATGATATTTTGGTAAACGAACAAAGGTGCTTAGTCACTTAGTCATGTTCTCTCCCTCTGTGCTGCTACAGGTGCTGGTGGATCTCAGCTCCAAGAACGACCGGGGTCTGTACGAGGCCCGTGTCCGGGTCCTGGTGGGGGGGCGACCTTTGACCTTCTACAGCCTGGTGGGCCTGGAGAACGAGTCCTTCTACCGCAGCATGCCGCGCATCATCGCTCTGGCGCTGGACGGCCTCAAAACGTAACTCCCGCCCCCTCTCCCCCAGAAATCGACGTGGAGCGAAAACGCCGCAAAGAGGAAAGCCTTCGCCATGACTTCCGGTGGTTACGATACCGGGAGACAGCGCGAGGAGAGAGAGAGTGAGAGAGTGAGAGAGAGAGAGGTCAGAGGAAGGCAGTGGAACTACTGTGTTTTGGGATTGTACGCTTGTTAATTTAACTCTGAGAGGGTGCAAATGTAAGCAAAAGGACCCGTATAATCCATTTGGTTACATTCGTACCCTCTCAGAGTTACAAGTGCTTTCAGGTTGGAGACGCACTGTGCTCAGACTCAGGAGACAACCAAATGGACTCATAATTTGTACCCTCTTGGAGTGTACAAGTGGATTCAGATGGGAGACGCTTTGACTAGACTTTTATGGCTTGCGCCCCCTTGTGGAAGGAACACATTTATTTGCGAGACACTTCACTCCTGTGATGTGAGAGCCTGACTTTTGTCTCACAGCGAAAGAACACACAAGCATGAATGTATCAAGACGACAAGACAGACCACCCATCATGAAAGCCACAGAGAGTGTGTTTTGTTTATGACTGTAGGTCAGTGTAACTGAGTTAAACACACCAGTCTGTTCTTAACTTATGAGCAAGTGTACAAAATAATTAAGTTATTCATATCATGTCTGGTTTCTTTTCTTTTCTTTTTTTTTTGGCAAAGGTTGAGCCTCTTGTGAAGCGCACAGATTGTACATACAGTAATTAACCAATTATCTTTATTACAATATTTATTTGTATAGAGAAAATTATTTGTATTTTTGTAAAAAAAAATGAAAATGAAAAAGAGCGGGAAAGAATAAAATTTGGAATAAACGTTATCGGATGTTTGTCAGTGGTGTTGAATTTAAATGTGACACATCTGAACACATACCGGTATCTGCATTCACTAACCCAGTGGTTTTCCAAGTGGGGGCTGTCATCAGGGCCAACTGGGAAGGGGAAAGCGGAAGAAAAGAAAAATCATAGTAAACAACATAATATATATATTTGTGTCACGTCAAGCAGGGACATGCTGGCCATTGGGAAAAGCGGGACAACTCCCGAACGGCCGGTTCATTCCCGGCCGGTCCAGGCCGGCCATTAGGAAAAAAATACAAATAAAATGTCGGCCTTCGTTCCATTTTGGGGGCTGGGCGGCCAACAAAGTAAATTGTCACTGTCGGGCAGAAACCTTGTATCTCCAAGTTTCAAATGTATACATTTTTTCGCAAAGCAAAGCCCTGCTTCATCATATAAGGCCGTTGCACAAAAGTAGTGAAAACAGCAGATCTACAAGCAGACAACGCCTCGCGGTGCGAGGCGTTGTGTGCTTGTAGATCGGCTGTTTTCACTAGTTTAAATCATTTTTTAAATGATAAATACAAAACAAACGGTTTTGGACATACAAGGTTTCCACCCGACAACGACGAAATATAACTCATGTAATTGGCCCACTGGCTTGTCACTTGATCTGAAATGGCAAATCTTTGAGTAGCAGCTGCGCTATAGAGAGAGATCTCTCTCTATAGCGCGCAATGAGGGCCTCTCCCTGACGTCAAGGCTCAGGAACAAAGGACCCACTGGCAGAACCCTCAGGAACCAAAGAGCCATTATAAACATAAACATACTAATAACACTCACAACAGAGGTGTGCCTGCAGGGCACTGAAAGGGTAAGCAAAGTTCTCCACACCAGGGACGTGCTGGGCCCCTGATTCAGCACAGGAAAAAGAGTTGGAGAGGCCCTCATTGCGCGCTATAGAGAGTGATCTCTCTCTATAGCGCTGCTGCTACTCAAAGATTTGCCATTTCAGATCATGAGGAGTGACAAGCCAGTGGGCCAATTACATGAGTTATATTTCATCGTTGTCGGGTGGAAACCTTGTACGTCCAAAACCGTTTGTTTGTATTTATCATTTTAAAAATGATTTAAACTAGTGAAAACAGCCGATCTACAAGCACACAACGCCTCGCACCGCGAGGCGTTGTATGCTTGTAGATCTGCTGTTTTCACTACTTTTGTGCGATGGCCTTGTATGATGAAGCAGGGCTTTGCTTTGTGAAAGAATTTACAAATTTGAAAACTTGGAGATACAAGGTTTCTGCCCGACAGTGACGATTTACTTTGTTGGCCGCCCAGCCCCCAAAATGGAACGAAGGCTGACATTTTATCTTACATTTTTTCCTAATGGCCGGCCTGCACTGGACAGGAATGAACCGGCCGTTGGGGAGTTGTCCCGCTTTTCCCAATGGCCAGCACGTCCCTGCTCCACACTAAACCTATGGACAAACTCTCAGGACAAACGCAGACATAACTAGACTGCACTCTGTCGAGGTGCCAACTTGCCTCTTGTGCACTCATGGCCATTGTGCACTCATGGCCATGTATGGCCTACTTGTGCGCCTAAACAGGGCAGGGCTTACATGACAAGCCACACAGTCCATGGTCGTGACATATTAATATTGTTTCACTTCAAGTTAAATTCATAAGACACAGAAAGAAAAGTGACCTTTGGGCATCTGGACCCTCCTTACCTGAAAGCCCTCATAACTCCCCCTACACCCCCACATACCCTCCATATACAGGCAGCTATCCCACTAGAACCTCCCCATATACCCCATATCTTCCCACCCCCTTCCTTCCTACCTGCATATGGCTGGCCCCCTAGTGGCCATAATCTGGGTCTGGTGGTGTATATTTTTATGTACAAATTCTATGCAAATTGAAAGGAGAAAAGGTTGCCCGTTCAAAGCCCAGATAAGACAAATGAGCTATATTTGTGCAAAGTTTGGAGACAATTGGACAACTAGGCCTACAATGGTAGGGCGGACACACAAATAAATCCACGGTTCCCTAATTAAATGAAGAGATTATTTTGCCAAATTAACAATTGGTGTTCCTAACATGTTGTCAATTGTTCATTCGACTATTTTTTGCAACTTTTTTTTTTGTTGCTATTTGCTATGTGCCATTTGTGGGCTTGGTTTGGGAACCCCATTTGGGAACCCCATTCTGAATTCAACTTTTAACATCACATGATCAAGCCAACAGAGAGTAATGCTGCTAATCCCATAGTGCATTGCTGCCTGTCTACAGTATGTGGCTTCTCTGCCAAGCAGCGCATTTTCTGCTCTCAACAAGTTTGAATTCCCACTGGTCAGGTTGCATGCAAGTGGTGGAAAGTAAACAAGTAGGCTTTAAGTAAACATTTACTCAAGTACTGTACTTACAGTTTTGAGGTACTTTTACTTTAGTATGTCTACTTTTTATACTTTAAACATTTACTCCAAATTTGACAGCTAGATAGTTACTTTGCAGATTTAGATTATTAATACAAAACATTTATTAACAAAAGTATCACATTGCAAAGCATTGTGAGCTTATACAAAAAAAAAGAGAACTTGGTAAATGGTAAATGGTGCATTTATATAGCGCTTTTATCCAAAGCGCTTTGCAAAGATTGTGCATTACATTCACCCATTCACGCACACATTCATACACCGATGGCGGAGGAAACCATGCAAGGCACCAACCTGCTCAGCGGGAGCAATGTGGGGTTCAGAGTCTTGCCCAAGGACCCTTCGACATTAACTCACTTCTATAGCAGGTGTTCTCAAACTTTTCAGGCTGCAACCCCCGAAAATACTCTAATCATTTTGAACTGGGGACCCCCCACCCTGACAAGCCAAGTAGATGTGAAGTAAGGTGTGCGTGCTGAAGGAACGATGGAGGAAGGAATACACCTGACAGATGAAACAGATACTGTACATGTGATTAGATCAGTAAGAGCATGGCAGGATTTGAAGGAATGCAGTGTCACACCTAGTTAGATGTCCTGATGCATCAAGGAAGATTATTAATATAATACAATCCCATATGAGACCCTATTGCCCTTCTCAAATTGTGTGTGGTAAATGGTGCATTTATATAGTGCCTTCATCCAACGCGATTTACATAGATTGTGCATTACATTCACCCATTCACATTCATACACCGATGGCAAGACACCAACCTGCTCATCAGGAGCAGTTAAGCCCCTATAATAGTAGGCACCGCAGTGATAAGCTATCCACCGCAGTGTAGTCTTTTTAAGTCATAAAACTACAACATTACGTCAATACTTGCGGTGAAGAGCTATCCACCGCGAACCCTGACACATCTCTCTGTTGACAGATCGGCCCATCACCCCATTCACTGATTGGTCGGTCTAGACCAGTCAGTCACAGTGATAGGACTTCACCGTGACTGACTATGATGGCCTCCACTTGTTTTCTCACTTTAGGTGGATAGCTTATCACCTACAATTTGCGGTGATAGGCTCTTCACCGCAGACTCTGATAAGGGCTTGAGGGGTTCAGTGTCTTGCTCAAGGACACTTCAACAGTAACACTGTGGGAGCCTGGGATCGCAGCCACTCTACCCCTGAGACACTGCCGGCATGTGTGTATGTGTATTGTTTGTATGTTATCTTAAAGTTATCCTCATTTACATGTTTATTACAATACGTTTTGATGAGTTGAGTTGTGCGCTGGGGTACAACATTGAGCCCCTACTGGGCGGGTTTCTTTCTTTTTAAAGGGTTGGGCGTTGTCCTATTCTAATACAGACCTAATGCCCCATCTCACTACTGGCCTCAGTGGCGTGCCTCTCAATCCACAACTCCCTGGTTCACATCCTACGCGTGACACTATTTTTCTGCCCACTGCAGACAACTGTTTTTGCCAATAAAGTAAAGTTATTGACCATGACAGAGGCGTGCCGTCTCAGGCGACCTTGAGCCACGTGAGACACCGCCGAGCGAGCTAAAGCGAGGGAATCACTGTCGAGCGCTGCGAAGTCCGCTTGAGCGGACTCAGCACCGTTAGAAGTTGTAAACCAGGGATCCAGAATAGTAAATATGGTTGTGGGGACTGCTTCTGCGACCGACTGCCACTCAAAGGGACTAGTGGGTTGGGCTGCTGCATGCAAGGTTTCCGCCCACCACATTCCTGTCAGAAAGAGTGGCCAGATGATTTCACCTATGCGCTCCCGCTTCATAGTGGCAGCCATCTTGGATTTGCCCGGTATGGCTAACAGAAGTATATTGTTTAGACAACAATGAATTATGTGGTTTTGCATATTCAGAGTATACTCCTAAAACGGTACTCATGCAGCTACTCTTCTGAAACTGCTATCATACATTTTATCACCCCTGGATGTCAGACGAACAAAATGATACCACACATGTTTGTCTCTGTTTGTATAATGGTACCGAGATCTCACCTGGCCCATGGACTATTAAACCTGCATATTTTTCCACTCCCATGTTAATAGGGGACTTGAAAAAATATCCCTCTAAGGTACATTGTGAACAGATACAAACTGGTGAATTGGTGAATTTGCGATTAACTAGATAAATCATGCGATTAATCGCGGTTACAATATTTAATCGTTGTACAGCACTATAACAAGAATATAAATATATATATTTATATTTTTTGAGGGGTGCAAACCGCTCCTATGGACCGCTTTTTTACCAAAATGATGATGTCACTAATGATGATGACATGAGTTAGCTAGACCAATGAAACACTTCGATTCTGTTGATTTGTCCATGATGTCATAGGCACAGAGGCACCCGATTGGTTCACCCTGATTTAGAACGCGTTTAGACCGCAGAAAATACGTCATAAAAAATTATGTCATAGGCACAGAGGCACCCGATTGGTTCACCCTTTAGGTCGGAGAAAATAAACATGGTGTCCAATCACATGCTTACTTGATTATGAATTGACCATACTGAACAGACCAATGAATTTGAATTTCAAAATTGTATTAAATGAATATCACCCATAAGCGGAGAAAACAACCACACTTTTAGACAGACTGTGGATAATTTCACAGTTTATGAATGATAGGCAACTAATACAAGTTTAAAATACAAATAAACAGCTTTTGAAAAAAAATATGATGTCACTAATGATGATGACATTTTGTTTGAAAGCTGTGAGCAATGTGGACACACTTGGTGCATGATCTAGGCATGGGTGTGCATGATCCGTGCACTATGAATTACATGGAAGTCTATGGAGACGAATGGCATATGGGAGTTCGAAGGTATTTTCAAAAGACGGGGAATGTTAAGAGATATTAAAAAGGTCTTAAAAGTCTTTAAATTGTCACTTTAGAAATATGTAGATAGCCTGTTGGTTTCACCTTAAGCAAATCATAATTTCGGTGACCCTCCCAAAATATATGTGTATACCAGTAAGACTCCCTAATCGGGAGATAAGCGACCGTCAGGTCGCAGCGTGATTTTAGGCCAAATTCTGTAGGAGCAGTGTCCAAAAATGTGTTTAAAAAAATCGGCCTGAAGGTGGCGCTAAATGAGACAGATCCATGTTGATGACATGAGTGTAGAGCAAGTGTGTACCGATTTGCGTGTTTTTTGGGCAAAATCTTTAGGAGTAGTGTCCAAAAATGTGTTTTAAAAAATCGGCCTGAAGGTGGCGCTAAATGGGACAGATCCATGTTGAAGAGATGAGTGTAGATATACTGTGTAGCGATTTGCGTGATTTTAGGGCAAAGATTGTAGGAGCAGTGTCCAAAAATGTGTTTTGCAAGAATCGGCCTCATGGTGGCGCTAGAAGAGGGGCATGTGAGAATTGGCAAGGAGTGTGTGTGCAAAATTTGGCATGGATCGGGGCAACGGTTGCGGAGATATGAGCAGGGCAAAAGTGTGACGTGTGACAGACTCACAGACTGACTCACAGACTGACGGACAGCTGGTCGAGGTTTTGATAGTAACTGCGACCGTCGCAATTAATATTTTGCATCGCATTACAACGCATTGTGAGCTTGTAAATTAGATTAAAAAAGGAATCCGAGTACTTCTTCTAGCAGCACTAGTTCCATGAACCCACCCAGGTCGACACTGCAGTGTCTATACACTGACAGCTCCAAGTCCATTAGCGTTCCCATCAGCCACTGCAGCTGCTCTGGGCGGAGCATGGCGACCACTGAGGAGCGGTCCTCAGTGGTGGCATATCTTTGCCATACCCAATTGACACCTATGGGGAAACTGTAACCGGAGTCCAATCTGGCACCACCTTTACCGCCGGTGCGTCAATGGCTGTTGTGACTCAGACCATTGTACTGTAACATCAGTGGGTCTCAAACTGTGGGTCGGGACCCCCAGGAAGGTCCCCAGAGGATTTGCTTAATGTGCAAGATTGTTTTCTCGCTCAATAGTAAACGGACCAACATACAGTTTGTGTGTATACAGGCTATCTGCACATTTATTAAGTGACAGTATAATACAAAATAATTACCATTACTGCGTCAAAAGTAATCAATAAACTATACTATTATAAATTATGGACAAATTGTCAAATATTATTAAAATGTGTTATATTATCTAAAAAAAAAAAGAAGGCGATTGTGAACATGTAGATCTGCTATTTTCACAATATGTATCTGTTGAAACAAATCAAACTAAATGTATTCCCTAAATAGTGCGGTATGCTATGTATTCCCGTAGGAATTTGTTGCTAAAATTGATTTTTTTGCTGTTTTGGCTTCTATAGGGACCAAACTATCAGAAAATGACGGGGGTCAAATTTTCAGACCCCTCCCTCATTTCCTGGGGGCGGGTCACTTCAGTTTTGGCCCTATTCGGCCTTGTTTTCCCAATTTCCCAAAGGATTCTTTTGCCAAAATAGATTTTTTTGCTGTTTTGGCTTCTATAGGGACCAAACTATCAGAAAATGATGGGGGTTCAATTTTTCAGACCCCTCCCTCATTTCCTGGGGATGGGTCACTTCAGTTTTGGCCCTATTCAGCTATATGTTTTCCCAATTTCCCAGAGGATTTTTTGCAAAAATTGATTTGTTTGCTGTTTTGGCTTCTATAGGGACCAAACTATCAGAAAATTATGGGGGTCAAATTTTCAGACCCCTCCCTCATTTCCTGGGGGCGGGTCACTTCAGTTTTGGCCCTATTCGGCTATGTTTTCCCATAGTAGTATTTTGCTAAAATTATTCTGAGGCTATTCAATAGTTTAGGTAGGAACAGTTCAAGTGAGGAGGATGGGTAGCATTTATACTTCTGACCTGTTATTTTTCTTGTCAAATACAGGATCTATTCATCATCACTGAAAATATCTGTCACAGATATTTTTTATCTGTGTCTTACCATCCACTTGAATGGAGAAAGATATTTCTTTATCTGTTAATCTGGCCCAGTGGGAATGGGCCTTTATACTGTTGTCAAAGTCTCCAGTCCAGTGCCATAGCACTTGCAGAGATTGACTGTCCCGTGCTACCTGCTTTGCTCAAGTATTGCCTTTGGAGCAGGGAGGGCAAGACACCTGACTGGAACATACACTCCACTCTCTGAATTCCACCAATTCTCTTCAATTGGTCGAAGCTCAGGGCTCAGGGCAATTGGACATCGGTGTCAGCAGCCTCTTCGATGTGTGCACCTCCTCAAAATTATGTCCCTTGATGAAGGTATCATATATGACAAAGAGCATGAAAGAACTGTCCCTTGAGAAATACTCAAGCAGTCCCTGGCCTAACACATGTCAACTTCTCCTTGGTTGATCACACAGTCAGGAGTTCCTTGATGGACATAGTGAGCTTCATCTCTGGATGAAGACTTTGTATTTTTTAATGACTGATCCATATACCTAATATTACCTATCAAAGACAACTCGACCCTCAACACAGCCAGCCATCATCGTTATGATGCGTTTGTTGAATGCATCCTGAAGATCTGACAACTTTTTGTCTTTTTCATGTTCTGAAGCACACCCCATGGCATCAACAATAAGAACTTTGACAGAATAATCGTCCTCCGTCAGATCATGCTATGGGACACATAGAAGATATTCCTGCAGTTGCTCTGCCCTCCCTGGCATCTTCAATTGCATGCAAAATCTGAAACCCCTCATTTTCTGACAGTTTGGTCCCTAAAGAAGCCAAAACAGAAAAGAAGAAAAAAAAATCTCTGGGAATATAGAGCCGAATAGGGCCAAAACTGACCCCCCCCGCCTCAGGCAATGGGGGAGGGGTATGAAAGTTTGAACCCTGTCATTTTCTGATAGTTTTGGTCCCCATAGAAGCCTAAACAGAAAACAAAACAATTTTAGCAAAAAGAAGGGAAAAAAAAATCCTATGGGTAATTGGAATGCATAGCCGAATAGGGCCAAAACTGAATTGACCCGCCCCCAGGAAATGAGGGAGGGGTCTGAAAATTTCAACCCTGTTATTTTCTGATAGTTTGTTCCCTATGGAAGCCAAAACAGCAAACAAAACAATTTTAGCAAAAAATCCTATGGGAAATTGGGAATGCATAGCCGAATAGGGCCAAAACTGAAGTGACCCGCCCCCAGGAAATGAGGGAGGGGTCTGGAAATGTGACCCCCGTAATTTTCTGATAGTTTGGTCCCTATAGAAGCCAAAACAGCAAACAAATCAATATCAGCAAAAAATACAATGGGAAATTGGGACTATATAGCCGAATAGGGCCAAAACTGAAGTGACCCGCCCCCAGGAAATAAGGGAGGGGTCTGAAAATTTGACCCCCGTCATTTTCTGATAGTTTGGACCCTATAGAACCAAAATCTGCAGAAAAATCAATTTTAGCACAAAAATCCTACGGGAGCTGTATTTTGGACATAGTATACCACACTAAAACTCCTACAATTCTAAGTGATCCCCAGTTAAAAATTCCCTGAACCCCACTTTGAGAACCACTGAACTATGTAGTATACTGTAAACATCTTCATCTGTTGCCGTACCTTTAAGTGGTTAAGAAAATATCCCCCACGCCCCTCACCCCCCCAAATGGTGCCCTGTGTGTGCGTCACTCTAGTATAGTAAACAGTACAAGACAGGTCCTTCCCAGCAGTACTGGCTGGCCACCAGTTCCCAGCGTTGCCAGGTCAGCTCATTATAAGAGACCAGTGGTGGAAAAAGTACTCAGATGTTTTACTTAAGTAAAAGTTTCAATATGGCAATGTAGAAATATTCTGTTACAAGTAAAAGCCTGTAATTCAAAATGTACTTGAGTAAATGTATGTAAGTATTGGGATCAAAATATACTTAAAGTACCAAAAGTAAAACTACGAAACGTTTGAAAATAGGAGATCTACAAGCTCACAATGCGTCGCATCACGACACGTTGTGAGTTTGTAGATCGGCTATTGTCAAATAGTCTAGGTATAAAATAGGGCTAAAGTGGATTAATGTGTGTTTTATAATATAATCATTTATATCTGCAAACTAGTAACTAAAGTTTTCAAATTATTGCAGTGGAGTCTGAGATGTAGTGGAGTTGAAGTAAAAGTACTGAAAACTAGAACTAATCTTATCTACTACTACTGTACTACTACTACTTATCACAAAGTATGTAAAATGCAATAAGATGTTGGGGGGTCCTTGACATGTCAATTTTAGTTATCATTTTAGTTATCATTTCGAGTGTAAAAATGTATATTCAGATCGGGGTCCGCGGTTGAATATATATATATATATATATATATATATATATATATATATATATATAAATTATATACATACTGTATATCAATTTGGGGGTCCTTGACAAGAAAGGTTTGAGAACCACTGGCTTATAATAAGCAGACATGGCAACAGTGTGGTTCCCACTGGCACAGTGAGCACAGTGGAGGCTGGCAGGGCAGGCTCTGGACCAATGGAAACACAATCCCAGAATGCCCTCCAAATCTCTGTGTACAGAAACACACACAGCCTGTTGCTGCCCTACCCTACTGGCCCCGAATCACACATATCCATGGGATACAAGAGCATGACAGCTGACCACACTCACACGCAGGGGCGTCATAAGGGGGGGGGGGGGGGGTGGGACTGAGTTACTAGGGCCCAAGGTGGAGGGGCCTTCATTATTTTATACTTTAGCTATTGAAAAATAGGAAAACTTTTCAAAAATATTTTTAAAAAGTAGTGAAAATGTGTGCAAAATCTGCAAATCTTTGAATATGTGTAATTTTTAAGCGAACATAACTAAGATTTTGCTTCTGGCGGGTGCCTGGAACTAAATGTTTTGAGATAGGGTCTGTGGCCAAATACATATCATTTTGGGGGTCCTTGACATGAAAAGGTTTGAGCACCACTGACATAGAAACATAGGTTTTTCAAAAAACCTTAGAAGGATTTGAAATATTCAAAGATTTGGACAGATTTTCACGATTTAAAAGAAATAGCAGATCTACAAGCTTGTATACTATTTTTCAATACTATTTTTCAATAGTTAAAGCACAACATGTGAGTGAATCCTTTTACCCAGGGCTCATAATTTGGTGCGACACCCCTGCTTGCATGGCATGGCACGGCACGCACACACACACGAACGCACTTGCGCACACACGCATGCGCGCACACACACAAACACACCAGTGGTGGACAGCAACTAACTAACTTGAGTACTGGTACTTAAGTAATTTTCTCTATTTTTTACTTTTCTGGAGTAGGCTATTTCCAATTTACTTTTACTCCGAATACACTACATCGACTCAGAGGCAAATATTGTACTTTTTACTCTTCAATTATTTGAGACCTTTAGTTAGTAGTTACTTTGTAGATTTAGATCATTATTACAAAACATACAATAACAATGTCAGCCCTATAGGCCTATATACTTTTTGATTGTTTTTTTTTTTTTTTTATATATATTTTTAGACATTTTGAACTTGTGAATTAGGACATTTAGTGGTACTTTTACATAATAAGCTTAGTACTTTTACACTTTGGTACTTTAACTATATTTTGTATTGGTGTCATAAATAATCCATTCAGCAATGTGTCTATAAGGGTGAGGCGAGGTGAGGGTGGGGCCAAGCATTGTGCTCGACTCTGACGAGAACACAAAGTATTTTTGTGATGACTTCACACACACACACACACACACACACACACACACACACACACACACACACACACACACACACACACACACACACACACACACACACACACACACACACACACACACACAGTCACAAGTGACAGACATGTCATTCAAGACTTTCATCAACCATCAAAGAGGCTAGGGGTACAATTTGGTCTGATTGCCCTCACCTGTTGCCCTGCCTCCATTTGCAGCAGCAGGCCTACTGTACTGTACCACACCCCCCCCACCCGCCTGTGTTCCCCCAGGTGTCCCGTCTTGTCAATGTCTGTCCTGCTTCCATTTTCATGTCAAGGACCCCCAAATTGACACATACTGTATTACCCACATTTGAAAAAGGTATGCCAGGGACCCCAATAAGAGGAGATTGCTTTAACAGCTATATACAGCTCAGGACGCGTGGCGAACAGGGCACGTCCTGAGCTTGTAGATCGGCTATTTCCGACCGCAAGAGCATAAAATCGGGCTTTAAGCTATCCAGTTATCCCACAGATAAAGGAGAACAGTGCAGCGTGCGGTGGCCGGGTGGCCCCCAAGGGGACCGATGTTGGAAAAACTAAAGCCACTAAGTGGCGGTTTAGTCTCGGCCCCCCCACCAGAGGTATTTTTGGTTTCGTTGCATGATGTGCCTGTTCGGAATGCTCGTGGGACAATAGCTTTTTTTACAGCCCCGGAGAGAGTTAACTTACTGCATGGCACTTTCTCCACATGGAGATTGTGGGGCATGTTTGAGCATGAGGGGAAACGATAGCTTCCATCTATATTTTGTGTGTATTCTTAATTATTATCTCTTTTGTCCTGCATAACGCAAGCTTTGTGGAGGATGTATACTGTACAGTTGTACTGTTGTACACTATATATTTTTTATAACTGTTGCACTGCCAACTTTATTGATCCCTCGCGGTCTTCCGGTATCTTATCACCGACAACCGACATTGTACCTCAACCTAAAATACAAACTTGTGTCTTGTGTTCTCTAGTCTCCAACTGCATGTGTGTGTGTGTGTGTGTGTGTGTGTGTGTGTGTGTGTGTGTGTGTGTGTGTGTGTGTGTGTGTGTGTGTGTGTGTGTGTGTGTGGGAAGGGGGATGGCATTGTTGTGACAGCTGACTATGTGACAGCTAGGGATGGGAAAGTGGGAGAGTGGGAGGATCTCTGCATCTCTCAGTTAGCAATCATCACTCACTCTCCAACCACAGCCTTCCATCCATCCATCCATCCATCCATCTATTAACCCCCTCCCCCTCCCCCACCCCCAGCCCCCCAACACACACACACATACACCACAACCCACTAAGGCCCAGCGCGTGCCAGGAAGCACCTTAACTCCCAGTGTACATACAGTGTTAAACCAGATTAGTTTAGTCTCATCTAAAGACACACACATCCCAATGGATTGTGGATCTCTGCTCTTGGTCCTTATTGCCATGATGTCTGCAACAGGTAGGACTGACTGATCTATTCTATTCACTGCTGTGTTCGGGACTAAATGTTAACCGCTTAAGCTGCCCTGGATTACATTTTGCTGTGTGACTATGTTGTCATGCAGTGAAAACAGCATATCTACAAGCTGACAAATGAGCTTGTATATAGATCTGCTGTTTTCAAAGATCCTTTTCTTTCTTTTTTACACTTCTTTTGGGACATTTCCATCTATGACATATATATGACTATAACCCTAACCCAGAAATAGGGACTTTTGGAGGTTTAGGGGTTTTGACAGATTCAACATGGTAGAGCAGAGGTCTGCAACAGCGGCTCTCAGAGTTATTAGGGGGGGGGGGGGGGGGTAAATCTTTGTATGAAAGGATTATTATTATTATTATTTTTGCATTAACCACTTGAACCCTAGCATCCCTATTCTGAGGAGAACAGATCATCTGTTTTCAGCAAAGATGATAGTGTTGTCAAACAAGTCTATGCTTATATACTTACTGTTTAGTTCTCTCATTTTATTTTATTTACATATCTACTGCATAGTACTGTGTTCTATTCGTCTGTCATTCAATGTTATATGAGATACTTTAATGGTTTCCTGTGGAAATAAGCTTAGTCTTTTCATGGATCTCCTTTTAGTAGACCTTGTACCAGTGAACTGTACCGTCATGAAACTGTACCTTTTCCTATGCAAACTTCTAATAAAGTCTTCAATCAATCAATCTTCAATCAATCAATGCTAGAGAGAGAAAGAGAGAGAGAGAGAGAGAGAGAGAGGGAGAGAACATGACTTACATGAATGTGAATTATGAATGTTAGGGGAACAGTTGATTTGTGGGAATATTTCTTGAATATTAGATATTGTTCCCTTTAGACATCAGCTCTCATTATAGTGTTTTGGAGATAACATAAATCTCCCTTTCCCTGTGTGTGTGTGTGCGTGTGCGTGTGCGTGTGCGTGTGTGTGTGTGTGTGTGCGTGTGCGTGTGCACGTGCGTGTGTAGCGTGTGCATTGAACCTGGAAGGGGAGCTCTTCAAAGACCTGATGAAAGGCTACAACAAGAACGTGAGGCCCGTGGAGAAGAGTGGAGACATCACACATGTCCAGATCAAGATGACCCTCACCAACCTCATCTCCCTGGTGAGAAGACAAGACATAGTCCACCAGCCTCTGCTTGTGTCAGAGTGAGAAAAAAAAGAAAAAAAGAAAAAAAGTTGCACATTAAGCAAAAAAATAATCATGGATTAGCGACGCGTGTATGCTATCTATAAGTCTTTCTTAAAGGAGCTATAGTCAACTTTTTCATTGTAGGGCCGACACTTTGTTTACATCCTAGTCTATAGACTAGAATGTAAACAAAGTGTCGGTCTGACAATGGCCAAAATGATTATTTTATCATTATTTTACGCTTTTTGTGGTCATTTTTGAATAGAAACACATTTATGAAGCTTATTTCTTTTTAACATATTTTCGAAACATTATTTTTATTTTAGCATCCGTTTTTCAAGAAAAAGTTGACTATAGCTCCTTTAAAGGACAACTTTGTTTTTTTTACAACAAGCGTTCATATTTTAAATAGTAATTAGATAAAATAGTAGTAGTAGTAGTTAAAAGAAAAGATGAGTGTTAAAATGTTTTAATGTACTGCTTTCTATTGTTTTAGCGATTTTAGTATTTTGATTTCAGTGGGTGGGGGCCCTAACCGTACATTCATGAACCACTTTCAACCTGGCGACATGTCATCATTATAGACAAAACATAATAAATAAAATAAAAATATATTTTGTATTTTCAAAATAGCAGACGTATAAGCTTGTAGATCTGCTATTTTTGCTATTTTTAAGTGGTCACTTTTTTTTTTTGCCAACCTCTAGGTTTTTCTGAAATGACGCTTTTGATTATCGGCATGCGAAACTGTCGTACAACAACAGTATGTCTTATGAGAGTGTATATCTGACTGTATGTATGTTTGTCTTATGGTTAAGACTGTATGTGTCTGGCTGTATATGTGTGTCTTATGGTTAGACTGTACGAGTAAGGATTGTTCATATAAATGTACTGAGAAAGAAAAAAAATCCTCATTTGTTTTCAGAATGAAAAGGAGGAAGCCCTGACAACCAGTGTGTGGATAGAAATGGTAATGTTATTCTTCAATATTACAACAACCATTATTTTATTCCCTGCAATGATGGTGATGATGAATAGTATTATTGTTTTTGGCATTACATTTCTAATTGTTATTCAGGTCAACATTTGCTAGCCTAAATTCCTGTAACGTCACAGTAATAATATTTACTGGAAAAAATAGATTCTCATTTTTCGGACTCGATCCCAATGTGTGTGGGTGTGTGTGTGCATATGCAGCAATGGTGCGACTACAGGTTGCGATGGGACCAGCCCCCCCGTTCAGAGCTGTATGGGAACATCACCTCTGAGATGCGGATCCCCTCCAAGAGCATCTGGCTGCCTGACGTCATCCTGGAGAACAAGTCAGTCAATCACCATTTAATACACATATAGGATTCTCAACCGGGACCCCCAGTTTGACCCCAAACTTGACGTGTCGAGAGCTTGTAGATCGGTTATTTCCCCTCTTCGGGTTCTCCCTATGATAAATATACATATGATAAATATACATAGAAAGAATAAAATTCGGGGAAATTGCGAGTGTGGTTGCCTATTTATTGTCTGGATAGCCAAACTACCATGTGAAGCTTGACCAATCCTCAAGCTAGCACCACTCCCCCATTGACTTACTCTATAATGGTGACGTCACCGAGAATGCTGCTTCCTGATTGGCTAAAGATTTATCTAGAATTAAAGAATAAATAAAGTAGCACTAGAACTATAGTGTGTGCCCTAGTGGACAACCACATGAATGATACTATAGGGTAAAGTGGTTAATAGTGATAATTCATGAAATACAATGTGGCATAATCAGTTACAGTTATGCATCTTACTTGAGCTATTAGCCCTCAGCGAGGTTGTAATTAGTCCTTCCAGCTGTGTAGATGTCTCCTCCATCCAGAGTGATGGCATCTGCTTCACCGTCCTGTCAAAAACACATCTTTATCGTCTTGCTAATAAAAAAAGATTTGCATATTTGCAGAGGCCTGGCAGCTCTTTTCTTTCTCCCCTGTTTAGCCGACATGCCAATTAATTCCTCCCCTCACACATTTCTGTTTCTGTGTTGTTACTGCTGTTGTATCCTACTGAGTCACCTGCCAGTAAGGAGCCCCCACCGGGAGGACGTAGAGCCTCCGTCCTCCTCCTCCCACCCAACACTTGCTGCTTAACCTGCCTGCAGTACCGCCATTACAATTGCATTTCTCTCATGGGATGACTAACGGTCGTTCTGTCTGTCTGTCTGTCTGTCTGTCTGTCTTGTGTCCTGCGAGCAGTGTGGATGGCCAGTTTGAGGTGGCGTTGTACTGCAACGCGCTGGTGTCCCCTAACGGCTGTGTGTACTGGCTGCCCCCTGCCATCTACCGCAGTGCCTGTGCCATCAAGGTCAACTACTTCCCCTTTGACTGGCAGAACTGCACCATGAACTTCCGGTGGGTACGCAGAATTATGGATAGACTAATGGTACATAGAATCTTGTATATCTGCTGCATTTAAACCCTATACAGATTGTGATGTCCAAAACCAAAAATCAGGATTGGGAATTTTGATCACTCCCATATCA
Organism: Nannobrachium achirus; assembly: GCF_963921795.1. Taxonomy (NCBI): domain Eukaryota; kingdom Metazoa; phylum Chordata; class Actinopteri; order Myctophiformes; family Myctophidae; genus Nannobrachium; species Nannobrachium achirus. The sequence goes on from NC_137814.1 coordinate 12,593,933, forward strand.
GATCAGGAAAATCCAAGCCAATCTGGAGCAAATCTTCAGAATTGGTTGTTCAGTTCTGTTTTTTGTTAAAAACATAACAAAAAAAACTATCCATGTGTATTGATGGGTGTAAGAAAGTACTATTATTATCATCTTTGTTTAAAAAAAAACTATATAACATTATGTCAACTCCATCAGATAAGATCTTATGGTTTTCAGATATAAAAAAAAAATGGTGGGAGGTTGGCCCATTACACAGTTTTAATTTTTGTATTTTTTTGTATTAAAGATTTTATCCCAATTCTCAAGAATGGGTGCTATAAAATGAATGAATGTACCTTATTTGTAGGCTTTATGGTTGCTTAGAAAGTTCATAGGTGACATATATACACCAAAACCTGTTTTTATATTCAGTATTTAAATGTATGTACCATGTATACATGGACTAGAACGTATGCTTTCTACAATCTGCCCCCGCTAGTCAGGTTCAAGGACAATACTCTGCTCACATGCAAATCACCCTTTTCAGCCAGTTGTCTTGTAAAACATAATGGACGGTTTGTATTTATGGATGTGGTGGCAGACCATGGTGTTGTGGATAATAAGCTGTGCCTGTGTTCTCCCTGTGTGTGTGTTTGTGTGTGTGTGTGTGTGTGTGTGTGTGTGTGTGTGTGTGTGTGTGTGTGTGTGTGCGTGCGTGCGTGCGTGCGTGCGTGCGTGCGTGCGTGCGTGTGCGTGCGTGTGTAGCTCCCAGAGTTATAGCGCCAATGAGATTGAACTGGTTCTCAAAGAGGAGGACGACCTGACCTGGGAGTGGGTGGACATCGACCCTGAGGCCTTCACAGGTACAGTGATGGACCGTAGAGCTGTGAAAACCAACTGTGAGCTTAAAAAAAAGAAGAAAAAACGTTTGGGAAAGAAAGAGAGATACATTTAGTGCACAGTAAAATTGTGTGTATACTTGTGTATATGTGTAAGCAACATGACATACTCTAATTAATCAATACATTAATATTGTAATGATTTGGTAAATGTATTACTAATTTCTACTAACTATTTAAAAACGTATCCCATGGCTCTGCCCGGCTAATCTTTTCATGTCGTTCTGACTTATGGTGTTTGCATATTGCATATTGAGTTCGAGGGGGCCTTACAGGGTAAATTAAAAGAAATCCTGTCGTGTCACGTATAGAAAACGGAGAGTGGGCCATCAAACATAGGCCAGCCAAGAAGGTGATCAACCACGAGTACACCAAAGATGACCTGGAGTATCAGGAGCTGGTGTTCTACCTCATCATCCAGAGGAAACCTCTCTTCTACATCATCAACATCATCGCTCCCTGCGTGCTCTTCTCCTCGCTTGGCCTGCTCGTCTACTTCCTGCCTGCCAAGGGTACTTTTTGATCTTTTACTCCAGTGTAGGGCTGTCATGATATGACATTTTACATGACGATTAATTGTCACTCAAATAATTGGCGATTAACGATTTAATTGTGTTTTTGTCATTGACAATTACATTTTTGTTTGGCTTTTAGGCTTTGAAGTTGCACATGGTAGATATGACACAAAACCTAAATACACGAAGAAATGACTGACATATTTGACAACTTACTACTTAAAAAATAACATTGATAGTGGAAATAGCCGATCTACAAGCTCACAACGCGTCGCGATGCGACGCGTTGTGAGCTTGTAGATCTGCTATTTCCACTATTTCTGACATTTTTCAACATTCACGATTATGACGATTATGACAAAATAATTGCGATAATGTCAAATAATCACGATTAGACGATTATGTAATAATTGTGACAGCCCTACTCCAGTGTTTCTCAAACTTTCACATTTCAAAGTCTCCCCTTAACTCTGGCATTGTACACATCTATTTTTTTACACTGCCAGAGTTACAGACTTGTATGGGTCAATTTAAACCCCCCTAAAGGAACCTAGCCTCGTAAACCAGACTCTTAATCAGAGTCTAGTTTACTAGGGGTCTAGTTTACTACTAGGCTAAAAGGAAGCCACAGAGTCCCTGGAATCCACTTTGAGTCCCCAGAATTACAGTGTTGATTCTGACAGCAACTTTTGATTTAGTTTTAGTCATAGTCTTTTGAATAAAATTCTGTTTAGTTTTAGTCTAGTTTTAGTTGACAAAATATCATAAGGTTTTAGTCGACTAAAACTACAGTAAATTTAGTCAACTAAAATGTAATAGCATTGAAATGGCTGATATTTACTTAGATGCATGCCGAAAATAGCTGATCTACAAGCTAGGGTCCATGACATCAAAACCAACATTTTTCGTCATAGTTTTAGTCGATGAAATCAACACTGCCCAGACTGCAGTACCGCTGTATAACAGTCAAGTTGCCGTCGCCTGGTGGTCAAATCTGGGATTGCACGGCTTCCGCATTTAAAAGGCTACTGCGTGCGCCGTGCGTCTACCTTTTGAAATCCTAGTGCGCCTGCTTGGTGCTCAAGTCTTCGGCCTTTGAGCACCAAATGTGGTGCCCAAATCGAGATAAATGCAGAATTAAAGTAAAGTGTTCTTCTGGGTGCTTCATTGAAATGAATAGGGCGTCTACCTCCGCCCTCTAGACGTATTATAACTCTATGCTTTTACCACCCCAATAAGTTCTTCCACTCGTTAGAAGCTGACACGTCATACAATGAGAATAGCCGAAATGCAAGCTCACATATCGGCCATTTCCGATGTGTGACACCACCGGCATACAGTATGACAGTGTATAAATTAAACATACCGTATATTATAGGCCTAACATATTTTTGGAGAGTTTTTGCCTGTAACAACATGCCCAAAATAGGTTCATTATCCTGATAATGATTGATTATTGTGTGTTTTTGGCACATCAGCTGGTGGTCAGAAGTGCACCATGTCCATCGCTACTCTGCTGGGACAGACCGTGTTCCTCTTCCTGTTTGCCAAGAAGGTTCCGGAGACATCCAGGGCTGTGCCTCTCATTGGAAAGTAAGCCAACATGCATCACTCTCTAAAGCCTGACATATCGTCTCCGTCGGGTGGAAACCTCATATTATGTCCAAAAATATTACTTTTCAGGATTCAAATTCAAAAAGTAGCAACAGTAGCAGATCTGTAAGCCCAAAACGTGGCGCTTCGCATCGCGTTTCGAGCTTGTAGATCTGCTACTTTCGATACTTTTGTGTGACACTGTAGTAGGATCAAGTAGGGCCAGGCGTTAAATAAAACACAAAAAGTTAGAATATGGAGGTTAGGAGGTTTCTGCCTGACAGTCAGCAACAATATAATATAATAGCCTACCTGTACATTGTCGCTGTCAGTGGAAACCTAGTATGTCAAAAACCTTGTATGTCTCTCAGGGGCGTCACACCAAATTCTGGGCCCTGGGTACAAGGATTCACTGCGGGCCCCCCATGAATGTTAACTATTGAAAAATAGCAGATATACAAGCTCACAGCGCGGCACCGAGTGCCGCGCTGCGAGCTTGTAGATCTGCTATTTTTGAAAAATCGTGAAAATGTGTGCCAAGAAACCTATGTTTCCATGTCAGTGATGCTCAAACTTTTTCATGTGAAGGACACCCCATCTCAAAATATTTAGTTCCAGGGACCCCCCAGAAGCAAAATTTGAGTTACAAAATGTTCACTTAAAAAAAAACATATATTCAAAGATTTGCGCACATTTTCCCGACTTTTCAAAAATAGCAGATCTACAAGCTCGCAGCGCGGCACTCGGTGCCGCGCTGTGAGCTTGTATATCTGCTATTTTTCAATAGCTAAAGTTACTAGGGCCCCTCCACCTTGGGCCCCGGTAACTCAGTCCCACTTTCCTACCCCTTGTGACGCCCCTGATGTCTCTCAACCTTATTTGCTTCATGAACCAGCTGGGGTCTGTAGTAATAACATGACCAAACACAGTCAGACGATGTCTTTTATATTGTACTGTACTCCATTCAGTTTGTCCCTTTTTAAAGGCATTCTCCTCCTGTCTCCAGATACCTTATGTTTGTGATGTCGGTGACCACCATGGTGGTCATGAACTGTGTCATAGTGCTCAACGTGTCCCTGAGGACCCCCAACACCCACAAGATGACCAATACAATACGAAGGGTGAGACACAATGATACGTATCAATTTGGGGGGTCCTTGACATGAAAACGTTTGAGAACCACTGAGTTTGACAGAATTCTTTTATTTAGTTTTAGTCATAGTCTTTTTGAATAAAAATCCTTATAGTTTATGTAACAATTTAGCCATCTGAAAAGTTTTAGTTTTATATCATAAGATTTTAGTCGACTAAATCTGCAGATTTTATCTAAAAAAAATGTACTTTGCCAGGCCTTGATGGTATCGTAATGCCCGATTTGACACTTGGTTGCAAGTGTAAAAACTGCCTTACAAGGTGTTGTGAGCTTGTAGATCTGCTATTTTCAGAGCGCAACACCCAAGCGCAACCAAACCTAAAATTACTTTTTCAGTTCTTCTGAATCTCTTCTTCACTCGCCCCTCCCTAACATTTTAGTCTAGTTTTTATGTGTTGAGTAAATTGTCAATGTATGTATTTTATTTATATATGTCATCACAGCTTAGTTTTTATTTCGATTTCGTCAGTGAAAAAAGGGAGTCAGTTTTAGCAGACGAAACCAATACTGCTGTGAGAGTGACAATGTAGCCTACAGTATACGGTGGGGTTAACCCCTGGCCTCCCATGCCGTCACCACCAGGTCCTTCTGAACGTCGTGCCTCGACTGCTGCGGATGAAGATGCGGCCCTGGACGCCGAGCGATGACCGCGGCTCAGAGACGGGCAGCAGCAGCGGCGGCGGCTCAGAGGCGACGGGAGACGGCGAGGCGCTGACCAACGAGGCCACGCTCTACCCCTGCAGGAGACGCACCTCCCTGGGGCTCATCGTCAAGGCCGAGGAGTACGTGATGAAGACCGCGCGCACTGAGCTCATGTTCGCCAGACTGCGGGAGAGAGAAGGACTCATGAAGTCGGTGTTGGAGAAGATACGTAAGTCGTTTGGAGGGGGTATCGCGCGTGGCCGCGTGTGCGTTCAAAAGGTTTGACAGTTAATCGGAAGTAATGAATTATTTTAAAACATCGTCGATAATCGATCATTAATTAAGCAACATTACACAAGAGGGTGTGCTTTACCGTTATTATCGGCACGCCAGCGTTGCTGCAGGAACAAGGCGATAGCCGAGTTTCGCAGGCAGGGCTGAAGTGCCAATAATCACGGTGAAGCACGACCCTCAAGTGTAATATTGTGATTATACTGTACAACAATTACACTTAAAAAAAAAACACGTCAACTTCATTTCATTGTAATTAAGATATTCGATAGAAATTTTGAATTTTTTAATGCCACATTTAGCTACTATGTCCCTGAACTTCATATGAAAACTGCTAGCGTAACCGCTTAGCCTAGTGTTGGGAGAGGGAGCCCGGCACAGCCGATTTCTATGTTTGATTAGACCCGTTCCATAACGCTCATTATCATCACGGGTAGATAGATATTTCAACCAATCAGATTGCTTCATCGGAACTACCTGTTGTATAATTAAGCATGATTTTAATCGGGCATGTCATTATAGATAAAAAAGTCTCAAAGAAATTTCCCATAAAATGTATTGTTATAGTGGAAATAGCCGATCTACAAGCTCACAAAGCATAAAATAAACATAGCAATTATGCTTCGTTGCACAATGGTGTCATGTCCTAGTGATGAGCTGGGCAACGTCTGACCAAGCAGCAGACATTTTCAGCATTTCGTCGTCAACCTACTGTATCACGAGTTGGAAGTGAGAACGCTTGTCAGCATTCCATTGTCACACGAAGCGGTACAACCTGAAATGTTGAAAAGCAGCGTGACAGCTCCGGGAGCCCGTCACGCTACATCTTGCCCAACTCTTCACTGTGTTGCAAGTTGGAAGTGATGGTGGTAAGCGTTAAGTTACTATAGGCTACTGCATAATGTACCGATACACGATCAGGCGGCAAAAATAATAGACCTACAAGCTCACAACGCGTCTAAACCACGGCGCACTGCGAGCTTGTATGCCGGTTATTTTCGCTGCAAGACAATGTCGTCGTGAAGCATGAACTGGCCTTATATGTGAAAAAACTAAACTGTACCCCCCCCCCCCCCCAAACACACACAGATAACGGCTTAGAGAACGGTTCAGCCCAGAAGCTTGAAGACAGCCTAGCAACGGTTTCTCCAGAAGTGAGACAGTGCGTCGAGTCTTGCAAGCACATCGCAGAGACCACCAGAAAGCAGAACGACTTCCAGAGTGTGAGATGACACATTTATAATATATTTATTTATATTCTTTTTAACACAAGTGTTTCATTTAACTATGGTCACTCCATCACTGCTAACCTACTCAACTGAACCACTCCCCCCCCCCCCCCCCCCCTCACCTCACCTCTCCAGGAGAATGAAGAGTGGTTCCTGGTCGCCCGGGTCATCGACAGGGTGTGCTTCATCGTCATGGCCACTGTGTATTTCTTCGGGACCACCGGGATCTTCCTGATGGGCCATTTCAACCAGGCCCCGTCCACGCCCTTCTACGGGGACCCCAGGACATATCTGCCCCCCTTGGACAATGTCACCGATCTCGGCGACCTGGCTCAGAATATCACCCGACTGAGCTGAGCCAGCAGTTAAAAACAGGGACTCACCGGTTCTTCTTCTGGCCCCTTGGACAGCTCAGGACCTCCCTTTGGAGAGGCTCACCGTGACAGCTGGGGTTCTGAGAGAGACTGAGTAGAGAACATAAGCTGGAAATACTGCATAATATGAAGTACCGGTACATACATATTGTACATACTGTATACGGTACCAACACATCAATAGTGCATGTCACCTCCTGAGCAATGAGGTGACATACTTCAACGTTTTACTCACTGGTGGCTACATGTGGATCTGTGGACTATCACAAGTTGAGTGACACGTTTGTCATGATAAAGGATTGTATGGACAGTATTGACAGTTCATAACGCTCGATAGTGGATAGTCTACACAAGTCTGTGTAACAAAAAAGGACATGACACTATGATCGCTCATTCTCAGTGAGCAGATATATCAGGTATATCAACCCTCTCATTCAATGCAGTGTTTTCCAGAACTATACATAACCCTTTTTGCAATAACTTTGATTCGTTGATAACTTCTATTTCTTTCTTTCTTTCTTTCTCTCTCTCTTTCTCTTTCCCTCTTTCTTTCTTTCATTCGCTCAGAACGTTCTGAACCTGTATCTGTTTTGTCCTGGTTGTCTGTCTGTCTGACCAAAGCAAAGCAATGACATAAGCCAATATGAAACGGACAAACGGTAACACTTGCCATGCATCTCACGTTGATAATGCATATAACATTGCATAATTATAGTTATAAGCACTCATAAATGCATAGCAAGTGTTACCGAAACATCTTAGGTGACAGAGGACAGATTTTACAGTTCCGTTGAATGTGCTCCAAAATGTTCTGCTTTTCGTGAATAAAATGTACACTTTGTGCACCATTGATAGTGACTATGTGGAAAACTGATTAGTGCGTGCTTCCCATCTCCTGGTGGGCACATGGATGGAGACCCTACACCGCCAAAAACACATAGCCTACCCCTCACTGTAGCCCCCACCCCATCTCTGGAAGCAGGATTTCAATTACATGGCTGAATGGTGCTTTTCTGCCTCCAACAAAAGGCAGATCCGGGCTGGTTGGGATGGAAACTGAGACAGAGCTGGGGAGAGAGCTGGGGTGGGAGTGAGTGAGTGAGTGAGAGCGAGGGTCTCCAGACAAACACGCCGCTGCACAAAGGGGTCTGTACAAACGTACGCACACCAAGCCAAACATTGCCACTTGAAGGCTGCCCCACACACAAACACATGGAGAGAGTGCACGAGAGGCGCATGCTTAACCCCTCCGGATCACCAAGACCTCGCAGTGGTTCGCCCCGGTGCCCCACTCTCACGCACACGTCTTCTTCGGGTTGTGTTCTCACATTCTGTAGATGCCTGGAAGTGGACCGCAGATGGTATGAAACTAGTTTGTGTTTTATTGTCCATTGTTTTTGGCTTATTGGGCTGTTCTATTATGCTATGTTTATTGCCAAAGTGGAAATATGTTGGGTGTAGGTTTATCTGTAAAATGTTTATCATCTCACCTTTTGGTGCTGCCATTCTGTTTTGGTGTATCCCTTTGTGGAGTTGTAGCTATACTGTATATTATATTGTGTTGTATGTCACAATGAAGGGGCCACAGGGATGTTTCAATGCCTGTCCTATCTATAATAAAGCAAGCATTGGTCAGAAAGACAATTTGTACTGTATAGTGACCTTTCTTTAGTAAATGAGTCTAAAATTACATTAGTGTAATATTATATGACTTTTGTCACAGTAGGATGTTTATGTAGAATATGTACAGTATAGCAGTATAGCCTGATATTTTGTTTTGGTAAAATAATAGAAACTTTATTATAAGAGTATGGCATCGTGTGTTTTGTAAAAATGTTAGTTTTTTGTTAAGTCAAGATATTTTTTTTCACAACACACTCTTTCACTGACAGCATTTCTTCTACATTGTGGCATGCACTCACAGTCACTTGTGCAAGTCTCTACACAATGGTCATTAGTGGCAGCCACCACAGTAGAGAATACTGTGTGTGTGTGTGTGTGTGTGTGTGTGTGTGTGTGTGTGTGTGTGTGTGTGTGTGTGTGTGTGTGTGTGTATATATATATTATATATACAGTATATATATATATATATATATATATATATATATATATATATATATATATATATATATATATATATATATTGTGGCATGACACGGAAATAACATTTTCTTTCATTCATTCATTCATTCATTCATAGTGTATACCGTCACTGTCAGGCAGAATCCTTGTATCTCCAAGTTTCAAATATGTAAATTTTTTTCATAAAGTAAAGCCCAGCTTCATCATACAAGACTGTCACACACAACTAGTGAAAATAGCCGATCTACAAACACACAACGCCTCGCAATGCGAGGCGTTGTGTGCTTGTAGATTGGCTATTTTCACTATATTAAAAATAACAACAAAAAGGAAGGTTTTGGACATACAAGGTTTCCACCCGACAACCACGACGTATGTTATTTATTGTGTTATTAATCTCAGCCCGGGTCAGCGGTGACCCGCCAGCCGCTACCCTTCGGTGGACTGGAGAGAGAGAAACACATCCAGATGCTCTTCAGAGCTTTCCACCGCCCCGGTGGGCCTCAGGACTCACCTGAGGACCCCCAGCCCCAGCCAGGAGGGCCCGATGCCCACCAGGAATCACACCTGCACCTCGCCGGGAGGAGGGGTACGCTGGAGAACGGTCATGGCGGGCGGCCTCCTCTGGGACAGACGAGCCGGTCAGAGATGATGGGGGAGCAGTGGTCTGGTGGGGACTCTGGTGCAATGCTGGACACCGTCAGTGAGCTTCACATCACAGCTAGAACAGACTTACAAGGTTAGTAGGCCCAAGTAAACTGCCCGCAAAAAAAGTTCGGAAACTTAACTTTGTCGATTATATTCTCAACTTCAATAATACCATTCGTTTGCTATTGTATTTGATATAATTTTTATCGTTGATTGGTCACCTTTACAACGAGGTACAGTCTAACTTGTAAAGAAGCAACACAGCTAAACGTGTAAGTTGAAATATATTATATATATATAGTATATATTATATATATATATATATATATATATATATATATATATATATATATATATAATTCACGTTTCCTTTCACTTATTGCAGGTCTACAGTGTGTTCCCAGAAGGATCTACAGCATCGCCACAGGGGGCAGCAGAGAGCAGCTGTTTGTGGCTGTGGAAGGTATGCTAATCACCTGTGTAAATCAGTGGTTCTCAAAGTGGGGTCCACGGGCCATCAGGGTTCCTTGAGGGGGGGTTGAGGACCCTTACTGGTCTGTAAATCTGAGAGCATAGAAATGGAACCAAATGGACCTGTATATGGATCCATTTGGTCAGAGTCTCAGAGTTATGCTTGTCCTTGAAATTAAAGAGGTGGTGCCATGATCCCCCCCCCCCCCCCCCTCTAAAACATGATTATCAGGTATTATGATTATACCAGGAGGAAGATTTTTTCCAAAAAAGTATACAGAAAGAGTTAAAATTGGGTTTTTATGTGGCCACACCCCCAGTTCATTAAGTATGCATGGATGGCATGGTGGGTGGTGACCCAGCTGATATAGCCACACCCCACAGTGTTGGGTGAATGGCAATTGGGGAGGAGTTGATACTGTGACACCCTTAGTATCTGTGTTTTTTAACTGACACTTTTGGCCTCAAGGTGGCAGCCTCCAAGAGAAAACAAACAAATACTAAGAGAATACATAATTTAAAAAAAAAACACATCAGGGGGTCTAATGAAGTACTTTCAACCTCCTAGAAACATGAAAAACAGAAAAAGTACAAAACTATGGCACCACCTCTTTAAAAGGTTTGAGAACCATTGGTCTAAATCAGTGGCTCACAAACAAAATTTAGCTCAAGACCCAGAAGAGAAATGAGATGTTTCCCCGGCCCAAACTAGTGAAAATAGCAGATCTACAAGCACACAACGCGCCTTCAGACCACGGCAGAAGACTCACCTCATTGACTCGTATTGAGATTATTTTTGTGGTAACGGTAGAAGGTGACATCTCTTGGGCCATTAATAGGAACAGCAGGCTGAACGAGAACCCAGAAGTGAGCTTCAATTCCTCGAGGGTTTGCCCCTCGCCGCACCACATTGTAAAATTGTATATCAGCTATTTTCATTACTTCTTGAACGTTGTTTTTATTTATTTATCAAATACTTTTAAAAAAAATGGTGGAATTGTTTTAAATTGATGAAAAGTTGTGAATTTGTTTTTTGTTTAACTTTTTGTTTAAAATCTTTTGAAATATATATATTTTTTTAATGTAGGAAACAAATAAAAAATAAAAAGGGGGGGTTATTTTACTCGCCAACCCAAACATGAGTTCCGACCAACTGTTTGGGAACCACTGGTCTAAAACAGTGGTTCTAAACCTTTTCAGGCCGCTACCCCCAAAATAATCATATTTTAACTGGGGACACCCCGCACCCTGACGAGCACTAAGAGTTGAGGCATTACATTTTGTATAACACGGTACTATTGTGAAAATAGCAGATCTACATGCTCACAACGCCTCGCGTTTGCGAGGCGTTGTGGATCGGCTATTTTCACAATTTCTGACTCTAATATTTGACCACATCACCACCAACACTCATTGCACTTACACTGGCTGCCGATACATGGCCAGCGACGACTTCAAGGTGCTGCTCCTGACCTTTAAAGCTCTAAAAAATGGTCTTGCCCCAACCTACATGTCAGATTTAATAGAACCATACATCCCTGCGAGACCATTACGCTCCCAGGATGCCGGTCACAACTCACAACAAAGTAACAGTTGGGGGTAGAGCCCTATCTTTGGAATGCACTCCCTCAAGCTGTCAGGGATGCAGACTCCTTAGGCGCTGTACAGACATTTGCGTGAAACATCTTCTCCGTATCGTCTGAGAATGGCCACTGGGAACGCCGTACTAATGTATTGTCAATGGAAGGTTGTTTGGTGTTTTGTCGTTGCCGTGTCTCTTGGCCAAAAGACAGGCTGCGGTTGAGCTTGAGACACGGCAACGAGAAAAAAACCAAACAACCTTCCATTGACAATGCATTAGTACAGCGCCCCAGTGGCCATTCTCAGACGATACGGAGAAGATGTTTCACGCATATGTGTGAGTCCAGCCTTAGACATTAACGTATCTTTTGCCTACACTACGGTCTGCCTTAATCTCCGAACTTCACTTATATGACCTAACCCTGCTCAGTGTCTTTTACATTATGTTGTTTTATTTTATCCTATTTCGTTTTTCCTTTCATTTCTTTGCTGACGTATGCATCTTCAGCTGTGTACTGCTGCATGGAAATTGTTTGACCATGTGTGCTGGCACTTTTTAATGTTTGTTCCCTTTTCTTTGCTATTGTGTTTGCTGTTTGCCTTGTTGTGAAGTGCACAGAGACCCCTTTGGGTGATGTTGCACCATAAATAAAAAATAAACTGAAACTGAAACTAATATTTGACAATATGTTTAATTTGTCATTTTAGAGGTATTAAAAAGTCCTTAAATTGTCAGAGATGTGCAGATGATACCCTCTATACACTTAAACTTTATGCTGGTTTGTTTTAGGGCATTAACGACTTGTGATTTTTGCAAGTCGACTCGACTCAGTGAAAAGTTGAATTGAAGTCGACTTTATCGTTTGATGACGTCATCACATCACACACGACCCCCCCAGATGATTAACTTAATGTGAAACATTGTTTTCTCACTCAACAGTAAACATTAAGTGTATAGAGGGTATATGTGTATGTATATAAGTGCCAATTTAAGAACTTTTTAATACCTCTAAAATGGCAAATTAAATATTGTCCAAATTGTCAAATATATAGCTAGGCAGAAATTGTGAAAATAGTCGATCTAAATGCTCACACTCGCGAGGCGTTGTGAGCATGTAGATCTTCTATTTTCACAATAGAACGTTTTTGTTTTTTTTCAACTTCGACTTTCTCTGGTGGGAGTCGACTTGTGTAATGAAGTCGACTGAGTCGACTTGTTGACTTTTTCGTTAATGCCCTAGTTTGTTTACTGTTGAGAGAGAAAACAATGTTGCACATTAAGTAAATCATCTGGGGACGCCCCCCTGGGGGTCACGACCCACAGGTTGAGAACCACTGGTCCAGGGGCGTCACACCAAATTCTGGGCCCTGGGTACAAGGATTCACTGTGGGCCCCCCATGAATGTTAACTATTGAAAAATAGCAGATATACAAGCTCACAGCGCGGGCTTGTAGATCTGCTATTTTTGAAAAATTGTGAAAATGTGTGCCAAGGACCCCCAAGATGATATGTATTTGGCCACGGACCCCGATCTCAAAATATTTAGTTCCAGGGACCCCCCAGAAGCAAAATTTGAGTTAGAAATGTTCGCTTAAAAAAATACATATATTCATAAGATTTTCACACATTTTCACAACTTTTCAAAAATAGCAGATCTACAAGCTCGCAGCGCGGCACTCGGTGCCGCGCTGTGAGCTTGTATATCTGCTATTTTTCAATAGCTAAAGTTATTATGGCCCCTCCACCTTGGGCCCCAGTAACTCAGTCCCACTTTCCTACCCCTTGTGACGCCCCTGCACTGGTCTATAAGACATTGTTGTCCCCTCCCTGCTCCCAGAGAGCTCCTGCCTGTGTCTGCAGTGTTGTGGTCCGGCTCGCTCCTGCTCCCTGCAGGGCTTCGACCAGCAGGGATGCCAGGTGTTCCACTTTGAAAGGCCCCTCCGGGCCGACGCCTGCTGCCTGGGCTGCTGCCTGATGGAGATCAGGGCCTACACCCCACAGAAGCATCTCATTGGCTCCATACATCAGAGGTAAGCGTCTCATTGGCTCCATACATCAGAGGTAAGCGTCTCATTGGCTCCATACATCAGAGGTAAGCGTCTCATTGGCTCCATACATCAGAGGTAAGCGTCTCATTGGCTCCATACATCAGAGGTAAGCGTCTCATTGGCTCCATACATCAGAGGTAAGCGTCTCATTGGCTCCATACATCAGAGGTAAGCGTCTCATTGGCTCCATACATCAGAGGTAAGCGTCTCATTGGCTCCATACATCAGAGGTAAGCGTCTCATTGGCTCCATACATCAGAGGTAAGCGTCTCATTGGCTCGATACATCAGAGGTGAGTATCTCATTGGCTTGATACATCAGAGGTAAGCGTCTCATTGGCTCTATACATCAGAGGTAAGCGTCTCATTGGCTCCATACATCAGAGGTAAGCGTCTCATTGGCTCCATACATCAGAGGTAAGCGTCTCATTGGCTCCATACATCAGAGGTAAGCCTCTCATTGGCTCGATACATCAGAGGTGAGTGTCTCATTGGCTCGATACATCAGAGGTAAGCGTCTCATTGGCTCCATACATCAGAGGTAAGCCTCTCATTGGCTCAATACATCAGAGGTGAGTGTCTCATTGGCTCGATACATCAGAGGTAAGCGCCTCATTGGCTCGATACATCAGAGGTAAGCGTCTCATTGGCTCGACATCAGAGGTAAGCATCTCATTGGCTCTATACGCATGTATCCAGAAGGCACCCCGGTACAGTTAAGACCCACCCGCGGAAGCTTGTGATTGGCTGAACTGGAGGTAGGGAGCGCTCCGCTCTGTTCACTTGGACCACGCGGTGCGGAGGTGGCGAAAGTGGGGGCATAGATTTACTATTCTGGCCCCCTGATTTACAACTTCTAACGGCGCTGAGTCAGCTCATGCGACCTTCGCAACGCTCGACACGGTGACTCACTCGCCCGGCGGTGTCTCGCGTGGATCAAGGTCGCCCGAGACGGCGTGCTTCGGTCATCTCCACCGAAAACAAGCACTCCTTTACAAGAACCACACTAAACCAGGGTGCTTTTAGGATTCGCACGCTCTATACATCAGAGATAAGCATCTCATTGGCTCTATACTAGGGCTGTCACGATATGACATTTTACATGACGATTAATTGTCACTCAAATAATTGCGATTAACAATTTAATTGTGTTTTTGTCTTTGATAACTACATTTCTGTTCGGCTTGTAAAGTTGCACATAGCAGATATGACACATAACCTAAATATACAAAGAAATTACTGACATATTTAAAAACTTTCTACTTAAAAAATAACATTGGTAGTGGAAATAGCCGATCTACAAGCTCACAACGCGTCGCATCACGACGCGTTGTGAGCTTGTAGATCTGCTATTTCCACTCTTTCTGAAAATGTTTATCAATGTATGAAAATTTTTCAACATTCACGATTATGACGATTATTACAAAATATTTTGCGATTATGTCAAATAATTACGATTAGACGATTATGTAATAATTGTGACAGCCCTACTCTATACACTATACATCTTATGTGTGGAGACTCCAGGACAGGCTTCAGATGTGCCTCCTGCAGGACAATTTGGCTCAGATCTGAATCCATTTGATTTGGAGTGAGCTAAAGCAAGCAAGTTGCCGTGCCGAGCTTTGCGAAGTCACCATGAGTCGACTCGGCGTCACCCGAGTTGAATAGTAATTCAGACCATGAGTCATAGTGTTGGGGTCCCTCGGAGGCGTAGCAGATCTACAAGCTCATAGCATATAGCGCAAAGTGACATGCTATGATGAGCTTGTATATCTGTATATATTGTTGAATAGCAGACTCACTTTGAGAACCAATGTGCTGTATACTGTGTGTATATATAGCCAAAATCTAAAATTGCACTGATGCATTCCTGTTTTTAATGGGTTTTAAACATGTTTCCATTCTACTCATTACATTAGTACTTACTGTACGCCATGGCCTCCAACCCTATTGGACCACCATGATAGATGCCTGTCTGTAAATAGCAGGGGGCAGCTCTCCGTTGTTTCACCCTGCAAGGGTGAGGTTTAAACTGGGAGGATGAACACACAAAACAAAACAGCTGCCTGCAAAGAGGGAGGGAGACGCACGCACGCACGCACTCATTTTGTCGTGTTCATCTCCAAGAGAAAGCTGCACTCAGAGCAGATCAGTCTTGGCCAGCTGATTCCTCCTGCCTTATTGCCTATGTTCTCAGCCTATCAGAATGCTTGTTACATTCAAAATAATTGCCCAAGTCAAATAATTGCCCAAGTCAAAACGTTAACCTCCAGTATTGCAGAATACTGCAGAATACGTCAATATATCTTCAATATTAAGCCCATATCTGTGAATGCCAATATATAATCCCTGTGATGCCAGGGGAACCAAATCCCTTTTATTGCCATATATTATGGAGATCCCTGTGATGCCAGGGGAACCAAATCCCTTTTATTGCCATATATGGAGATCCCTGTGATGCCAGGGGAACCAAATCCCTTTGGCCCAGATGGCCAAGACATGGCGCGACCTCTCTTTTCACCATTTGCCGTCTTACCGGTGTTATATTATCATTCTTAACCCATTTAGAACGGGTACACATTTTGTGTTTCATTATTTTATGCTTTAACTATTGAAAAACAGCAGATATACAAGCTCGCAGCGCGGCACTCGCTTGTAGATCTGCTATTTTTGAAAAATCGTGAAAATTAGAATTTTGACCCGATTCTATAAGTGTCTTTTGAATCCTTCTAAGGTTTTTTTTGAAAAACCTATGTTTCTATGTCAGCAATCTGGCCAGCCATCGTCAAAGAAAAGGTCCTTTTCACTTAACTGGAGCTCAGTTAGTCTGTTCTTGAGAAGTACCCCCAAAATGATATGCATTTGGCCACGGACCCCCATCTCAAAATATTTAGTTCCAGGGACCCCCCCAGAAGTAAATTTGAGTTACTATAACGTTCGCTTTGAAAATACATTATTCAAAGATTTGCACACATTTTCACGACTTTTTCCAAAAATAGCAGATCTACAAGCTCGCAGCGCGGCACTCGGTGCCGCGCTGTGAGCTTGTATATCTGCTATTTTTCAATAGATAAAGTTACTAGGGCCCCTCCACCATGGGCCCCAGTAACTCAGTCCCACTTTCCTACCCCTTGTGACGCCCCTGTGTGTGTGTGTGTGTGTGTGTGTGTGTGTGTGTGTGTGTGTACCATCAGATGGAGCATGTTCACGCCTCTCCTAGAAGTGTGTGACTCAGAGGGAACCGCTTCCATCAGAATCCAGGGTGACTGCTGTCCATGTCGCTGTCTCTCCAACCAGGAATTCCAGGTTATAGTGTGTTCACTAGAGAAAATGGATTGTCTGTAATATATAGTGCCATCATCATCAATCTTTTGGGGTTCCCAGATACATTTATTTATAGCACAATCTAAAGACTGTCTTGTTTTTGTCAATCAACCAGCTTGTCTCCATGATTGGCGAGAGAATCGGCTCAATATGGAAGAAATGGCCTGGCTTTAATGACGAATGTAACATGGACCATGAATACTTTGGTTTGGAAGGTCAGTGGATTAGATTGAATAAGATATAGATCATTAGATAGATCAGTGGTTCTCAAACCTTTTTGTCTCAGGTCACCCCTGTAAAGAACCTTTTTCATCCAAGAAAAAGAGCCAATTCCATTGTTATTACTTAATAGAACCTTACATCTATGTCATATTACCAGGGGCGTCACAAGGGGTAGGAAAGTGGGACTGAGTTACTGGGGCCCAAGGTGGAGGGGCCCTAATAACTTTATCTATTGAAAAATAGCAGATATACAAGCTCGCAGCGCGGCTTGTATATCTGCTATTTTTGAAAAGTTGTGAAAATGTGTGAAAATCTTTGAATATATGTATTTTTTAAGCAAACATTTCTAACTCAAATTTTGCTTCTTGGGGGTCCCTGGAACTAAATATTTAGATTTTTAGGTTTAGGTTTCTTGCACACATTTTCACGTTTTTTCAAAAATAGCAGATATACAAGCTCGCAGCGCGGCACCATAGTTAACATTCATGGGCGGCCCGCAGTGAATCCTTGTACCCAGGGCCCATCATTTGGTGTGACGCCCCTGCATATTACGGTACGTAAATATGTAAATCTTTTCCCTAAGATACAGTAATGTGTCACGAGGAGAACTTGAGAGAATAGTAGTTTCCATTACGAAAATTAACTTCATACTTGATATTTAACCACTTGAACCCCAGCATCCCCATTCTGGGGGGAACATTCACCAAAAATAGCCGATTAGGGCTGTCACAATTATTACATAATCGTCTAATCGCGATTATTTTACATAATCGCGATTATTTTTCACAATCTTCATAATCGTGAATGTTGAAAATGTTTCGTATATATTCTTTTTAAGTGAAAAATAGTGGAAATAGCAGATCTACAAGCTCACAACGCGTCGCATCGCGACGCGTTGTGAGCTTGTAGATCGGCTATTTCCACTATGAATGTTATTTTTTAAGTAGAAAGTTGTCAAATATGTCCATAATTTCTTTGTATATTTAGGTTATGTGTCATATCTACCATGTACAACTTCAAAGCCTAAAAGCCAAACAGAAATGTAATTATCAACGACAAAAACACAATTAAATCGTTAATCGCCAATTATTTGAGTGACAATCGTCATGTAAAATGTCATATCGTGACAGCCCTATAGCCGATCTACATGCTCACACCTTATAGATTGTCTATTTTTGTCGAGGAGGTTTGGTGGTCCGTCTTACAAAGCATAGAGGGTTTAAGTGGTTAAACTGAAGTGATATAGATTAAAAAATATTATCAAAGTATTCTGCAGCACCCCTGGTGACACGGCACCCACTTTGAGAACCACTGAGGTAGATGTATAGACGATATCACCAATTGTATGTACAGTAAGGAATACCAGTAACGCCAGCTGTGCCATTTCCATTTTTCATATTCAACCATTTGTAAATGTGTTTCAACCACAGTGCCGCTCAACATGGACTCAAACACCAAACTACTGCTGCTGGCTGCCACCTTCTTATTGGTAAGCTGACGTCTGCATAATAAACTATGGCTCTCTGGAAATTAAGTGTGGCAATTCTGCAATGAAAACGTTATACTCACTATTAAGGCTCTTTTCCACCGGCAGCGATAACGATGACGATAACGATTTAAAAAGGTGGGTTTTCAATTGAAGTGGATCGGCAGCATCCACCCAACACCGATAAAGACAACGATAGCCGACAACTACATCATTAGGATCAACAACGATGTGGTTAAGATCACAGTGATATGGAACTGGGTTTCTGACAAACAGCTCGAGGTGCGCTCTGCGCGAGCGGCTGTTAATTGGCGCCTCTTCACATTGATGTCCGTCCGATAACTTTATCGGACATCAATGTGAAGGCATAATTATCGCTGTGATATTTTATGGCGATCGTCATCGTTATCGCTGCCGGTGGAAAAGGGCCTTTAGGGATGCATGGTATCAAAGTTTTGGCCGATATCCGGATACGGTTTATTAATAGCATGTTGTCCATTCAACAGATACCAATATTGTGGTACAGGTTTCCAGAGGGGTTTACCTTACTTACACCTTCAATGTTCCCCGTAACGGTTACTCTGAGTGCCGATGCAAGACTTCTAAATACTTCTAAATGCACTTATTAGTTCAAACTACTTAATGTAGTATTTCTTACTTAACGTGTTTTCAACTTTTTGACCCTTTTGAAAGCTTCCCCAGAAAATGGATGAAATCTGCAGCCTTCAGCATTACAAGTCTTTTTTCAGATTCACATTCAAACATAATATATTGGCTAAAACAGATTATATTATTTTGATATTGATTCGATACCGTTATTAAATTTCTACGGACAAAATTGTCGATGCGACCGATTAATCGCTCATCCCTAATGATGACTACATACTTTACTGGGGCGGCATAGCTCAGGGGTAGAGAAACCGACATTAGAGCACGAAGGGTTCCCAGTTCGAATCCGGGCTCCCCCTGAGTTAATGTCGAAGGGTCCTTGGGCAAGACTCTGAACCCCACATTGCTCCCGGTGAGCAGGTTGGTGCCTTGCATGGCTTCCTCCGCCACCGTTGTATGAATGTGTGCGTGAATGGGTGAATGTAATGCACAATCTCTGTAAAGCGCTTTGGATAAAAGCGCTATATAAATGCACCATTTACCATTTACTGTATATACATACATGACCTGGCTTTTATAACTGACCACCTCTGCCTTGTTCTCTCCCGTAGAATCACATGTTCTTCGAGATGAGCTGATGGGTGAAATGAGCCAACGGCAAATATAAATAAAGTCATCATCACTTATCACTACACACAGAGCATGTCAGTGGACCTTGTTCAGAGAATGGCCTGATGCAACACATCAGATAAAATGCCAGACTTTAACAGAAAAGGACAACGAACCAGGTTATAGCAGCAGATGCATATTTGACATTTTATTGCTATAATCCATCAGGTGTAGATCACACAGCACGATCGTTCCCTCTCTGTGGACACACAGCCGTTACCCAGCACCTTATCCAAACCTAGGCAGCATTACAGTTTTCTTTTCTCATGAAAGACATTATTTTTTCTTTACAACCACTTTAGGCTCTTTATCCTAAAGCCTGATTCATACTTCGTTGCGCGTAGAGAGTAGCAGACCTACAAGTTCACTTGCGAGGTCTAGCTAGTCTCTGCCTCCGTGCATGAATTCAATTTGGCCTCAACAGTTCAAAATAAAATAAAAAATACTCCCAAGGGAATTGATTCAAAACTGTAACAGGGGAGGGCGGAGATAAGACTGCGCCCCAAGCCCAGACCCCCCGGGCCCAGTTTTAGTTCTTCATTACAAAATGGGAGTCTGGTTAGGAGGAGACGTCGTCAGGCTCACTGATTTCAGATCAGTGTTTTTGGCGCTGTTCTTGCAGACTTTGGGGGAAATCACAGACGATCTCGTCCCACAGGTGGTGATTTGAGGGGGGTGTCAGAACAGAAACATGGTTGGGGGTGGTGGAGCTCGAGGGCCAGGCACAGTGATACAGGCAGCGTGGTCAAGTCCATTCTAAAGAGGTTTAGAGGTTAAACGCACACCTTAAGCATGGTCCTCGTCCTTTGGGATTTCAACTTCCAGGCCAAAAAGTTGAAAGAATCGTCACCGCATTCCCGTTGAGTCATCTTCGAAGTGGGACACTGGACAGTTGGTTGATGTTGGTTGTTTTGTTTTTTGTTTGTGTTTTTTTTTTTACAAATATATTTTTGTACACAATAATAGCAATTCTGGTTCAAATGACAAAGAGGATTTGTAGTTAAAATACAGCGACTGTAATAAAATAACATCTACATGTACTGTACCTGCAACCCTGTTTTATTACAGAGTCCCAATAAAACAGTTCCGATAGATGTACGTCTACAAACTCAACAGAGGGAGCTGTGATTATGTTTGTTACACAATAAAAATCGGATCTATGTGTTATCACTGTTCAGGTTTGTTACATTTATAAAAGAAGGGACTCTTCTTTTGTCACAAAGATAATTGGTCAGAGGCAGATCACCAACCATCTGCAGCGCAGCAGGCTCCCTCTGGTGGCCAGCAAGTGATGTCTCAAAACAAAAACTAAAGACATCCACAGAGATTCTTCTCTGACAGATAAAAAAAAAACACACGCGCACACACATACTTTGCTCTCTCCAAGCAGACAGCTCCATTCCATGTTAAGTGTTGAATGGGAGTCCTGTTACTTTGCGCCCATTGGATTCCATGTGCAAAGGGAAACAAGGAATGACTCTCGTTGCCTCTGTGTCTTGGCTCTGACCCTCACTCTGGCACCGAGGACAACGGCAACAATCCATACCGAGGTATCCTTCCTTGGACTTCCCCAACTCCCCAATTCATCGGCTATAGTGTACACATCTGGGCGGGAGCGGGGCACAGACAAGAAAGAGACAACAAAAAAAGCGTTTTAGCGGCAGATGCCTGAACATGGCACGTCAAAGGGGCATGAAACCCATAGCGATTTTATAGTTTGCTCTCCTGTGGAATGCTGAATTAAACAACATAATGAAAACCTAGAATAAGCATTGCAGTTGTCTTTTTTTATGTCCAAAGTATTTGTATTTGTATTTAAGTTCATACATTTAACATGAGTATAATTAAATGCATTTGAAATAAAAAAATGTTACTTCAAAAATAGCAACAACAAAAGAAAACAGTATTCCAATTCAAAAATAGCAAGAAAAAAAAAAACAGCAAGTTTGCTACTTTTGTGTGACAGAATGATAGAAGCAGGGCATTAATTAACAAAACGGAGATGAAAGGTGCCTTGCACATTGCAACCATGCCTTTTTCGGGTACTTTGGACAATTTATCTGCAATAGCAGATGTGAATCACCAAATTAGTTTACTTTGATTTATTTGTTGTTATCATTATGATTATTACTTGCCCTGAAACGGCTGGGATTCTGTGAATGTATGTATGTATGTATGTATGTATGTATGTATGTATGTATGTATGTATGTATGTATGTATGTATGTATGTATGTATGTATCTATGTATGTATGTATGTATGTATGTATGTATGTATCTATGTATGTATCTATGTATGTATGTATGTATCTATGTATGTATGTATCTATGTATGTATGTATGTATGTATGTATGTATCTATGTATGTATGTATGTATGTATGTATCTATGTATGTATGTATGTATGTATGTATGTATCTATGTATCTATGTATCTATGTATGTATGTATGTATCTATGTATGTATGTATGTATGTATGTATGTATGTATGTATGTATGTATGTATGTATGTATGTATGTATGTATGTATCTATGTATGTATGTATGTATGTATGTATGTATGTATGTATGTATCTATGTATGTATGTATGTATGTATCTATGTATGTATGTATGTATGTATGTATGTATGTATGTATGTATGTATGTATGTATGTATGTACGTACGTACGTACGTACAGTATGCAGGTGTCCCCCTACAGCCAATTCTTTTGGTTTGGTATACAAGAGCGCTCTTGGTAATGTCTTCATTAACGGGCGAAGACATTAGGGACATGAGGCCAGCAGCGCACACCACGTGGCGCGTTCTGCTTGCGCACAAGTAGGCCATGTGTGGCCTGCTTGAGCGTAAGGCGCAAGTTGGCACCTCGACAGCGTGCCGTTCTAGTTATTTGTTTGAACTGTATATTATTTTCTTACGATATATGACAAGCATCCGAAAATAAAAATGAACTGAACGGAGAGTGTTCCTACCCTTGGCAAGGAATCTCAGTATCCGGCGTTAGCGTGTGCGCTAACAGTCACCAGACCATGGAAGTCTTCCCAGGCTCTGGAAGCACAAAACACACGCAGTAACATCTACAGATAACAGGTGGACTGGGCTGGATTAACACGATTCGTTTTGATTCCATTATGGATCCAGCCAGTCATTGCATTATACCAGACAATGCACAGTATTATTTGATTTATAAAAAGGAAACCAGTCATCATAATATCATATGGGAAGGATTGCAGAATCTTGATTTTATTTGTCCTTAAAAGTTAACTAAATTAACACATTTGTTTCAAGCCATCCTTCCCTGCGAGGAAGTGGGCTTATTTTCTTCACAGGAACAGTATATATACACACACACGTGTGCGTGTCTGCGTGCGAGATTAGATCAAATATAAATGTACAATTCAGACTAATCAGAGTGATTTACTAAGTACATGGTTTCAGCGAATATCAACCAAGTACGTTAAACACAACAAGCCGAGTGTCATTTGGTTTCCTTTGCTAAACCTGTAAAGCCTGTAGAACCCTTTGAGAACGTGACAGTGATTAAGGCACATACAAAACAAAAACAGGTAGGACTTGACTCTGCAAGAAAATATCAATACATTTGTAATGACATGTTATATGAATGATACGGCATTGAGTAAAACTATATATATATATATATATATATATATGTATCTCTCTCTCTCTATGACTTTTCCATTCTTAGAGATAAGAAAATGTTAATGCTTTTGCTTAGATTGTAAAAAAGGTGATGTTGGATCATCATCATCCAGGGACTGATAAGTACAAATGCAGATACCACTGTTCTGATTGCATGAAAAAGAAAACTGTTTTAATGCATATGGTAATGTGTGGTAATGTGTTTAATTATACATCACCTTTTTAACAGTATCAACATACAGTATATTGCAATATAATTGAGTCGTAACCACCGCTATCGTGATATGTATCATGTAACCAGGTACTTGCTAGCACACGGGTCTACAACAAAGCCCGACCTACATTATAGGTTCACACATTTACCACTTAGGCAGTACTTTACACGTTGTCATGCAACAGAATCGCACCACAAAAACAGCTGACCTACCAGCTCGTAACGTGTCACGTCAGAGGCGCAACGGGTTTGCGAGCTTGTAGATCTGCTTATTTTTCTCTCTCAAAATAAAATGACAAACTGATGATGAGAAGAGAAAGCAGACAGAGAGATAAATAATAAACTGGCGATCAAACATACATACTTGATGCTGTCTGTGTGCGTCTTGTACTCCATGATGGTGTTGGGGGGCAGGTTGAGCACCCGCCGCAGGGTGTCTCTGATGCGCGCCGTGGTCGCCTGGTCGCTCGCCGTCTTGTTCCAGATGGAGATGATGTCCTCCTGGGAGGCACGCATTCAAAGATTATATCTCATGGCCAGGCCTGTCACAATTATTACAGAATTGTCTAATCGCAATTATTTGACATTATCGCAATTATTTTGTCATAATTCTTCATAATCGTTTCCTTGTTGAAAAATGTTCATATATTTCCTTGTTGAAAGATTTTCATATATTTTCACATTTTCTGTGATGTAGGCGCATAATGTAGGCGCATGATGACGCGTTGTGAGCATGTAGATCGCCTATTTCCACTATCAATGTTCGTTTCTAAGTATAAAGTTGTCAAATATGTCAGTAGTGTCTTTGTATGTTTAGGTTATGTGTCATATCTGCCATGTGCAACTTCCAAGCCTACAAGCCAAACAGGAATGTAGCTGTCAACGACAAAAACACAATTAAATCGCTAATCGCAATTATTTGAGTGACAATTTATTGTCATGTAAAATGTCATAATCGTGACAGCCCTACTTACGGCTGAACTTTTTTTTTTTAAATCTGCGATTTGTGAAACAGTGAACAAAAACAGACAGACAGACAGACAGACAGACAGACAGACAGACAGACACACAGACACACAGACACACACACACACACACACACACACACACACACACACACACACACACACACACACACACACACACACGTGTAACAAACTAGCACTGTTACAAAAATGCTTTAGCACAAATAAAATAGATCCACGTTGGAGCTGGGCAATTAACCGAAAAGATATCAAAGCTGACTGATATTTAGAACCAATTAACCCCCTTGCCTTTGCTCATGTTGGTTCATTCAAGATAATGTAATGCTAATAAATTCTTATTATAATCGACTAAATCATTTAAATTAATCTGATTAATCACCTTGTTGTACAATGGTGGCGTGCAAATATAGCCAATCTGTAGGCCCACACCACGTCACATCATGGCACGTTGTGAGCTTATAGATCTACTAGGCTATTTTTGCCATTACATTTTTTCATTACTCGTGTCTGTCTGTCTCGCAATAGGCTGATCAGTATACTATCTGCCAGTAGTGTGTGAAAGCACACATTCGTGGCTGTTTACTTTGGTGTACATGTGAGGCTCCCCTCACAGCTGATAGTTTATACTTTACTACTTGGTTGAACAATGTGACTTGTGCAAATATTGTCAAATCCACCAGTCCTGCTACTTCATTGTGGGGGAAGTGAAATGGCAGAATTCATGTTATACAGTATATCCCTTGATGGGACGTTCTCTAGCACAAAGAAAAAAATATGGAATGAAAAATGTGTACGAAGACTATTATTAAATATTGTCTGAATCTACTTTAATATATTTGAGACTGCAACGACTGATTATTTGTATAGCAATTATTCCGTTGAAAGGAATAATTGATAAAACATCTTTTTAAACTAACTTTAATTTAGTTAGGGAAAAAAAGGGTTGTTTTAGTTCGTAATTTATTTTGGTCATGATTTAAAAGAGTAGTTCACCCCCAAAATGTTTTTTTTTCTATTGATTAGTCATGCCATGGAGACAAGAGTTCAATATTTTTTTATTTTTTTTTAGATCAATTATCGATGTTGTTTGTGATTTTTCGTTTGTTTTTTATAATCGATTAAACTGATTAGTTCAGTTAACTATTGCACCCCTAATATCATGTTGTGTAAGACGGTACACAACATTGCTCACTCAGGCAGCCAGGAAGCAAACTCATATTTGCATGAACATCATTTCTTTTACTCGCCCCAGGCAATCAGGCAACCGTTAGTGCTTTCTTCTGCCCTTGCATTCCTATCTTCTCTTAGTCATATCCAAGCCAGGCAGGAATTGCCTGCTACTGAACGCAAATCTGTGTCACTTTAGATTTGAACCACTTTAACCATTATTTTATGCTGTAACTAATACAAATATCAGATATACAAGCTCACAGCGTGGCACCGAGTGCTGCTCTGCAAGCTTGTAGATCTGCTATTTTTTTAAAGTCGTGAACATTTGTACAAATCTTTGAATATTTTTTACCCGATTCTATAAATGTCTTCTAAATCCTTCTAAATCAGTGTTTCTAAAACTTTTTCATGTCCCAGGACCCCCCAGAAGCAAATATTTGAGTTACAAATGTTCGCTTTAAAAAAGTTATATACAAAGATTTGCTAAGTATTTCAAGATTTTTCAAAAATAGCAGATCTACAAGCTCGCAGCGGGGCACCCTGTGCTGCGCTGTGAGCTTGTAGAATTAAGCCCTTTACCATGAGAGGGAGTGGGTTGTTGGCTGATTTACTGTTTCAGGGTTGTGGCACGAGGCGAAAGTGCCACAACCCTGAAACAGTGGTAAATCAGCCAACAACCCACGACCCTCGAATGGTAAATTGCTTTTCTACCACTTCTACCATATAAATGAAAGAAAACACAGTTGTAACTTGCAAGGTTATTTAGTTATAGAACTGCAACACAAACAGTGGGCGGGGTCCATGAGCCAACTCAAGGTTGTTGACTGATTTACCACTGTTTTAAGCCAATCAGAATCCAGTATCTGAACATGTGACCACAAAAAGTGGTAGAAATGCTCTTTTTCAATAGCTAAAGCATAGAATAATTGCAGTCCTAAATGGGTTCAAAAGGAAAGACAGGCCGCGGTGTGTTTGCTGTGTACCTGGAAGCGCACAGACACCACGGCACCACAGATCTCCTCTCCCACCATGAACTGCTCCCCCAGCATGGCCAGGATCAGGTTCTCCCAGCAGCGAGACGCCAGGCCCTTCCGCAGACGGATGATCCACTTGCCACCCATCTTATTGGCATCGTCCTGGACATATCCAAAAACACAAGACTTATAAACGTACAATAGGTGTATGATACAGCATTTATTTTTGTACACGTACAGTATAGCCGGTAGCTGGATGTATGGTGCATTATACACACACTCGTAAATTCCACTACCAAATATCATTGGAGTGTTTTGTGTTTGAGCTGCGTGTCTGCTGGCTTAGAATTATTTCTTGAAAAATAGCAGATGTACAAGCTCACAGCGCGGCACCAAGTGCCGCACTGTGAGCTTGTAGATATGCTATTTTCGAAAAGTCATGGAAATTGTGTGCAAATCTTTGGGGGTCCTTGACATGAAAAGGTTTGGGCATCACTGACATAGAAACATAGGTTTTTCATAAAAACCTTTAGAAGGATTTAGATGACACTTACAGAATCGAGTCAATATATTCAAAGACTTGCACACATTAATCGTTTTTTGTTTTTTTTCAAAAATAGCAGATCTACAAGCTTGCAGCGCAGCACTCGGTGCCTCGCTGTGAGCTTGTCAGTTATGCCCGATTTATACTTGGTTGTGTGCCATGTGGTGCACCGACAATAGGCGATGTACGAGCATGTAGATTGTATATTTCTGCCACTCAACACTGGGGCGCAAATAATTAATATGCTGGTATTGGTATCGGTGAGTATGCCAGTCTTTGCTCTTCCCATACCACATCATTTATCACGTTACCTGTTACTATCCACTTCGTGCCGTGTGGCACATTGATTGATTGATTGATTTGGACACAACATGAAATAACACTGACAAGTACAAACAACACAGCATTGCAGCACAGTCCGGTTACGCATCCAGTCCAAAAAGGAACATCCCAATAAGACCTTTACGGCTTTACAATACCATAAGGCCTTCACAATTCCTCACATGACGATATGTCATTTACAGTAATCAATGCTTCAGTTGATGTTGCACTACTGTTTTGATTTAGTGTTCTCAAACCTTTTAATTTCAAGGAACCCCATAACTCTGAGAGTGTATGGGTCCATTAGGTTCCATTTAGTTGCAAGGGTTCATTTGGAACACCCTCAAGGAACCCTGAGAGTCCCTGGACCCCACTTTGAGAACCATGGTCCTAGATTTGTTTTAAATTACACAGTTATCGGATCCGTACTCAAGAGTTGGTACCGACCGATATGCTTATGGGAAGGAAAAAAAAGGTTTCGGTACATACAAAGAATTATAAAAGCGACATCCTGCTGACCATTATGCATGATGAAAATAGGTACGGACTGTAGAGTTAAGCCAGGATCACCCACCTCCCACATAGGTTTAATCATAGGTACGGACTGTAGAGTTAAGCCAGGATCACCCACCTCCCACATAGGTTTAATCATAGGTACGGACTGTAGAGTTAAGCCAGGATCACCCACCTCCCACATAGGTTTAATCATAGGTACGGACTGTAGAGTTAAGCCAGGATCACCCACCTCCCACATAGGACTGTAGAGTTAAGCCAGGATCACCCACCTCCCACATAGGTTTAATCCCTTCCTTGAAGAGGTGAAAGTCGCTGTGACCCGTCAGATCCCCGGGGCGGATCATATGACTGTAGAAACGCCAGAACTGCTCCACCTGTGGAAGAAAGAATCAGCTTAATTGTCACATCACAGGTTTACAGAAGTGAAAAGGTTCTATCATTTAGTCATTTCCATAGAAAGAAAGAAAGAAAGAAAGAAAGAAAGAAAGAATAGGGGGTGGGAAGAGAGCTCAATCAAAGAAAACAAATTGTCTACACATATTTACACATAGTACCTGAGGTAAGATATAGAGGTGCAAGAGGATAGCAGCAGATGTAACTGTACGTGATACGTAGGAGGAAAGTCTATTATAGTGCGGGACTTAGATGGACCGATTGCAAAATTCTTGGCTGATACCGATTCACCGGTTTTATGAAGGTCTGACCTGCCAAAACCGATTTTTCCGATACCGATGTCTTTAGCTAAGAACTAGAAAATAGGGTTGCTCCAATACCATTTTTTTCAGGCCAAGTAGGCCTACAAGACATACTTCAATTTGAGTACCAATAAGCTAGAAGAACACTAATGCCAAATCAATCACAATAGTACAATATCCAAAATCACAGACAATATCCAGTCTAATATGACCGTCTGGACTAGGCAGGAGGAAAGCAGGTGACTCATGCTTTTTTTCCCCTTCTTTTTGGAGACGACATTGACACAGGATTATGGAATATATCCTTACATTGCAAAGGTAATCAGCACCATCTGTATTCTGTAGGCTGCCACTAAGTTGACTGGCTGCTACTTTCTAATGTTTACTTTAGTCACAGGACCAGAGCATCATGCTGTGCAGTGCCATAGACACAATTGGCATAAAACCGGTATTTATGTCATTGACCTGCCGGTCACCTATTCGGCAGGTATGATATCAAACCGGCCGAATCGGTGACTGGCAGGTCATTTTTGATATTGGCCGATTCCTATTTCCATCCCTAATTGTAATGCAATTCCCCCAGGAACCTGTATTTTTCGACCAATCTCAGGGTTTCATGCCCGGTAAATGTAAACAGATCTGTAAAAGCATCCATGTATTGAGCTTGTACATCGGCTACTTTCAGCGAGTGGACGCCATCGCACTACTGACTACAAATGAAGCATATATGCGGGGAACTGACCGAGGAATAGGGCTTTCACGATACTTAAGTTAAATGAATTGCGATTAAAGATTTAATTGTGAATCTGTCATTGAACATTATGAATAAAAATGTAATTTCTGTTTGGCTTTTGGGCTTCGGAAACAAAGTTGTAAAGGGCAGATATGACAAAACACAATTATCAATTATTTTATCCTCTCAAAAAAAGTTGCGACGCGTTTTGAGCTTGTATGCACAAAACCTGTGTGCTATTTCCACTATTTATTCATTTATTTAATGTTTGAAAATATCATGATCATTTTTTTTTATTATTATAATGATTATGCAAAAATAAAATAAAATAAAAAACATTATCTCAGATAAGGAGATTATGTAGAAATTGTGACAGGCCTACCGAAGCAAAGCTTCCAATCGGCTTGATGTTCTGTTCGTAGCTCTGGGTGCTTGCGGGTCTCCCTGGGGTGCGTCTGGAGTACCAGAAGGTGTAGTTATACTGAAGAGTGTGCTCTCCTACTCCCGGCACTGCGATCTGAAAAGGAGACGAAACGCAATTCGTCTTCAGGACAAATGAAATGAGTCAGAGTCAGTTGTTGTCTTTTGGTCCATTACTGCATTACTGTCCATTCAACAGGGGGTCCTGGACCCCCAGTGGGTCCTCAGAGTTACTATGGGGAGTCTGCTAAATCTTTTGAGATGGGAGCTTTTTTTCCCACGTTTTCTACATTAACCACTTGAACCCTAGCGTCCATATTCTGAGGAGAACTGCGAGTATTGGCAGTTCAAGTGGTTAAATGCCCGAGAACAAAAATTAACATGAATCCCAAATACACTGAGGATCGTGCTGTCAAACAATGACACTATATGGAATCTATGAACATGTTTTGGGGGTCCCTGCTTCATCTCTCTCTATCAACTAAAGATTCCTTGGCCTGAAAAATGTTCATCTCACCCGCTGCTTCTTGACAGAGTTCTGTTCCTTGTCCTCATCTTCGTTCCTCTCCTTCTCACCGTCTTTCGGTGAGCCTTGGTCCTGGTCGTGATCCCCACTGTCGTCATCTTTCAGACTGTCACACAAGAGAGGACATCATGTTAGCGGCTTTATAAAAGATGGTGCAATTCAGAAGATGGTGAGATAGAGATATGCCATCCCGATTGGAGCCAATAAAAGCGACATGGTACACATTAACACATCCTACAAAATGGTCCCGAGTGGGCGCTGGCGTCAGACGAACGTCCTATTTGCTATTTTCAGCAAAAAACGACTGAAACCTGTAAGGGCACGATTACGCCTACCTGTTCTACCTATGAGGGCGGATTCTGCCAATGAATTTCAAAGGGAATGGAGTGGCTCGCTGCCATTTGCAGATTTCTGCAAAAAGACGATCCATTCCCATTTAAATGCATGGTAGAATAAAAG
Organism: Nannobrachium achirus; assembly: GCF_963921795.1. Classification (NCBI taxonomy): domain Eukaryota; kingdom Metazoa; phylum Chordata; class Actinopteri; order Myctophiformes; family Myctophidae; genus Nannobrachium; species Nannobrachium achirus. The sequence continues at coordinate 12,624,950 of NC_137814.1, forward strand.
TGAGGTGTGACAATGGGACTTTCTGCATAATGACTACTTTTACTTGGCACTTTAAGTACGATTTGATGCCAATACTTACAGAGAATTTCTACATTGTGGTGCTTTGATTTAAAAATGTGAGTACTTCTTCCACCACTGCTTGTCAATCAGTAGATGTCCTACCCGACACCAGGGTGTAAATGTCTCTGACTGTCTCAAATGGAAGATTTAGGGAGACCACCTCCACCCACTGCAGTATTGGCATACTGATACTCTCACCTGCTAACAGCATTGGTTGCTAAACTGTTCTTTACAATATAAATATAACAGCTCCAGATTACGTGTTGTTGGGATTATCATCACAAATGAGAAGAAAGCAGGCATAATCTAATCTGTCCCCAAATAATGCATTGTCGTCTGTGACCTGGTCTGTCTGTCTGTCTAGGGCCGGCATATGATAGCGCGTGCGTGCAGTGCGCACACACGCACGCTGCACACCCACCCATATGTCACCCACTCATAATACAAAGTGTGTATTTGATTCTCCATCCAAACTACACGTGATGGTCATGGGTTGCTTCACCAGTGTCAATAAAGAACGAGTCCCAAACGCAGCTCAAGATAGTTTGCGTCCGACTTCGCCTGCACCTCCACCCGGCCTCTCAACCTACTGGCACGCCGAGGCTTCAGCGCAGGCCCCGGGGTGAGCAGGGCCTGGTGCACGGCGTTGCAAGCAACAAGGCTAAAAAAGGCTCGTTTACGCTTTCAGTTGCGTGCTGTGCTGGCGTCGCATGCAGTAAATAGCAGATCTACACGCTCACCACGCGTCACGTACGTGACCCGTGGTGAGCTTGTAGATCTAGCCATTTGACGAGCACGACACCGGCACGCAACTAAAGTACAGAAATAACAGCAAGGCTATATTGCTAAAACACACACTGACAGACAGCAGCATGGCTGCGTTCTTCCTGCAACACAGAACGACCAATTCAGCTTTTATAAGTCATGTTTTATTGTTGTTTACTGACATAAAGCCACGCTATTAGTGCGGCGGCGTGCGGTCGTTGTGTTTACACGCGTCAACGTTACGCTAGTAAACAATTTAAAGCACTTGCAAAAAAAAAAAAAAAAAAAAAGCCGACACACCTCTTTTTCTCACACACCGCTGCAACAACAACACTTTGACAACATTATTATTGAACACTACGACGTTCTGCTCCGTGCTATTAGCGTTAATTAATCGCGGGTGGCTTAAATTACTCACGCGTCAAATTTGTTGTTCATTATTTATTCTCTACTAGGATATGAAGTCTTGTCTGATGCGACCACCGCCAGTAGTCCTGCGCACGCACACACACACACACAGCCTCCTCCTCTCAGTCCTCAATGAATTCCGCAGGAATGGCGGCGTGCACGTCGCCCCGACACGCGCGCGTGCACGCACGTACACTCGTCGTCGTCGGTGTGTGTACGTGCGTGCACGGCGTGGGGTGGGTGCACGCTGACTGACAGCCAGGAATGTGATTGCAATCATTGCATTGAGAGTCAGTGCATGAAAAGAAAGAGACCAAAAAAAAAAGGTAAAGGAAAAAAAGTTCAGTGGTTCTAAAATGGCAGGGGTTCTCAAACTTTTTCATGAATTGTTGTATATGGCCCCTAGATGGAAATTGTCATACCAGATTTGCACTGTTAAATTAAGGCTAAAGAAAATGGCCTTAATGTTACCAAATAGTCAGTGTACATACACTAAATTGCCAGGGTCATCGCCATGTTGGCTTGTGGTGGACACTTTTGTAAAAATTACATTTTTGCCACGGACATACAAAATGGGAAGACAATAATATTACCAGAAACACATAAAGAGACAGCCCTAAATGCCCATAACAGGTCTGTCATACAGAGTGTGTACAAATTGAACCAAATGGACCCTTACATGTCCATTTGGTTCCATTTGTGCACAGTGTTGTGGTCCTTGAAAATAAAACATTTGAGAACCACTGGCACTGGACTCCTAATATCCCATAGTGTAATAGTAAATAAGTAACGTGTCATACATATTTAGGAGAAAACCTGGAGACTGCCATCAGTAATTGGGTCTTGTGATGAAAATAATTAAAATGTAAAAAACTAAATCTATGATTTGCCACGGACAAATGTCGAGGAAGTAAAGGAATACCAAAATGCTCGCCCCAAAACACAGTCGCCCCTGGACACAAATCCGGTGACCTCGGAACGGTCTCTACCTGGTATTCACAAATGTAACCTCAATAAACTATGTCTAAAACTCTAACCAAACCATAAACCATATGCCTAAACCTAACCCTATTTCTAAAACTTAACCTAAGAAAAACTATGCCTAAACCTAAACGTATTTCTATCCTTTATCCTCAGTAAAACAAATACAAGAAACGGCGGGGAAATAATGGGGGCAAGCCTGTTTTGGGGTGAGTCGTCCAGTTACCCAAGTAGGCCCTATATATAGGGTTGAAGTGGCTCAACAGATTTCTATGCTATATTTAACTACTGGCCCCCACATTGCTACTTATTAACAGTCCTCAAAAATGCAACTAGTAGCAACTGCAAGACATTTCATTGGTGTGGACTAACCCCCCAAATTGTTGGTCCTTGACATGAAAACGTTAAGAGACACTCATTTCCCAAGCCACATTAAGCAGAATCTGTCAACACTACTGCCTTAATAAACGTGATGTTTGTTGTAACGTCTTTGACATTTTTGGGATGAGTTCCCAGACTGGATAACCACTGATTTATGGGACAGAAACACATGCTCATCTTTTAAAGACGTCTTTAATTGTCATCATTTTAACAGGTAAACACATGATCAAATTAAAACACACCGTGCACGTAGGCAAGCCTACAGTGCGGGCACAGCAATACGTACAGTACCAATAACATTAATACATCATCATCGCCATCATCATTTAAAAGCCTATTGTTAGGCTAAGTCTGTCCACCACGGTTCTGGTGTTGTCTAAAAACTGTGATTCTCAAACTGGGGTCCCTCAGGGTTCCTTGAGGGCTTTAAGTCTTGAGAGTTATAACGGGGGTCCTTGAAATTAAAAAGTCTGAGAACCATTAGGCTTAAAAACGTGTGACTAGTGCACAAAAGCACGCACGCATGGACATGGGGTATGAGCAGCAGCAGGAGAACTCAGCAAGCTCAGCAAAGAAAAAAAAAAGAAGAAAAAGTGGCGGTTTCTTCATAAGAGCCGGCTTCTATTAATGCACTGCTGCGGCCCATGTTTAATCCCTTCCATTGCTCTGTTCCTGCAGCCACTTCACACAGTGGGTCAGGTCAGGAGAGCCCGGAGAGGGGTGGGAGGGGGAGCTCCCGACCTGCCTTTGGGATCAGTGTTGTATTGGTCCGGTCACACGGTGTGTAGACGCCGTCCTGTATCTCTTTTGAGCAGTGTCACGCTTCTCACGCTCACGGACATGCATCGATGTAAAACAACCTTTAAGTTCACACCTCGACAACGTTTACATACGCTGAAGTGTCACACCAGGGTGATTTAACAAAGGAACAAGCCTGTATGAATAGACCATTGTCTGACCCGTTAACTCCTGTAACGTAGGTGTTAAACGACGTGTGCATGATGTCATTGAAATTGCGTCCCCCCCAAACATTGAATCACAGATACAACACTGTTTTTGATGAAGGGATTGAGAAGGTGTTTGTCTGAGGGCTAAGGTTGCTGGGCTGGCATGCATGCTTGGTCTGGGGAGGTATAGCACACTTACAAGGAGCACTTCACCCATTTTCAACCCCTCTTCATATAATTGGTCCTCGCACTAATTCGCACAAGATGATGACAGCGTTTCTGTCTCCTTGCTCTGTGTCTCAGAGGAGGGCTGTGTGTGGACCAGTTCAGAAACCTGCCTGCCAGTGTGACGTTTTGGTCATTTCAAACTGCATTATATACCGTACAGACTGAGAGTGCTCGCTTTTGTTTTCTACTGTGATAATTCACTTGAACTGTAGCATCCCTATTCTAGGGGCGAACATCCGGCGATGGCTGCAAAAAATAGCAGATCTACAAGCTCGGCAAAGAGATTTGGTGTAGAGGGAAACACCACAGATTCTAGTATAGAGCCCTGGGGGACAACGCTCAACAAAGTACAGTATACATACATTATAGGGTTTAAGTGGTTGGGATTGTGGGAGACAGAGTCCTGCCACTCTGCGCTGGGCTCAGTCAAGCAGTCCACGGTTCAACATTTGATTCGTCACATAATGAACACAAGGTACACAAGAGTAACTTTCTTTGATTCCAAGCTCCTCGACGCTGTGGTAACAATAAAAAACACATGAAAGAATAAAAGAATGTAGAAAGATACAAAATAAATTAATACATGATTGAAAATGTTAAAAGTTACAATGTCAGCGAGGAGAAGGAACCGAGGCACCATCCCTCTATCGCCGCTGTGGGGGTGTGCATGAGCTGTGCAGGGTAGGTGTGGTGTGGACAGTGGTGTGAAGTAAGGGGCACGTACCTTTTAGGCGAAGCCCGAACTGGCGAAGTGGGGAAATGTCCGATACCGTAGCGATCTGGCGAACGTCTTCTGGACAGGGCGTTTATCGTGCGCTTGCCCAGGCCTTACGGCCTGGTCATAAATATAACGATTGCATTCACCACGGCTTCGTAACTCGCGCGGCGCTCCGCCGGCCGCGCGGCCCTGGCCCGCTCTTCGCGGCCACTCGCGCCTGCGGCGCTCGGGGGCGAAGAGCAGGACCAAGGTCCGCTGGCCTTCGCGCCGCTTGCAGTGTCGTGGACAATCGATTCGCCAGATCGCTACGGTAGGAGACAAATCCCCACTTCGCCAGTTCGGGCTTCGCCAGAACAGGACTTTCCCGAAGTAAGTACATTCACTTAAGTACTGTACAATTTGAGGTATTTGTACTTTACTTGAGTATTTTCAATTTCCAATACTTTTACGTCTACTCCACTACATCCCGGACCCTAACATTGTACTTTTATTGCACTACATGTATTTGAAAACTTTAGTTACTAGTTACTTTGCATATATAAAGTATAATATTATAAAACATAACCACTTTAAACCACTTTTATACCTAGGCTATTTAAAAATAGCCGATCTACAAGCTCACAACGTGTCGCGATGTGTCAGACTTTTACTTGTAACGGAGTATTTCTACATTGCAGTATTGATAATTTTACTTATATGTAAAACATTTGAGTACCTTTTCCACCACTGGGTGTGGAGTGGTGTTGGGTGGTGTGGTGTGGTGTTTTTCTTTTTGGGGGGCACAGCGTGGCATGGTATGGTATGGCACGGTGTAGTTGGCTCGGTTGGTCTGGAAGCCCGTCCCCTGGGCCTCAGTTTGAGCAGCTTCATCAGAGGGCCCTTTGTGTGTGGGGCCGACAGGCGCTCCAGTGGGTGGGTGAGCGAGAGAGAGAGAGAGAGAGAGAGAGAGATCGGCCTCTTCAATGGCGGCTGTTTGTTTACACCAGCCAGCCCCCGTCATCCTTCATTAGCAGCCCAGCCCACCGACAACCTCTGATGTGCTAATCACTACTCTGTGTGTGTGTGTGTGTGTGTGTGTGTGTGTGTGTGTGTGTGTGTGTGTGTGTGTGTGTGTGTGTGTGTGAGTGTGTGCGTGTGCGTGTGCGTGCGTGTAAAACTGTCCACTGGTCCTAGTCTTTGCCGCTTCAGGATGAAAGGGTTTCGAAATGTCCCGGCTCGCACACACACACACGGAACAAACGGACACACAGACACACACACACTTCCACATAATGTTCCCTGTCTACGTTGTCTGCCACCGGCGGAACATACACGCACGCGCGCGCGCACACACACACACACACACACACACAAAATGCACAAAGCATGTGGCTCTTCAGAGCGCCCTTGGAGACGGAAGGGGGGGGGGAGGGAACAGGCTCCTGTGATGTCGGGCCAAGAGGCAGAGAGAGGTGAACCCACAGCAGTGTTTCAGAACGAGCTCCGCATCACCGAGATGTGAGAGACCTGCCGACACACACGCACACACACACACGCGCGCACACACACACACACACACACACGCACGCACACGCACACGCACACGCACACGCACACGCACACACACACAGAGAGAGCATTCAATAGTGCCATCTATTGACCAGGGTTAGTATTATAGTTAACTACAACTAACCTTTGGACACTGCACTATTAGGTTGTGTTAGTAGTTTTCTTTTAGTATTTCTGCTTGTGTTTGACATGATGTAGAGATACTTGTTGCACTAACTAGCATTGACTGTTATGGTCACTTTGATTTGGGCACTGTATTATTTTTTGATAGTCGTGCTTTAAGACACTTTATGTATATATATTATTCGTTCCCTTTCCTGTTGTACCTTGCTCTTACTGTACTTACTGTACTCTGTTCTTGTTTTTTCTTTTTATCTTTTTCATACTTCTCTGTAACTTTGTAAATAACCTTATACTGCTGTGCTGCCTCTGGGCAACAAATTTTCCCCCTTGGGATAATAAAGGTATCTATCTATCTATCTATCTATCTAACTACATAACTCAATCTAGAATAGGGGGGGGAATAACACTTTCGTTCAGTGGTTCTTAACCTTTTCAGGCCGAGACCCCCCAAAAGAACCATATTTGAACTCCATACCCACAACCCCAAGCACTTGGAATGTAGGAGTTGAGGCATTCAAGTTTTATCGGACTCGGTTCCACAGATAAATATTGTGAAAATATTTTCAAAAAAATCTTTCTTATTATTATTTGACAATCTGGCCAATGTTTGACAATTCTTTTAATGTCGTTGATTACTTTTGATGCAGTCTTTATTCTTCTTTTTTTTTAAAAGGTCTTAAAAATCCTTTCAATGTCATCTGGGGACCCCTCAAATCATGTGAGGACTCGACACACAGGCCGAGAACCCCGGCTTTAGTTAACAACAACAATTAATTGATTGATTAAAAACAGAAAAATATAACAAAAATAGAGAAAATGTCCTTAGTTTTAGTTTTTGTCAAGGTCGGTGTCAGGTACCAAAAATAGCAGCTCTCAACTGGCTTGACACTACCATCTTACTGACCTCTTGTATGGATCTTCCGAGCCTCTCCTGACTTTTCACCACTCTCCTAGAAGACAAGAAGATCCTTTATGACTTGGGCTACTATGAACGTATTCATCATCAGCACAATACCAAGGCTGCAATCCTTAACTTTAATCTACCCGGGATTGCATGGATTGCATTGAACTTTAACAAACAAAATCTATATTGTTAATAACATTATTATTGCACCGCAAGTGTCAATAAAAACTGACACCGGTGGTGCATCCGGCTTTGTCGGGCGTCTATGCTCACACAAATGGTCAGTGTTCAGGTGAAGGAAGCCGGGCGGGGAGGGTGATATTGATCGTTGCACGCAGGGGCGTCACAAGGGGTAGGAAATTGGGACTGAGTTACTAGGGCCCAAGGTGGTGGAGGGGCCTTAATTATTTTATACTTTAGCTATTGAAAAATAGCAGATATACAAGCTCACAGCGCAGCACCGAGTGCCGCGCTGCGAGCTTGTAGATCTGCTGTTTTTGAAAAGTCGTGAAAATGTGTGCAAATCTTTGAATATATGTATTTTTTAAGCGAACATTTGTGACTCAAATTTTGTTTCTATGTGGTCCCTGGAACTCAATATTTTGAGATGGGGTTCCGTGGCCAAATACATACCATTTTGGGGGTCCTTCACATGAAAAGGTTTGAGCTCCACTGACATAGAAACATAGGTTTTTCAAAAAACCTCAGAAGGATTTGAAATATTCAAAGATTTCCATGATTTTTCAAAAATAGCAGATCTACAAGCTCGCAGCGCGGCACTCGGTGCCGCGCTGTGAGCTTGTATATCTGCTATTTTTTCAATAGTTAAAGCACAGGGGCCCCGCTGTGAATCCTTGTACCCAGGGCCCAGAATTTTTTCAAAAATAGCAGATCTACAAGCTCGCAGCGCGGCACTCGGTGCCGCGCTGTGAGCTTGTATATCTGCTATTTTTTCAATAGTTAAAGCACAGGGGCCCCGCTGTGAATCCTTGTACCCGGGGCCCAGAATTTGGTGCGACACCCCTGATTGCACGTAATCCTACGAGCTGGGGGCGGCAACTCTCAGCGGGGAGAGGCCCTAGTGCGGGACGTAGGCCCTACATCCTCCCGGTGGGGGCTCAACACAGAAATGTGTGTGGGAAGGAATTAATTGGCATATTAACGACTAAATTTGGGAGAAAAAAGGGGGTGAAAATGATTGGCTACTCTAAATTTTACAAAAATAAAAATGAAACAAAAAAAAAAAACCATCAAAGTAACAGGCCACAAAGCAACAAACAGACAGTGCTTACCTGTGTATTGTGAGAGCCACGGTGAGAGTGAAGCTGGCTGCACAGTCAGGCTGGTAGGTGGAGGGCACTACGACATAGTGGCCTGCAGGAAGACGGCAGGCCAGGCTCACATCCTGCATGTAGCAGTGAGGAAGGCAGCTGGCCACTGGCTCCTCATCCCTGGGTAGAGTTGGCTCAGGCACTCCCTCCCCCGGGACCTGAAACACAGCTTAAGAGTTAGGTTTGTAATTGTCCTCAGAGGAAATTGATTTTCCACTGAGACAAAACAAGCGCAAAAACATACTGATGTTATGCATAGCTGAGCCTAGCATGGTTTCAACAACAGTTGCTTTTAGTATTACATTAACATAAACACAGCTAGATTAAAGTAATGCTAGACAGATAGATATCTTTATTATCCTTTTTTTTTTTTTACTTCTATAATTTTTATCCCACGATTTTGCAACCCATTTTCACCCAGTGCCAATTGCCTATGTAATCCTGGGCTCTGCTCTCCCTCTGCCGTGCCTGGGGAGACAACAGACTGACCTCATGCTTCCTTCAATGCATGAGTAGTCCAAGTTGTTTCTTTTCACCTGACAGGGGGGGATTTCCCCGGGATGGACGTAGCGCGTGGAAGGAACACGTTATTCCAACCAGTTCCTTTCCCCTCCGTCAAGCGCCCCGGCTGGCCAGGGGGAGGCATTATTGAGACCAGGATTACTGCATGTTTTTTGTGAGGGTATCAACCCGAGGAGACACGGGGAGAACATGCAAACTCCACACAGAAAGGCCCTATCGCCGACCCCACCTAGGGTGTGGGCGCTGATGACGCGGAGGGAGAAACACGCCCCCAGCACCCACAGCGTCCCCCGGCGGGAATCGAACCCAGGACCTTCTAGCTGTGAGGCGAAGCGCTAACCACTGCGCCACCGTGCCCCCTGGATATCTTTATTATCCTGCGAGGGAAATTCAGTCGGCCAGAGGTGGCACGGCAGTTAAGGTTACAGAGTTACACGTAAAGAGTAAGAAAAATAAAAAGTGCTGTTGTGTACACTGTACAGCAATACAAGGCAAAAAGAAAGAAAAAACAAACAAGAAGCATCAACTAACGAACGGCGGACCTTATAGACGTGGAAGCCGATAGGATGGAGGTCAGTGTCTGCGCGGTTCTGGTGCAGGTGGACTCTGACGTTATTGGCGCCCGCCGTCTTCGGTGCCGGGTCTTCTTCGCGTACGGTGAACGGAAACCGGGGATTGCGACAGTGAGAGGGGAAGTTCCTGCTTCCTCCGCCGGTCGTCCCCGCCTCCCACGCGCCACGGAAGACGCTGGTCTCCCACTCTCCGTCTGAAGCCGGCGGTAGCGACGGACCCGGAGCTTTCAGCGCACTGAGGAGGAGGAAGCACAGTTTCTTATGCAAGCATCCAGGCAGACGCACACAAAAAAGCAGCCAGACGATTGTTAACATTGCAATTGTATGAACACCAATTTAGCGTTTATGTAAAGGAAGGCAGTGGTGTAAAGTAACTTTTCCACTGGCCCAACTCCACACCACTCCACACCACACTTGTGTGAGGTTTTCCACTACAAGGTCCTGGGTAGAGTGGTGTAAAAGTGGTACTAAACGGGGTACTAAAAAGTATCCACTCTAGAGTAGGTCTGAGCTAGGCCACACAGGGCCAAACACATCATAATGACTGATCACTCACTGGGTTTTCATTTAGACCACCAGGATATAGTTGTAATACATGATAATAGATTCTATTGTGTTATAACCACTATTATAATCTATTATAGTATATTATAATTATCATAGTAATACATTAATACTTTATAATGTATTATAATCACAGTTATAATCCATTATAGTGCATTATAATTAGGATAGTTGTAATACAAATTTATTATGTATTATAATCACAGTTAAAAGGGTCAATTTGTTTCTTACCGATAGGGGTACTTTTGTGTAATGGAAAATGTAGATATTTTTATGTGGTGTGGTGTGGTGTGGTGTGGTGTAGTGTGGTGTGGTGTGGTGTGGTGTGGTGTTAAAACTGCAGTCGAAAAGGGGCTTAAGTGAATTTTACACATTTTAGTTTTTTTTTACTTTACTGGAGTATTTCCAATTTTCAGTACTTTTACTTCTACTCCACTATACTGTATCTCAGAGGCAAATAATATACTTCTACTCCTCTACAATTATTTGAAAACTTTAGTTACTTTGTAGATTTGGATTATTATCACAAAACAAACATTTTCCACTTCAGCCCTATTATATATACATTTCGGCCATTTGAAAATAGACGATCTACAAGCTCACAATGCGTCGCATTCTGAGCTTGTGGATCTGCTATTTTCAAAAGATTTTTATACATTTGAAAACTTGAAATGGGACATTCTGCATAGGAGTACTTTCTACTTTTGGTACTTTAAGTACCGGTATATTTTGACACCAATACCTTTGTACTTTTACTCAAGTAAATGTAGAATTCCGGACATTAACTTGTAACAGAGTACTTCTACATTTCAATATTTGATACTTTTACTTAAGTAAAACATTTGAGTACTTTTTCCACCACTAAAGGCTTTTTTTGCAGAATGGGCTAGTGCAGTGTTTCTCAAAGTGGATTCCAGGGAATCTGTGGGTTCATTTAGGGGGGGTCTAAATTCAACCATACAAGTCTGTAACTCTGACACTGTACAAATGGACGGGTCCATTTGGTTCCAACACTGTCAGAGTTAACTCCCTGAGTGCCAAAAACACACTTTACACACTTTTTAATAAGGGTTCCCGGTGCCAAAAACACACTTAACACACTTTTTTTTTAATATGGTTTTAAAACAACTCAAACTAAAAATGTTCACTTATATAGGTGTATTATATACATTATATACAGGAAATGAGCGCAAACTTGATATAATATGATATCATATCATGTCATATCAATTTTGCGCGTATTTCAAATATGACATATTTCCTCTGTTATTGTTTTACACCAGCTTAAATTATAAACGTTTTGGCCTATATCTCCATAACCGTTTATCGGATCGTCTTACTTTTTTTGCTATGTAGACAGAAAGAATTCGCCGACCCAACCGTTCTATGTTTATAGCCCGGCCGTGCACGCTCGTGCGCGTTAGCCGTTTAGCCGAAATTAAACAAAATGGCTGGCAACAAGGACCATTAAATAATATAAAAGTCAGGCATTCAGTGGGTGTTAAGGGGAGACATTGAAACGTAAAAGTTTGGGAACCAGTTACCTGAGGGATAAGGGGGAGAGGGAGAAGGCCCTGATGAGGAAGCTGGCCTGGTGTCCGGGTAGGAAGGTGCTGGGGACCAGCAGATGGTAGCCAGGCTCCAGGTGAGCGTGCAGGACCACCTCTCTCTGGTAGGCGTGGCAGTGAGAGGACGCACAGGGAGGGCTGCTCAGTGTCCTGGCCAGGTTCAGACGCTTCTTCTCCACCTGGGAGGGACACGGTGGATCAGACACACAGGTAGGGCTGTCACAATTATTACATAATCGTCTAATCGCAATTATTTGACATAATCGCAAATATTTTGTCATAATCGTCATAATCGTGAATGTTGAAAAATGTTCATACATTTACAAACATTTTCAGAAATAGTGGAAATAGCAGATCTACAAGCTCACAACGCGTCGCGATGCATCAAAGTTATTTTTTAAATAGTAAGTTGTCAAATATGTCAGTAATTTATTTGTATATTTAGGTTATGTGTCATATCTACCATGTACAACTTCAAAGCCTAAAAGCCAAACAGAAATGTAATTATCAACGAAAAAAAACACAATTAAATCGTTAATCGCAATTATTTGAGTGACAATTAATCGTCATATAAAATGTCATATCGTGACAGCCCTACACACAGATGGATCAAAGCTGATAAAATCTGAAAATGCCTGAATATGTTTGTATGATGAACACAGAGTTCCAACTTCCCACACATTTTTACCAATTAATTTCCCAAACTTTTCCAGAATATTTAACCCAATTTCCAGGACTATATAACAATAATTCAGCTCAATAACAGGTCGCTTACTCCTATGCGCAATGCCCAAAGACAGGTAGTGTATGCCAGTGGTTCTCAACTTTTCAGGCCGTGAACCCCGAAATAATCATGTTTTAACTGGGGACCCAGCACCCTGACGAGCACTAAGAGTTGAGGAATTTTGTATAACACGGTTCTATTGTGAAAATAACCGATCTACATGCTCACAACGCCTCGCAAGACAATTTGGCCCATGTTTAAGAGGTAAATCAATGACCAAAGACAATGCATCGCTATTTTTTCCATGACCTTCCAGGACCCTTGATAAATTCCCAAACTTTTCCAGTACTGGAAAAATATTTTTCTAATTTCAAAATATTTCCAGGAATTTCATGACCGTGGGAACCCTGTGAACAAGTCCTAATAATGATGATTTGTTTAACAGTGTGAAAGGTGCCCCCCCCCCCACACACACACACACACACACAGACACACACACAAACACACACACACACACACACACACACACACACACACACACACACACACACACACACACACACACACACACTAGCACTGTTCCCTAAACAATTAACACAATATTATGTCAAATGATGGCATTTTTAGTAATACTTTTCCTGCTGTTTTGTGCCAACCAGGTGAAGAAATCACAGATTGAGGCTTTAACCTTTGCTTTTATATGAAATATCCCAGGCTATTATGATTTTATGGAAGATGCTTTTGAAGAGAAGGCTTTTGCACACCCAGTTTCTCTCTAGCAGGTGCATGGGTAACAAAACATCTGACGAGTATCTGTCGTTTCGGTCGTAAGACCTTTCTTGACCGAAACGTTGCTGCATTATTAATAAAATCTCTGAAACGGACAAGCAGCAGTGTGCGGGTCAATCTGTCTACTCATCAGATCTCCTCCTAATGGAAGATGCTTTGAAAAATAGAAAAGAAAAAGAAGATACTTCTGAACTTATTGCTAGATTGACCACTTTCAAACGTGCCAATCTTAAAATAACCAAAAATGGATTCTGGCCAAATTGTACAATGACTGAAATCAGTCGTTGCGACTGAGAACTTGAATCCATCCATGCATGCGCACGCACGCACACGCACGCACACACGCACGCACGCACGCACGCAAAGCACACACACACACCTGATTCGTATTTTCTTTGTCTTCTAATTTTTCTTTAGAACAGCCAAATATATGTCATACTAACGAACCTTCCACATGTGAAGAGCAATAGCCTGGTAGTGCTGGTGGTTAGTGTTGTTGGTGCCCTCTTGTGGTCGTTGTGCGTATTGCGTTGCCGCCATGTGCCTGCCTCTCCCGTGCTGCAGAAGGGAGAGCAGCACCTCTCCTCTCTCACACACGTTCAGCCAGAACTTGGGGTTGCTGCCGTAGCTGCTGCTGTTCCGACAGCCCCCCGCCGAGTGGCCTTTCATCCACCGGCCCACCAGCTGGGTACTGTGAGTCAGCACATTTCCTGTTGGAGGGGGAGGGGAGGGCGTTCCAATTACATTAGTGGTTCTCGTCCATCATTTTAAAACCCATTTAGGCCTAGAATCATTGAATGCTTTAACCAGTGAAAAATAGCAGATATACAAGCTCACAGCGCGGCACCGAGTGCCGCGCTGCGAGCTTGTAGATCTGCTATTTTTTGAAAAGGTCGTGAAAATGTGTGCAAATCTTTGAATATACTACTGTATGTCTTTTCAAAGCGAACGTTTGTAACTAAAATTTTGCTTCTGGGGGGGGTCCCTGGAACTAAATATTTTGAGATGTGGGTCCGTGACCAAATACATATAATTTTGGGGGTCCTTCACATGAAAAGGTTTGAGAACCACTGACATAGTAGTCTCTCAAGAACAGACTAACTGAGCTCCAGTTACGTGAAAAAGGACCTTTTCTTTGACGATGGCTGGCCAGATTGCTGACATAGAAACATAGGTTTTTCAAAAAATCTTAGAAGGATTCAAAAGACACTTATAGAATCGGGTCAAAATTCTAATTTTCACGATTTTTCAAAAATAGCAGATCTACAAGCTCGCAGCGCGGCACCGAGTGCCGCGCTGCTTGTATATCTGCTATTTTTCAATAGTTAAAGCATGAAATAATGATACACAATAATGTGTACCCGTTCTGAATGGGTTAATTCTAAGGAACAACAAAGGAACCGTCCACACACCGCGAACAAAGCTAAACAAGTATTTAATATGCTGCTGCAGCAGTCGTCGTCGTCGAAAAACGAAAGCGCTTCGAGACCCGCCTGCCTTTGGTCAGCGCTCAGAAACGCTGGACGAAAGCCAATATGTGGAAACACGCACGTTGTTTGATGACCACGGCGGCATATTAAAGTTTTTTCTTTTAACTTTTTTGGTGCCATGATTTTTTCTCTTCAATGTCCCGCGATGCCATGGTCTCCATAGACTTCCATGTAATTTATAGTGCACGGATCGTGCACGCCCATGCCTAGATGATGCACCACGTGTGTGCCCACTGTTCACAGCTTTCAAACAAAAAAAATCCGCTTGGAAATCCGTTCAGGCATTCATGATTTATCAGCCATTATGTTTTCTTCAGATGGCTGCCATGTTTGAAAGAATGGGTTGGTATGGGGGTTAAACATGCAATTTCGCGATCGCGATCATGCCTAACACATTTCTGGAGGTCCAAAAAACATTTTTGGAAAAAGAAAATTTGAAAAAAACTCGGGGTTGGCACAGCGGTGGTACCAATACAAACTTAGGAAACTCGGGGTTGGCACCATATGTGTTAACTTCGTTCCATGAGTGCAGGACAGGTGCGTTGCCTTTTTGTTCGGGTTGTTAAGAATCTGCAACCCGGTTGACCTCTGAAGCTGTTTGAGTTGAGCACGCCTACACCTGGCCTTTCAATTTCAGGGATCGCCAGTTTGATATACGTACAATTGCATAGTTTGATATGGTCTTTTACAATTTCCAGGGCCCCGGTCTACTACACAGTAAAATCCTAATGGTTTAACAGAGTTGGTTAAACAAAATAACACTTTAAAGGTGATACACCATGCATTTAAAAAGTATTTATGTCATATTGTTTATGTCCCAAAAACGTTTTTCAAAAGGTTTGAGGCTAAATTACCACTCCTGAATAGAGAGCCTCTCATTTTTGAATGGCTCAGAGCATTTGCAGCTGCAGTACCACCTTTGGCCTGAACCGCCCCCCCCCCCCCCCCCCCCAAAAAAATCTTTTTGAAAAAAAAAAATCTTTTTGAAAAAAACATATTTTTTTCTTCAAAAACGGCCGTCGATGACATCATCGACGGCAGCAAATCTGGACAGCCTGTTTTGAGAACCCGTGGGATGCTTTTAACCTCCACCTTCCCAAAACCAGAGAAAGACACAACGGTCTAAAATGGGACTTTGTGAGGATAGAAGGTGGTAGTGGGACCCCAAAAAAAGGTTTTAAAATAGGAAAAGTGAAATTTCATGGTGTATCACCTTTAACCGACTAGTGGACACATCCTGAATCGCGCTAAAACGAGATGATTACCAGTATAGATGCTCTGCAGGTGGCCCTCCTGGTCTATGGGGTAGCCTACGGTGACATCGTCAAACTGCGACACAAATTCAGCCTCGTCCAACCAGAAGTCGCCCTCCTCCGTCCTGCCTTGGAGGCCCAGAGCACAGACAGGGTCCACAGAGCCCCAGCCTTCCCCACTGGAGACACACAAGCACTCAAGACCTAAAACACTTTTTTCTTTTTCAAAAATGTTATCCCACGATTTTGCTCATGCTTCCTTCAGTGCATGAGGAGTGAGCAGGCCGCTTCTAATCACATGACAGAGGGGAGCTTCCCCGGTTTGGACATAGCGCGCGGAAGGAGCGCGTTATTCCAAATAGTTATTTTCCCCTCCATCAGGCACCCCGGCTGGCCAGGGGGAGGCATTATAGAGACCAGGATTACGGCATGTTTTTGTGAGGGTACCTACCCAAGGGGACACAGGGAGAACATGCAGACTCCACATAGAAAGGTCCTTTCGCCAACCTAGGGTATAGGCACTGATGACACGGAGGAGAGAACACGCCCCCAGTGCACACAGCGTCCCCCGCGGGAATCGCCACCGTGCCCCTGAGTTTGCAGACTGTAGCTATGTTTTAATATGTGTAAAAGGAGATATATGCATTTTCCTGCAGCCAGGATGAACACAATTCAATGGACGAACAGAAGTCGCCGAAAGTGGCTTTCGCAAGGCATCATGGGAAACTGAGTCTTTTCCCTCATTCCCGGCCGCGGTAGTGCGGGGGGTATTGGTTACCATGGTAACCAGGGGGGAATCGTTAATACGTGAGGGAACGTGTTAGGAACTCCTGGTGTTGAAAAGGGTCACTTATAATGTTGATGAAAGACACCCACACACACGTACCTCTCAGTCCAGGCCCCTCCACAGCAGCGTCTTCCCCAGGGGTTTCGGATCCTGAGCAGTCTGACCGTCCCACCCGATGTCCTCCTCACGTCCACCCACTCCATGACACTCAGGGCGTGGTGCTGCTGAGCCAGCTCACCGCCGCCACCTACTGGGTCATACAGGCAAGATCACATGGGGGCGTGAGGCCTCTGTTTGCCCAGCATGTTAAACGGGTTGCACAAAATCATAACATCCACTTTCAATCTGGTGTTCCCTATTTTGTTGTATTGCAAAGAAATTGTAAAAAAAAATAAAAGAACAAAAAAGAGGGTGGGGGTCTTAGCTTTTGTCAGTAAGGGGGGCTCCAAGGAAAAATGTTGGGAACCCCTGAATGACGCATGAATGATTCTCTAAAACACATCTCCTCTGAACATAAAAAAAGGACGTTTCCCAGACAGATTATAAATAAAACATGCCGTTAAGACAGCTTTAATTAACTTCGGGGACTCGATATCGAGAAGTTCCACTAATCTCTGGGATCTACAAGAGATAAATCAAGCCCCCTCCTGACCTGCGGGGGTGCTGTGAGTGGAGCAGCTGAGAGCGCAGCCATCTCTGACCGCCTGCAGCTGGTTTAGGTTGAGGCGTCTCCTCCGGCCCCGGTCGCTGTCCTGGCTGGCCCCCCGCTCCTCCTCCCCTGGGGGCCCGCCGGACCCCAGGCTCTCGCTGTCCTGGCTGGCCCCCCGCTCCTCCTCCCCTGGCCCACCGGACCCCCGCTCCTCCTCCCCTGGCCCGCCGGACCCCCGCTCCTCCTCCCCTGGGGGCCCGCCGGACCCCAGGCTCCGGCACTCAGCCAGGCCTCCGGTCAGGTCCACCAGGGCCTCAGACACCTGGCCTGCCCAGAGGCGCTCATACGACCCGTGGAGCCTAGAAATTAATAGGAGGGCAGTGGTGTAAAGCGGTGGTTCCCAAACCTTTTAGCTTGAGACCCAAAAGAGAAATTAAATTAGACATTTGCCCGGAACCCAAACTAGTAAAAACAGCAGATGTACAAGCACACAAAGCGCGTAGTGAGCTTGTAGATTAGCTATTTTCAATACTTCTTAAACATTTGTTTTTCTAATTTATGGAATTTCTTAGATTTTAATTTTATGTATCCATTAAATCCATTCAAAATCATTGAATTCGTTTTTTTAATTCACTAACTTTTTTAGCCTTTTTGGGAATGTTTTTTGAAAATGCTTTGAAATAATATTAAAAACTAAATATAGGAAACAAAATAGAATAATTAACACATTGACCGCCATTTTAACATACCTCCGTACTCCCACCTGCCATTCGTCTCCATAGACTTCCATGTAATTGGGTGTGCACGGATCATGCACACCCATGCCTAGATAATGCACCACGTGTGTCCACATTGCTCACAGCTTTCAAACAAAAAAATCCGAATGGAAATCCGTTCAGGCATTCATGAGATAACAGCCACTATGTTTAACAAAGATGGCTGCCAAAATGGCTGCCATGCTTGAAAGATGGGGTTGCTATGGGGGTTAAACATGCAATTTCGCGATTGCTATCATGCCTACTCCATTTTTGGGGGTCAAAAAAATTTTTTGAAAAAAAAAAATTTTTTTTTTTTTTTTTTTAATTCTCGGGACTATCGGGCCTGGCGGGGAAAGACATTGGAATAATCTCGGGACTATCGGGCCTGGCAGGGAATGAGTTAAGGGACCCATAAAAATGTGTCGGCGACCCACAAATGGGTCCCGACCCAGTGTTTGGGAAACGGTGGTGTAAAGTAAATATGTACATTTGCTCAAGTACCGTACTTAAAGTTATACTATGTAACTTTTTTTATAAAACATATCTTAAAATTGTCCTAACTATTAAATCGCTAAAGTTTTAGAACCCCCACTCTGTTCATTTCAGCTCCCAAAGCCTTTTCTTTATATGTGTTCTACTGAGCCCTGGTGGCCGTGACCGGGGCTGTTTTTCCCCGGCAAAATTACGTCATATGCATCATTCTGTACACGTGTCTCCCTACCGGCCAATCAAAGCCCAGATCATACACTGCTGAGCTCTTCAGGAAGTACACTGCAGTGTTTACACTGGGCTAGGAGTCTAGCATGTAACTCCCCAACCGAGGCTCGTAGAGGGACACGAGAGACCTCTATGGATAGGTCTCGGCAAGGCGAGGCGGACGCGGTGGTCTGAATGCCCGGTCCGTGGCGAAAAACAGCCGAAAAAAGCAGACGCGACCGCGGTTTGCTCTACTGCTACTGACCACTAGTTGAACAACTTACACAGTATAGCTTTAAGTTAAATTTTGAGCTATTTTTTACTTTTTACTTCGGAGTATTGCCGATTTTCAGTACTTTTACTTCCACTCCACTACAGAGGCAAATATTGTATTTTTTACTCCACTACAATTATTTAAAAACTTTAGTTACTAGTTACTTTATAGATCTTGATACTAAACAAACATACATTAGTCACTTCAGCCCTATATCCATTTTGGCCATTTGAAATTGAAAATAGCCGATCTACAAGCTCACAATGCGTCGCATCGCTCGATGGTACTCAGTCCTTCACCGCTCGTTCTTCCCATCAAGCGACCACGCACTCTACAGCCACTTTCCAATCCGAGGGATTCACACTTTGAAGTGCGCGTTTCAAGGGCTATGACGTCACTGGTCACAGATCTACAAGCTCACAATGCGTCGCAACGCAACGCATTGTAGCTTGTAGATACGCTATTTGGCGCGACCCAGTGACGTAATAGCCCTTGAAATGCGCACTTCAAAGTGTGAATCCCTCGGATTGGAAAGCGGCTTACGTGTCACTGACCTCAGATCTCTGTGTGCCTCCATCACCCATCCTCACAGAATGTGTTACACATACAGTCAAATTCAAACCCTTGTTAAATTTCACAAAAGTAACTGTAAATGCCCGTTCACGGGATGCTCACTTGGCGTAGGCCTTCTCCAGCAGAGCTACCCAGAATGCATTGGGGGCGTGGCAGCGGGAGAAGCAGAGCGTGGCGCCGATGCAGGGCAGCCGGTCGTCAACGGTTACCTCTGCCCAGCGACCCTGCTGCCATAGACTGAAACAGAAGCAGCCTCGGTACCCGCTAGCGCCCCACTGTGGCTGGTCTGGGGGTAACACCTACATACATACATTCCATACATACATACATACATACAGTACAGTACAAAAACAACACAGGATGGATTACGTTAAAACAAAAGAAACTAGCATGCATAATATGCAATCAAAGCAGGTGCCGAAGCCGATACCAATAATAGGGGTTAGGTTTCCGATATCTATCGAGAACAGATTCTCTCTAAGGAACTTTGACGATGGTAAGCCAGATTTGGTTTCCGATATATATCGCTCTAGCAACACAGCAACCACAATATATCTGTGATAGGCCAAAATTAGCTGTTATATCGGTCGGACTGTCCTGTAAATCATGACCCAAGAGAGAGATGAAGCAGGGACCCCCACTACATAGCACTACATATTGTATAAAAAATGTGTTGCCGATTAAACGTATTCATAGATTTCATAGATAGCTTCATAGACTTGTTTGACAGCGCTGTCATTGTGTAGTGTTGTGTTGGATTCATGTTAATGTGTATTTACAATTAACCACTTAAACCCTCAATACTTAAAAAATCTTGTACTTGGTTTGCTTTTTATCCCCCTCTACATCAAACCTCTTGGCCGAAAATAGACGATCTACAAGCTCACAACACCTCGCAGTTGTGAGCTTGTAGATCTGCTATTTTCGGCTAATGTTCCCCTCAGAGTTGGGATGCTAGGGTTTAGGGGCTAATGTTCCCCTCAGAGTTGGGATGCTAGGGTTTAGGGGCTAATGTTCCCCTCAGAGTTGGGATGCTAGGGTTTAAGTGTTTTTATTGTTTTTCCCATCATACAAAGATATGGCCTAGCGGTCCAGGCGCATACCACATCGGCTCTGATGCCTGACAGCGTTTGAGGGTTTGAGTCCCGTTCCAGACGACCTTTGCTGTGCGTCACTCCCCATCTCTCTCCCCATTTCCTATCAGTCTACTGTCCTATCAATCAATAAAGGCATAAAAGCCCCCCAAAAAAATCTTAAAAAAGATTTGGTGCCCCCCCCATGTGGTAACTCTGAGGACCCTTCAGGAAGAGAGAAGAGAAGCACTCGTCAAAAAAGTGGTTCACATAAACATTCGTCTAGGGTGCACGGCTCAGGTGAACAATGAACTTAGAGCAAGGACGCCAGCACTCACTTTAGATAGACTTCTTCTTGTTTATTAAATAGTTTTCCCCCAGCAGCCAGGACAAGTGGACGTTTCGGCCACACAGGCCTTCCTCAGCTGTGTGCCCCTCAGCCAAGGGGTCCCGGACCCCCAAATCATTGACATGATGTAACAGATGGCATTACCCTGTCCAACAGATGCTGGTTCTTCAGCAGGACGGTGCAGGCACACAGGAACCAGCAGTCTCCCAGCAGCCCCTGCTTTGCGTGGCCCTGGTTCATGTTGTCTGGGAGCAGGGCAGGAGACTGGCTGATCTCCTGGAGAGGACCGCACATCCATGACCATTCATTACACCACTGGTTCCCAACCTTTTCAGGCTGTGACCCCCAGAAGAATCATATTTTAACTGGGGACCCCCCCACACCCAGACGAGCACTAAGACTTGAGGAATTACATTTTGTGTAACACTGTTCTATTGTGAAAATAGCAGATCTAACATGCTCACAACGCCTTGTGTTGCAAGGCGTTGTGAGCATGTAGATCTGCTAGTAGTTGAATAGTGTTCTTCAATGAATAAAATATAAATTCTGTCCAATCTGTATGGTAGCATTTGTTATTACAATAATAACTGATACAATTGGGGTGGTTGTATTTTATCTCCCTGCTCTTCTATGACATTTAGATGGTGTCAAAGGGCATGTCTCACCCAGACACAGGATCTAACTCGGATTTTGACCTGATAGTCAAGATTCATCAATGGTAAAAAAAAATACATTTCTGCACTTGCGTAGCAAACTGGGTTCAAAGAAGAAGAGGAAAGTTACATAGTGGATTACTGGCCAAGCAGATTTACGACAACCAAGGTTTTGTTTTTTTATTTAGTTACCTGCGGGCGACGCCAGACGATGTCACCCTGTAGCCTGGCGATGGGCGTGGAGAAGTCAGAGAACAAGGAGCTGTCATCGGCGGGGAAGTGGAGGTCCTCGAAGAGACCTTCACCTCTGCTTCCATCCCAGTCCTCCTCGTCCTTCATGGCTGCTGCAGTGCTGGCTGGCTTCTCCACACCTGGCTGGTTTTGTGTTTTGTCGTCGGGGTCAACTGGCTGTGATCAGCTGTACTGCATCTAGGGATGGGATAATCGTTATTATCGTTTATCGTGATAAAAACAAACATATCGTGGAGATTTAAATTTATCGTGAAATGATCCTCCGTCATGCACTGGAATCAATTCACCTTTTATTTGCCAAGCTGCATATGCGGTACCATTTAAACCCTCTATAATTGGTAAAACGGACCTGGAAATGACGTACTTGATAGAGTATTTTTTTTTTTCACTCTCTACCAAATCTCTTTGCCCAAAAGTTGCCGTATGTTGCTGTATGTATAAGTGAGACCTGCGCCACCCATTCCACAGTGATAGACATGCCCAGTATAGCTCTTTGCTGTCTTGTCTCTCATATGACAGTGAGTTGTAGTGAGTTGTGTGTGTGCGTGTGAGAGAGCGAGAGTCACATGTGTGGGAAGATATGCTGTATGAATGCAAATATACCATATCAATTACGCATTTTTTGAAGTGTGCTGTGAACACTGTCAATGTATTTCTTTTTTATTATTATTACTTTGCAAACTGAGCCAGGGGTAGGGCTTGATAATCATTATGCTTCTCCCTGTCCCCTTTTCCAGCATCTTGGACACTTTATTATGTCAAATGGATTTGACAACTTCTGCATTGGACTTTCCTTTAATTTCTTTGTGATTGTGCCTAGCTTAAATTGCACTAATGCACATTGTATATACTCTATGTATTTTATTGTCCAAAAGCTGGAAATAATCAAACTGAACTGAACTGAAGAGTGAAAAGCACAGTGCCCTCAATAATACCCTCATACCTGTCTAACTAACTACTTCAGGGAACAACACTAGAGACTACAGTATCTCTGTAGCCATTAAACGAAACGGGTTTCTTACATTGATGCTCCTACATCATGCAAGCACCAGTTAAAGTTACTTTCCATCCCTCATATACTGTGTGCACAGTGCACATCCCATAACCCACACACTGCACATCATTTTGGAGCTCATATCTTTGAACGGGTAAGGGCTAGTAGAACAAACATGGGAAAGTTTTCTACTGATCTGAAATGTGGAATTCCCTGACACCATGCTACAGTGTGTTGATGAATTGAAAACAATGGAAACATGTCCACAGGACTTTTAGCCTTAATACGTTACTGTACCATGTGCTGTTTACATTTCTGACTAATAAAGTATTCAATAAAATATATGTTTTAAAAGAGGCCCATCCGTGGACCAGACATTGAGAACAAGTGATTTATCCTTTATGTGCCCCGGCCCTCATTCAGCCTGAACCTAAATATGACAACAGCACAATATGATCAGCTTGTGTCTTCATAATATCAATGCTGTCGGGCAGATCAATTATCAATCAATTATCAAAAGTAGCAGATCCACAAGCTCGAAACACTGTTTGAGCTTGTAGATCTGCTACTTTTGATGCTTATGAATTTAAATCCTGAAAAGTACATCAGTTTTGGACATTATGAGGTTTTCTCCTGACAGAGACGATGTATTGTTTCGGGATAGTGTTTTCTGCTGGTGTTTCAGTCCGAGTGTATCAAAGGGTGTGTGCTCAGTGTAGTGAGTGCCTAAACCTAACCTCGCGTCACCAGGCTTTCCGCTGGGCTAAACCTAACCCTAACCTCAGTAAAATTATGCCTTAACCGCCTAAAACCAACCCTAACCTCAGTAAAACTATGCCTAAAACTAACCCTAACCAAAACCGGTGCGCATTTCCGAACGCACCCTTTGATACACTCGGACTGAAACACCAGCAGAAAACACTCTCCCGTATTGTTTCAGAACTGCACGCCTTGGCCCCTGCCATGTTTGATCTGAGAGCTCATCCATTCTCCTGCAGCACCAGTTGTAAACACACAGCTATATTTCAGTGGGTTAAGGAGGTGTGATGAACCCTTTCAGCTCATATTTCAATACACTGACTGCATCCATTCACAATTTCACATCATAATAACCGACTAAATATTCCTTCAAATCAACTGTATGCCAACGCTGACATTGAAAATGATGACAATGATATTTCACTGTGAATGAATGATCCATCTTGTTGTGCTTGCTTAAGAATATAATACCCTGTTTTTGTCTGGTCTTATGTGTTGTGTTTTGGTCTGGTTGATATTTCGTTTTTCACATGTGTTGCTATTCTTTTGTATTGTATGTTTTACACTATATTGTATTGCTGTATTTAGGACCACCTCGAAAATGAGATGCTTCAACTCAAGGGGTTATTGCTAAAAAAAATAACAATTGTCATTGTATCAAATGAGCATGTTTTAAGAGGTATTGTAATTGGGACGAATGTGCCTTCCAAAGAGAACAAAGGTAAAGATGATAAACAGTAACCCACAGTAAAGTAATAACTGACCTTAATGTGTACACAGGGGTGTCACACCAAATTCTGGGCCCTGGGTACAAGGATTCACTGCGGGCCCCCCATGAATGTTAACTATTGAAAAATAGCAGATATACAAGCTCACAGCGCGGCAGCTTGTAGATCTGCTATTTTTTGAAAAATCGTGAAAATGTGTGCCAAGAAACCTATGTTTCCATGTCAGTGATGCTCAAACTTTTTCATGTGAAGGACCTCCCATCTCAAAATATTTAGTTCCAGGAACCCCCCAGAAGCAAAATTTGAGTTACAAATGTTCACTTAAAAAATACATATATTCAAAAATAGCAGATCTAGAAGCTTGCAGCGCGGCACTCGGTGCCGCGCTGTGAGCTTGTATATCTGCTATTTTTCAATAGCTACAATCCACCTTGGGCCCTAGTAACTCAGTCCCACTTTCCTACCCCTTGTGACGCCCCTGTGTGTACATACAAATGAGTCTTAGTTTAATTGCATTTGGTTATTTTTGTGAACTCCGGGTACATGTCATCACCACGTGTCTGTCAGTCTACATCAATTTGGAAGCACAGCATCCCTCTGTTGCCATAGTTACCGTACCTCGCTGGTCCTGCATCACTTCAGGGCGTTTTGTCTTGGTGCTGCTGCTGATCATCATTATTACAACACATCCAGCTATATAGCGTCTGTTAGCTCATCATCAAAACATGGACATATCGCCTCCACGTCGCTTAATCATTACACGCATGTATGTTACCGTCTACTCACACTAAATATACAAGATAAAATGGGTAAAATATGCTTATCATAACGTTATCCTCATAAGGACCGTAAAGTTGTGCATTATCGCTAAGCGCAGCGACATCTGTTCTGAAAGAAAATATTATTCGTCACGCCTCTTCCGGGAATGACACCTTTTGTTGAACGCATGGGAATCCTTCCTTTGCTGGGTATGGTCGCCACCCAGTGGACGTATGTTATAACTACACACAGTGGTAACGTTCATATTGGGTAAGCTGTATTTCTGATTTGATTGTCAGCAGTGGTGTAAGTAACTGTGGCCATGTAAGTACATTTACTTAAGTACTGTACTTGTGTAAAATTTTGAAGTATTTTGACTTTACTTGCATTTTTCCAATTTCCACTACTTTTACTTCTACTCCTCCTCTACATCTCAGATCCAAATATTCTACTTTTACTCCACTACATTTATTTGAAAACTTTAGCTACTAGTTACTTTGTAGATTTGGATTATTATTACAAAACATACATTAACCACTTCAGCCCTAGCCTGACACTCAGCCTGAATTGACATTTCGTTTCGCCAAAACAAAAAAATTAAAGGGGTGTGGCTAGCGATTCAGGGTCTGGAACTAGCTACTTCAGCCCTACATATAGGCTACATTTCAGCCATTTGAAAATAGCCCATACAAGCTCACAATGTATCACGATGCGACACATTGTGAGCTTGTAGAGCTGTTATTTTCAAAAGAGTTGTATACATTTTATACAAATTTATTGTGAAATGGGACATTCTACATAATGAGTACTTTCTACTTTTGGTACCTTAAGCTGATGCCAATACTTTTGTACTTTTACGACATTGCAGTATTGATACTTTTACTAAGTAAAACATTTGAGTAGGCCTACCTTTTTCCACCACTTCCTAACATTAATGCAAACAAAGTAATACAAAAACATGATTATGGAAAGATAATGACATTTATTAGCCATTGGTATTTTACTGTATCCTTATTAAATGAAACAAACAGGTCAATACTCAGTTTAATGTGTGTGCTTTAACAATGCACCATGCATACAATGATGAGAAATGAGAAAAAGATAATGCCTATTGGCTAATACCGGTATATTTCATGGGGTATAATGTTTAAATAACAGGTTAGAAAACTGCTTGAAAGTAAATACATTTTGTTAAATACACCTACATTAATCCTAAAAACAATTCACATTATAACAATTCACATAATATATTGTCTTTGCATATTTCTCCCAATGCTGTCTATTGTCAAATTCTGATCAAACTTTCTACATTGTGCTATAGTCATTACCAACAAGGGGTGGAGCTCCTTAGTGAAAATGCATTCTTCCAGTAAGAGCTACAGTGATACCTTGAGGTTAATTAGGTTGTTCTTTACCCCAGCAAAGAAGAAGAGAACTTAATCTTGAATTACTTGTTCCAATAGGACAGGCCCGAGGGAATTACTGCCACACTGAAAAGAGTGCAATATCTTCAGTAAATTCATAGTACTACACTGGCGCCCTACTCAATGATACAATGCAAGTTGGGAAAGTTGGGAATACATGCCCCACCTTGGGGGATCGCCCGTTCTGGAAAATCCTTATGCAGTGGTATAAATAGGCCTAAATGTCTCTGGAGAATGTAAGAGTAATCCAGCACACAACGCCTCGCATTGTGAGGTGTTGTGTGCTTGCAGATCTGCTATTTTCACTACTTTTGTGCGACACATCTTGAGTGATGAAATAGTTAATAATAGGCACTGTAATGTCATTCCTTACACCAGTGGTTCTCAACCTGTGGGTCGGGACCCTCAGGGGGCTCCCCAAATTATTTTGGGGGGTCCCCAGATGATTAACTTAATGTGCAACATTGTTTTCTCACTCAACAGTAAACAAACCAACATAAAGTTTAAGTGTATGGTGAGAGTATCTGCACATTTCTAAAGTGACAATTTAAGGACTTGTTAATACCTCTAAAATGACAAGTTAAACATTGGTCAATTTGTCAAATATTAGAGGCAGAAATTGTGAAAATAGCAGATCTACATGCTCACAACGCCAACCGTGTTATACAGAATGTAATGCCTCAACTCTTAGTGCTCGTCGGGGTGGGGGCCCCATTTAAAATATGATTATTTTGGGGATCGCGGCCTGAAAAGGTTGAGAACCACTGCTTTACACCACAGCCTTGACATTGCAGACCACTGCGACCACTTGGATTCAATCATGTCAAATGGTCTGTATTTCTAAAGTGCCTTTATTGAAAGTGCTTTACCACGTGTGTTACACTCACCCATTCACACCCACACACAGCCACACACGGATAGCAGAAGCAGGAAGGCTTCAGTGTCTTGTTTCAGCATCCTCATGGGATTTGCTTTTCATTGTATTCTGTGCTGCAGAATTTCCCAAGACAAAGAAGCAACATATCATAGCACACTGAGAGAAAGGTCGTCCAAAAAACCATTCTTCTGTTTATCATAATGATGGTGGGTCACAGGATGTAAAAATAGACCTATCAGTGTATCTAACATGACAGTCTCATCATGCATCCTGTATTATCACAGTGCAGTGATACCGGTAGGTTTTCAATGTAATGGGTCCCGGGACCCACAGGTGGTCATTCAAATGGGTCCCAGAAAAGTTTTATGAGTCCTCAATACAATGTTTTCGAGCGCTGTGAGCTTGTAGATCGGCTATTTTCAAAATGTTTGCCTATTTCTTATATTTATTTTACAATTTGGCTAATGTTTGAACTTAGAACTAGGATTTCTAAATACACTAGGCTACAGATACCCATTTAATTATATTTATATCACTGGGACCTAGCCTGACACTCAGCCTGAATTGACATTTCGCCAAAACAAAAAAATTAAAGGGGTGTGGCTAGCGATTCAGGGTCTGGAACTAGGCTAACTGGGACCCCAATTTATATTAAATGTTAAAATACTAGAGTACAAATGGAACAGGTCCAGTTGGTTCCATTTGTTCACCGAGTTACAGACCCATAAAGTTCTATTTGGTTCCTAACTATCATATATCTTGGGACCCCCTGGAACTCCCTCAAGGACCCAGGACCCCACTTTGAGAACCACTAGTGAAAATAGTTTTTAGCTGTTCCAGGTTTAACTGATAATAAATCTTTACAGTGTTTATCTTACACAATACATTAAAAAACGAATTAAACTATCTAAACTAATATAGCAACTTAAGTAGAAGAAGTAAATTATTTTAACATGGACTCCAATGGAGGCGCATCCCCGGGGACCCAGGACCATGACATGAATGAGTCCCTGGGCGACTTGAATGAGTTTTTGATGCGGGATGCCATACGGAGTTCACGTATGGTATCGTGACGCCCCACAAGCCCTTAAAACTAAACTCCAAACAGCCCAAAATAAACTAATTAGGGTCCTGCTTAACCTTCCCTATCAGACTCACCTCACCGCTACTCACCAGTTAAGAGTGGGGTGGCTCAGAGTAGATGACAGAGTACAGCAACTTGCAATGGGCCTGGTGTACAAGATACACTACACCACTATGATACCCAAGTACCTGTCAAAATACTTTATAAACATTAAGGATGTCCATAATTACAACACCAGAGGCAGCGCCACAGATCACTTCCAACCCAGAGTCAAAACCAACAAAGGGTCAAACTCGTTTTTCTGCTATACCACCAAAATGTGGAAAGCCTTACCGAAGGCCATAAAGGAGTGTGGATCACTAGCATCCTTTAAAATTGCCCTGAAAAACCACTTACAGGCAGCAGCCGTTCGCAACTGGTAAAAAAATGAACCTAGCCCAACCCTACCCTCCCCTGCCCCTTCTTTGTATATACTGTTTGTTTAGACTTACTGTTTTCTTTTTTGTTTTTCTTTACATATCTACTGCATAGTACTGTGTTCTATTTGTCTGTCATTCAATGTTATATGAGATACTTCAATGGTTTCCAGTGGAAATAAGCTTAGTCTTTTCATGGATCTCCTTTTAGTAGACCTTGTACCAGTGAACTGTACCGTCATGAAACTGTACCTTTTCCTATGCAAACTTCTAATAAAGTCTTCAATCAATCAATCAAAGATGCGCAAGTAATGACGTCACTGCAGTGTTAGGATGGTGTATGACTGTACAGAATGAAAATGTGAGGCCTGCTTAAAGCTGCTTTGACCCATTGCTACACAGTGAAATCGTTTAGTGTTAATGTAACTCTGAAGACCCCCTGAAAAACCCTTAAGGGTCCATTTGAAAAACTGCAAGGGTCCTTTTGGACACTCTACATTTTGTAGAATGTAAATGGCTCCATTTTACTCCATTTGTATTCTTCAGGGTACGAGTGCCACAATCAGTACCAGCAGTGGTGTAAAGTAGATTTAATCAAGTACTGACAGTACTTAAGTACAATGTGGAGGTATTATTTTTACTTTACTGTAGTATTTACAATTTTCAGTGCTTTTTACTTTTACTCCACCACAACTCAGACAAAAATATTATTTGACAACTTAATTATTAGTTAGTTACAATGAAACATACATTAACCAGCTCTGTATACATTTCGGGCATTTTGGCACAATGTTCATTGTGGACTTATAAATTTACTATTTTCAAAATACTTGTATACATTTCATACATTTAAAAAGGTGAAATTTGCTCGGGAGTCGGGATAAGGAACTCTGGAAATCTCGGTTGGAACTGGAAACTGGAACTGGAAACAGTTTCCGGCTAAGTGAAGATGGATGGATGGATGGAAATTTGAAATGGAACATTCTAAATGAGTACTTTAAGTACTTTTGATACCAATACTTTTGTACTTTTACTCAACTCAATTTCAATCAACAGACTTTCACACGTAACAGAGTATTTCCACATTGCAGTATTAATACTAAAGAAATGGGATTATTTTTTCCAAGAATGAGTACCAGTAAGGTTGGAGAGACAGTGTGAGTCTTGCAATCTTTCCCACAGATCTACTTCTGATGAACTGGTAGAAAGATCTACCATTCATTCCATCTCAGATGGAGATGCAGTGCTCCTCTGCAACCACATAACCACATTCATTTAGGGCAGGGGTTTATTGAAATTGTACAGTATTTGGGTCAGGTTGCTAGCGTGACAAGTGGGTGCAAAAGCCCCTTCCTCTCTGAGTGTATGTAATGACTGTCTTATAACAGATGTTTACCATATTTCCATGCTGTTGTCTCTTAATAACAAGGTGACCTTTTTACATTTGCTTAAGGCTGTTTTGTATTGCAAATTCTGTTGGTCAAAGATTATTAACTCTAGTAGATATGAATCTGCTTCATCATATTTAGAATCATAACGATGTCACACTCTCAACGTTTATTGGTTGTGTTAACCAATTAATTTTGACTTGTTTTGTGAGAAAGCATGTGTATGCATGAAATAAATAATAGAATAGTATTTACAGATTATTGTATCTAAGTTGATTACATTTTTAAACTTGAATGTGATATTGCCAGGCCCAATACGGGATTGTTTTGAACATATGCCTACGTGAAGGTACACATGTACATATTCTGAAGGAGTTTGATTTGTAGATAAAAGAAATGCTATTTGAACTTTCATGCATTATTATGTATGCTGTAGTTCTATTTTGTAAATGTAAACAAAATGCTGCACATCTAATACAAGTAGAATACTCACACTCACTTATGTAGAGATGATGAACATGTCTTCATTGTTATTTTATTTTTATTTTGTTAATGTTTGTATCACCGACTGACTGGGCCTTTAAACTATATGTTAACACCATTATTAGCAGCATCTCATTACAAAACAAAGAAAAGTCACATTTAACTTTTTACTGTGACATTAGGTACTCAAAATGTCCGGGTTCACTTTCTGGCTACTAGACTATAGTGCTTGCATGAAATAGAAGTCAAACATTATAAAACCAACATTGCGGCAGTGTCACACATAAATTGCACGTATAAAACCAGGTTGTGGTTTCGGAGAAAAGGTTATGATATTCAACAGTATATGCCATTCATTCTTCTGACCTATTTGATATTTATACATTTTCCCCTTTGCTCATGGTTGAAGCTGCTGCATGTTCCTTTGACCTAGAAACAATTCATCAGCCCAGAAAAAGACTTGCCACACTGGTACAGTACAGCAGCCCGCATCTAATCAGCAGATTATGCAATTGTCTAAGCTAAGGTTATTGTGTTTAGACTCTAAACAAAAGAACTGTTTGACTTCTGTAAACACACGGTCACATTACACTATATGGGCATATCAACTTCCTCATAGCCTGGCGTTGAATTCCCCGATAAAATTCCCACCACTTCAACAGATTTGAGGAATGCGTGGGAGTGCAAAACTAGTTTTTAGCTTTAGGCTAAACAAATTGAATTGGTTTGCAAACAAAGCTGTAGCATAACACTAAAATTGCGTCACAGATCTACTCTTTGATTACATTTATTATATTGTACTGTACTGTCCATGTATTCTACTGTACTCCTACGCCATCTATTATATTATGTTACATAATAATATTACTGTAAAAACGTGTAACTCATGTTGCGTCACTATGTATGACAATGTTTAATTAATCCATGAAGCTCTTAAGAGGTGACTGTTCACAGGTCCATAGTTCAGAGTCTGCCTCATTATGTCAATAACAGTTTGTTGATCTCTATAAAATATCACTTTAAATGAAAATGGCAATTGTACTAACTATACATTACTACTATGATCTGTTATGCAGCACATTGTAGTAGTTACACACACATTGCAGTCAACATGTGAATATGGTGAAAAAATTACATGACAGATATTAGATGCAATGCAAGAAGCGAGTAAGATTACTCTCTAACATTCCTCCAATCACTGTGACTGACAGGCCTTCCCTTTTCTCACTGGGGAAAGTGAGGGGGAAGTTTTGTGATGTAATAGTTAACAAGGCCGGCGTAGGCAGCACACAAGTCAGGAAAACCCGCATGTCCCCATGAGGGTTTAAAGTTTCCGGCTTGCAGTATACTGTATATAAGGCTGCTTGGGCCAGCACCTCTCCACATCACCTCTACACCTCCTCCAACACAGGAGAACACAACAGCTCTACTACACCTCAGGAGAACACAAGATATCTACACCTCCAAGACGGGCGAACACAAGGGATCTACTCCTACACCCAAAGACAGGAGAAAACAGCAGCTCTACACCTCCAAGACAGAACAGAAGAGAACTTAATCATCATCCACAGCAGAAGTCATGGTGCACATCAGGGCTCCAATGTTATCCCTTCTCATGCTCCTGGCAGTCGGCCTGCTCGCAACACATGCAGCTCCTTCAAGTAAGTATGCCTCTGTTTTCTTTTGTTTGTCACACAGTGAAATCCGGATGTGTCATTTAACTCTTAAGGGACACATTTTTACCACTTTGAATGAACACTCCGGGATTGGTGTTTCTTCCATTGGTTCAGAATCATAATCAGAGTGAAAATTATGGATTATGGAGGCTCCGATTATTGGCAGATAAATATCTATGAATTATTGCACCTGTACTATGTACACAGAGTGTAAAATAAAACATTTACATTGCACTTGTTTCTCACGTCTCCTATATGCACACAGGAGGTAATTAGTGTCAAAAGGAATTTTAATATCTCAGTTTTATAACAATCTGATTGTCTTTTGTTTTGGCAGGACGAGCACCTTCGCGACGCCGCTGCTGTACAACTTACGGCAACGTGATACCATTCAGTGCCATCAGAGGCTACTCAGTCCAGACGGACAAGGAGAACTGTTCCATCAATGCTATCATGTGAGTATCATGGACTGAACGTAGTTCGACTGTGGACTGACAGAGCTGTCCTTCTGCCTTGTCACTTCTGTCTATTGCAGGCAGGGGCGTCACAAGGGGTAGGAAAGTGGGACTGAGTTACCAGGGCCCAAGGTGGAGGGGCCCCCTAGTAACTTTAGCTATTGAAAAATAGCAGATATACAAGCTCACAGCGCGGCACCGAGTGCCACGCTGCGAGCTTGTAGAGATCTGCTATTTTTGAAAAGTCGTGAAAATGTGCGCAAATCTTGAATATATGTATTTTTTAAGTGAACATTTGTAACTCAAATTTTGCTTCTGGGGGGGTCCCTGGAACTAAATATTTTGAGATGGGGGGTCCTTCACATGAAAAAGTTTGAGCATCACTGACATGGAAACATAGGTTTCTTGGCACACATTTTCACGATTTTTCAAAAATAGCAGATCTACAAGCTTGCAGCGCGGCACTCGTGCCGCGCTGTGAGCTTGTATATCTGCTATTTTTCAATAGTTAACATTCATGGGGGGCCCGCAGTGAATCCTTGTACCCAGGGCCCAGAATTTGGTGTGACGCCCCTGATTGCAGGCGTTCCCAGGGTAAAAGCGAAATTAGTAAAAGTATACAAATGAAAAGGAATGAATCATTTAAGCCCTATTTTGTTTAATGTGAAAATAGCCAATCTACATGCTCAGACAATGCATGCAATTGGATTTGTCACCATTTTCACTTTTTAATTGAACATTTCTGAAACATTCTTTCAGAAATGTCTTTGCTTCTCATGACCTACGTATAAGAATGGGACACAACATGCATGGGCAGTGATGTTTGGTTAACAGTGGTGTGCAGTCTTGTGGATGCTTGACCTCTGACCTCCATGGTGGAGAAGTGTAACATCTTTGGCTGTGGTCTGCACATACTGTAGAGTTATAATATATCGGGGTCTGCAGCAGGTTGGGGGAATGCACTAGGCATGCATTCAGTGCACTAATCATTCGTGTCTTGTGTGTCTTTTGCAGCTTCCACACAAAAAAGGGCAAAGAGGCATGCGCCAACCCATCCGAGGACTGGGTGATGAACTACATTGAACGTTTAAGGTAAGGAAGGTTTAATTTTTTTTAAAATAAAAGACGTAAACACATTCTGTGTTCATCTTAGCAACATGTATAACTGAACACCATTGCATACTTAAATATAAATGTTATTAATAATATTATTATTATTAATTATACAATTGCTATTTCAGGAACAAAGCACAGAAGATGCATGACAAGACTTCCAAATGAACTCCTGTTGGCTCCTAAGGATGGATGCTATTTTGTACTATAATTTATACTTTTATATTTTGGTCTCTACATTTCCATCCTGTACTGTACTACTGTTTATAGGCTTCCATGTCCTGTTTAGAACTTGAACTTCTGTCTGTATTTTGTTAAACAAAAAATACTGTTAATAATTTAAAAAGAAAACTGTTTTGCTATGCAATAGAGAGTTGTGTATGCTCGGTTTTAAGAGCATCAAACACAATATTTGTGTTTTACTTACTGCATATATGTTGCAAATGTATGTTTGTGTAGTTGCAACTGGTTGTAACTGTTACTGTATCTGGCACCAATAAATGCTTTGTGAATGAATCATCTCTTCAGTGACCTGATTTATAGGTTCAAAGTGTACAGTGTAGGCCATACCGCATGCAACGGAAAGCAGTAGGCTACACTATTGTGAATCATGGGTGTTACACCAATTATCAAAGATGGCAAGAGTATCAAACTGTACTCCATTACAAACTACAGTACTTACAAACACTGATATAAGCCAACGTAGTGGGCGGCAGCAGCTCAGGAGGTAGAGAGAGGGCTCGTTTGAGGAGCGGAAGGCTCCTGGTTTGATCCCTGGCTTGCCCTCGGTAGTGTCAAAGTGTCCTTGAGCAAGACACGTAACACCAAACTGCTCCCGGTGAGCAGTTTGGGTGCCTTGCATGCATGCTTCCCTCCATTGTGGTAGGTGTGTGAACAGGGACGTGCTGGCCATTGGGAAAAGCGGGACAACTCCCGAACGGCCGGTTCATTCCCGGCCGGCCATTAGGAAAAAATTAAACATAAAATGTCGGCCTTCGTTCCATTTTGGGCGGCCAACAAAGTAAATCGTCACTGTCAGGCAGAAACCTTGTATCTCAAATTTCAAATTTGTAAATTTTTTTGCAAAGCAAAGCCCCTGCTTCATCATACAAGGCCGTTGCACAAAAGTAGTGAAAACAGCAGATCTACAAGCACACAACGGTTTTGGGTCATAGGCCTACAAGGTTTCCACCCGACAACGACGAAATATAACTCATGTACAGTAATTGGCCCACTGGCTTGTCACTTGTCATGATCTGAAATGGCAAATGAGGGCCTCTCCATCTCTTTTTCCCGGGCTGAATCAGGGGCCCAGCACGTCCCTGTGTGTGAATGTGTGTGTGTGGATGGGTGAATGTAATGCACATTGTAAATTGCTTTGGATAAAGGTGCAATATAAATGCACCATTTACCATTTACTATGTAATTATAGTTTTTGCCACTCATAAAGCTTTATAAAAAATAACACATTATAAAGAACTTTATAATGACTTATGACTTACAGTAAGTATACTGTACATCCAGTATAATCTGCTTAAAACACTGTCTAATTGCAGTTATAAGCATTTACCGGTATACGTTTTCGTGTTAATCACACTATAAGCATTTTATTAGTATTATTATTTATATGCATTATAAACATGGGCTGCATAGAAAGTGCTACCCAGATTTAACGTTTGCACTGAATATTGGTTCTGTTATTGAGAAATCACTCATTCAACACGCAACACTGTGCACTACACTACACACACACACACACACACACACACACACACACACACACACACACACACACACACACACACACACACACACACACACACACACACACACACACACCTGCCACTCACCATGATGTAGCATTATGTTCTACATGGGTTGCGGTGGCTGTGTGGAGAGAAATTCCAGCAGTGATGGTGTGACATGGTGTGACATCAGCATGAGGAAGTGCTGACGACGTGGACTGGAGATTTACGGGAAGTAGAAATACAGGTATTTCCACTGTAGGTACCTTATAGTACAGCAGGTAACTCTGAGAGTGTAGGATTCAAATGGAACCACATGGGTCTGTGTAACTCTGAGAGTGTAGGCTACAAATGGACCCTTATGGTTCTATAACTCTGAGAGTGTAGGCTACACATGGCCTACTTGTGAGCAAGCAGAGCACGCCATGAGGTGTGCGCTGCTAGCCTCAATGAATGTTAATGAAGACATTGCCAAGAATGCTCTTATATACCAAACTCTGCTGACATCACCAGTGGCATCACCAGGAATGCTGGTCCCTCATTGGCTGTTAATGATGAGACACCGATGTACATACATACATTCCCAGAATCCCAGCCATTTCAGGGCTACGGTCTTCAAAAAAGGGAGACACCTACATACATACATACATACATACATACATACATACATACATACG
This sequence comes from Nannobrachium achirus, assembly GCF_963921795.1. NCBI lineage: Eukaryota > Metazoa > Chordata > Actinopteri > Myctophiformes > Myctophidae > Nannobrachium > Nannobrachium achirus. The sequence goes on from NC_137814.1 coordinate 12,661,468, forward strand.
ATTACAGTACTTGTGCACTCTGCTTGCGATGAGGTCGAGCCAATTCTTGACCATCTGGCCAGTGATGTATATCGAACCAGTTACCCATATATGGAGTTCCATGTACTGTATAGTACATCCCTTTTATGCCCATACATGGAGATCCCTGTCTGAACCAGCCGCACAGATATGGGCTGTCATCCTCCATATATGGGCATTCCCATATGAAGTTCTGTTAGATATGGGCTTAATATTGATGACATCAGAGATCTCCGGATCTCCATATATGGGCATAAAAGGGATTCTGTTGGAGTGGTTCCCATGACATCACAACATACAATATCTTTTATGCCCATACATGGAGATCCCTATCTGAACCAGCCACACAGATATGGGCCATGTCTTGGCCATCAGTGATGTATATCGATGACATCAGGGATCTTCATATATGGGCACAAAAGGGATTCTGGGGAATACCCATATATGGACTTTTACATAGGTGATGTCACGGGAACCAACCCATAGAACGCAAAAATGTGTAAATGTGTCTCGGACACGGACAAGCTGTGACATTTCTCACGGTAAATTGTGACCTTCGGTCGCAATAAGCATTAGGCGGTTTATAATGCATTTACACTTGATCTTCTGTCTTTATGAAGTGCTTTATTAATGTGTTACGATTGCCATAAAGCTTCATGAGTGCTTATAACTCTAATTATAGTGTTATTACTATACTCAACATATAACGCATGGTAAGGGTCCATTTGGTTCCATTTATACACTCTCAGAAGGGTCCATTTGGACCTCTGGTGGTCCCCAGACCAGAAGAGAACCATACAGTATGTCATCATGACTATAGGTAAATAATGCTGTTACTGGTCATTCATAGCACGCTTTTGCAAATATCTTTGAACATACGCACAAACGTGTGTAGGCTACTATGCAAAAAAAAATATGAACATATTTAAGCACACAAATATAAACACAACAAAATACTGATATTAATAGAAATGAGGGCATAGTAGTAGGTTATACCACCTGTATTCAGACTAAACATTTAATTGCTCTCCCTTGGACTAGCTCTGAGGCTTTTGAACACTAGATGGCGATGTTGCAACACTTCGTGAAAGTGGCGCTTTAACTGGAACACTATAAATTAAGCTGATGAACACAATGATTATTATCAGAATATAGAGCTTTAAATGTGTTCCAAACCATTTTATTTCGTTTTTTCCTTTACAAAATCATTATAATACTATAATATTATAATTTACACCCCCTTTAATGTTCTTGCGCACTAAAATCTAAAGCTAAGACATCTTTCCCCTGTGTAGAAGCTTTTTCATGGCAGGGATAATTTGGATCCCTGGCTTCCTTATTTGGAGCATTTCATTATAGGCAACATTTTGGAATCTTTGTTTTGTTGAAAATGTTACAGTATATATAGAGAGAGATAGAGAGAGAGTGGAAAAATAGGGCTTAAATGGCTGATGCTGCTATAGGGGGACAAGAGGAGTAGGACAGTGGCTAGGGGGAAAAGTGTATTTTAAACTTTATCATGCAGCTCTGAGATTCATAACAAATTCGCCTTTCAGGACTCATCACTGCATGTTGTATGCTGCAGTTGATTGGTCTTCATTGACATCTCGCAGGTTACAACATTGGTTGAATTTTGTATACAAAGCCTTACTTGGTGAGCTTCCTTTTTACATTTCCTCCAAATTTGTACGGGTCAAGAATGGGCTAAATCTCAGATCAAATGCCTGGTTACGCTGTGTAGTACCTGTATTTTCATCTGAGGGAGGCAAAAAAAGCCTCTCCTTTTTTGGCCCCTGGTCATGGAATGACCTTCAGTCCAGACTCAAATTGTCTGTGTTTATTCCTTTGAGAAGTTTTAAGAGAATCACTCTAGACAGATCTACAAACACTTGCACTTGTTCAGACCTGTCATTAATTTGCTCTGTGATCTCTTCCTTTGGGTACATTCATTGGGCATACTGCGCGTGTACTGTTACCTGTGAATTGTAAACTAGTTTAGTATTTAGTGTACATTTTGTATTTTTGGAGTTCTTAGGTATCTGTTTGTGTATCATGGATGTTCTATTTTTTGTTGTGATGTCTTGTATGTAAGCAAGGATTGTGTAATTTCTGCCTCTTGGCCAGGTCACACACTCAAAAAAAGAGATCATGTCTCAATGTGTTTTTATCTGGTTAAATAAAGGTTAAATAAAAAAATAAACCCCTTCAATGTGTGCATAATAGCAGACTACAGTATTACGTGTCGTAGTAGTATTAGGCTATGGATTAAGTGGCTTTCCTGGGCTTTTAACAAACAAACAGTCTTTCCAAAGCAAAGCATGCATGCAATACTTATGAACAAAGAAGACTACAGAAGACTCGCCTGCATGGTTCATGAAATATAGCTGTCAGCCGTCTGTCTGTCTGTCCAACTCGTGCCCAAAGTGGACGAAATCTTCAAAGCTGAACAAACTGTAAACTGTGCTTTCTCTCTCTCTCTCTCTCTCTCTCTCTCTCTCTCTCTCTCTCTCTCTCTCTCTCTCTCTCTCTCTCTCCTCCTCCTCCTCTCTCTGGTCGGTGGCATGCATGAATACATCCCAAACGACAGTCCCAGAACCATGCATGCTCCCAGACATTATTACATCATCATCATCATCATCATCACTGTTCTTCTGCACGACTGCACAGGGAGTGCTTCTCTATGAATAATACAGAGAGAGAGAGAGGGGGATTCTGGGACTGGAATGGGGGCATGATGGGGGTGGGTGGGTGGGTGGTTGATTACTTAAAAGACATGGAGAGAGACAGCACAATGTTAGGAAAGCAAGAGATACAGGAGGGACTTTTGTGGGTCACAAACACCAGTTTTAAAAGCTTGGGGTAGAACTGTGATCTTGGGAACCACTGTGATTGATTGAATACTTTTAATACTATTAGCAGTTTGCAAAAAGAAAATAATCAGAAAAGTACAGTTTAATACAAGGTCTGCTAAGAGGATTTTAAGAAGCCCAAGAAAGCCTAAGGCTTGTTTCCATTGGGGTCCTTTGTACTCAATTCATGTATTTATTTGAAACTTCTTCAGAACCTGCAAATAACCAGCAAACACCTCATCATTTGGGGGCATTGATTCAACCTTTATTGAGTCACACAGCAGATAAATCCTTGTCCTCATACCATGTCCTCATACCATATGGCAAATATCTCCTTTATTTTCATCAAATGTGATTGAGCACCGACTGTATTATTATGCACTGTACAGGTATGTATACATCACGGTCCTGCAAATTCCTGGAGGGAAAAAAATGTTATTTGTTTAAAAAGTCTTTACATCAAACTATGCTTGACTAAATGTACAGTATAGGCTATATCAAATTGAGAAAGATTGTTGTTTGTTGCAATGGGACATAGCTGTTATTTAATTGTTTTTAGCTTGACACTAGCTTTGGCAATATAAATGTGTTATCTCATGCCAAGAAAGCTCCTTTGAATTGAATTGTATAATGCACCTTTTAGCTCAAGACCCAAAAGAGAGATTAGAAGTGTGCCCGGCATCTACAACTCACAACACGTTGTGAGCCTATAGATCTTTTACTTCTTAAACATTTTTTTTAATGGAAATAATTTGAAATTATGATTTGTTTTATTTAAATATTTCTTTAAATTTCTTCTAAGCCGAAAAGGACACGAAGAATAGGGGTCATTTTACTCGCGACCCATAAACAATCGCTCCCGACATGGGTTCCTCCCCAGACCCCCACTGTTGGGGAAACAGTGGTGTGTGTGTGTGTGTGTGTGTGTGTGTGTGTGTGTGTGTGTGTGTGTGTGTGTGTGTGTGTGTGTGTGTGGGGGTGTGTGTGTGTGTGTGTGTGTGTGTGTGTGTGTGTGTGTGTGTGTATAATGAATGCATAACGTGCGCTCGCTCTGTCCGTCTGTGTGAGTGCAGTGCACGTGTGCGCACACACACGACTGTGCACAGGGGCGTCACAAGGGGTAGGAAAGTGGGACTGAGTTACCAGGGCCCAAGGTGGAGGGGCCCTAATAACTTTATCTATTGAAAAATAGCAGATATACAAGCTCACAGTGCTGCGCTGCGAGCTTGTAGATCTGCTATTTTTGAATAATGTGTGAAAATCTTTGAATATATGTATTTTTTAAGCGAACATTTCTAACTCAAATTTTGCTTCTGGGGGTCCCTGGAACTAAATATTTTGAGATCGGGGTCCGTGGCCAAATACATATCATCTTGGGGGTCCTTGACATAGGTTTCTTGCACACATTTTTCAAAAATAGCAGATCTACAAGCTCACAGCGCGGCACTCGGTGCCGCGCTGTGAGCTTGTATATCTGCTATTTTTCAATAGTTAACATTCATGGGGGGCCGGGCCCCGCAGTGAATCCTTGTACCCAGGGCCCAGAGTTTGATGTGACGCCCCTGCACACGACTGTGCAAGTCAGTCAGTCAGCGACGCCGGACTGGAGTCGGCGTGAGATAGCCGATACGGAGCAGGCATAATGAAGGACGGGCCGGCCCCGGTCCTATCCTCTCCTCCTCCACCTCCTTCACCTCCTCCTCCCAGACTGTCTGAAGGGAGCCAAGGTTACAGTCTGCAGGCAGGGACCAGGCATTAGGGGAGAAGGTAATAACATATCGTCGTTGTCGGGTGGAAACCTTGTATGTCCAAATACCGTTCCTTTTGTATTTATCATTTTGAAAATGATGAAACTAGTGAAAACAGCCAATCTACAATCACACGTGCTTGTAGATCTGCTGTTTTCACTACTTTTGTGCGACGGCCTTGTATGATGAAGCAGGGCTTTACTTCACGGAAAAACGTACACATTTGAAACTTGGAGATACGAGGTTTCTGCCCGAAACAGACGATATTGCACTGCAGAGATAGCCAGACGGGTCCTCTATCACTGCACACACAGACACACACACACACACACACACACACACACACACACACACACACACACACACACACACACACACACACACACACACGTTTGTCTTTACCATGCTTGTGAGGACAGCAATATTTTTGTGAAGGCGATCTTTGTGAATGTCGTTTTTACATCATAAGTTAGTATAGTGATACAAGCTCACACACACACATATACGCGCGTGAGCACGCACGGCTGTTCACGCACGTAGAAGGAGGAGGGGGAGGCAGCCAGACAGACAGTCTCTCACCAAACTCCAAACGCCGATAATGATGCGACGGATGAGACGGCAGGCTCAGTCAGGAAAGGTGAAAATGATCTAATTTCTAATTTTAACTTGGGAGTGAAGTCACGACTGCTGCAGCACAGCAGCAGCAGCACCCAGAGAGACAAACACACACACACACACACACACACACACAGACACACACACACAGACACACACAGACACACACACACACACACGCACGCACACACACACACACACACACACACACACACACACACACACACACACACACACACACACACACACACACACACACACACACACATACACACACACACACACACACACACACACACACAGATTATAACAAAGTATATTCATGACAATTGAAATGTGGGTTCTCGACCAGTGGGCTTGAGGATATTGCTACGTGGGGCCCCCAAATAACACACAAAAACACTTAGATTTCAATGATAATATATCATAATATCTAAAATGTTTATTTATTTTTTGGTATTGGGTTAGGTATGGTATTTTCTTCTTCAAAATCCTTGAAAAGTGAGTTTGATGCTGCTAAAAAAGGAACTTGAAGTGTACCATAGTACCATTGATCCAAGCCGGATCAGGCAATCGATTGATTGATCATAGGTAGCTGAGAATGCACGCGGCCCACCCATCAGAGCGTGCTGAGTGGTCAGACGGGTGGGATAAGTGGGCCCTGCTGATGCAGAGAAAGGCTGAGAAGAACCACTGCTATGGAATATCATGTTGTAGGTGTCATAATCCTCTCCTCCCCCTCTTTCTGGGTTTATCTCTTTCTTTCCCTAGCTCTAGTTTTTTCTCTCTCTCTCTCTCTCCCTCTATCTCTCGTGCACACGCGTGCACACGCACGCACGCACACACACACATGCAGAGCGGGTTAACTGGACCCCACCATATAATTAGACAAACAAAAAAGCGAGGGCTAAAGGAGAAGACTCCAAATGATTACACATTCACTGGGCTTCCTTCCTCCTCGCTGCACACACAACCACCAATTAGAGAGCAGAGCGGGGAGGATGGGGGGAAAACGCCAGCAACTTGAAGTCTATTTGTGTCTCTTTCTTTTTCTCCTCGTCCGTCCCCCCTCCCCTCCCTCCCTCCCTCCCTCTCTCTCTCTTTCTCCCTCTCTTTCTTCCCCTGAAGACTACCAGAGACATGGGAGGAGGGGAAGAAAGGAGAAATATAGAAAGGGGGGAGGGGGAAACAATACTTGGTATAGATACTATATATCGACACTGTCGGGCAGAAACCTTGTATCTCCAAGTTTCAAATGATGTGTACGTTTTTTTTTCTCGTAAAGTAAAGCCCTGCTTCATCATACAAGACTGTGGCACAAAAGTTGTGAAAATAACAGATCTACAAGCACACAACGCCTTGCGTTGCGAGGCGTTGTGTGCTTGTAGATCGGCTATTTTCACTAGTTTATATATTTTTTTTTTAAATGATAAATACAAAACAAACGGTTTTGCACCCGACAACAACGATATATAGATACTGTAAAGAAGTGGAGCGCTTCACATCCGGTAGTACTGTACTGTAGGCTTATTGGTCGGAGGCTTGAGTCAGGCAGATCTAGGCCACAGTTGCACTCATTGTTCAGTGAGCTTTTCCACACAGTCCAACCCAGCGACAGCAATGAATGTTGATTGTGACCTTTGGTCCTTTTGGGGGTACAGTGGAACACAGTGTGCGCGGGTCTACCGGTATGTGATATATTATATGTATATGTGAGTATGTGCTTGTATTACTCTACTTGCGAGGGATGAAAATATCCCCACACATACGGTAGTAGAATTTTTCTGGTCTTCTCTGGTTTTTATGGTTGGAAATAGGAAAAGATGCAAGCTGGGGTCAGGGTTTGGCCGAGACATTTAAAGGTTAAAGGTTCAGGGCTTAGGGTTCGAGTTAGAGTTATGCATGATTTATACTTAGCTGTGCACCAGTGTCGAGCACTGAAAATAGCCAATCTACAAGCCCACAAAGCGTCTCAATATGACGCTTATACAGTATATTGGCTATTTTGGGTTTTAGAATTAGGCTTAAAAATGGGTTGTGGTCCTCAAAAGTATATAGTAATACAAATGCGCGTGTGTGTGTGTGTGTGTGACTGTGTTTGTGGGCATCTGCGTGCTTGCTCGGCTCGATTGCGTGCGTGCGTGCCCGCGCCCCCGCGGTCTACATGAATAATTTGCGGTTTTCGCAGTGCTGGGCTGCATTTGGGCTCCATCGCGGGCAGGCCATCCTTGTCCCTTGCGTGCGTTCCTGATGCTGGGGCGTGCCGCGGGGCACAGTCAACGGTCGATGGTTTTTGTGTGATCCATACCAAACTCACCGACAGCGTTGAATGTTCACCGAGGCAAGCCGAGGAGGAGGCGAGGCGGGGTGCGGCGGGGCTGAGCGTGAGGAGGAGGCGAGGCGGGGGGCGGCGGGGCTGAGCGTGAGTGGAGATGACAGATGAGTCAGGGGCCCCCGGGGGAGGAAGGGACAGTCGGACACACAGACAGACAGACAGACAGACAGATATGCCCACGGACAGGGACACAACCGGGGATGTCACTCATGCTGACCGCAGAGGTCAGGGCAACGCTGGACAGGGACGTAATGACTCTGGGAGAGTGGCAGCATGTCCACAGGGCAAAGATGGAGCGCTGGACAATGTTGTGGTTATTTTGTCTGTGTCTGTCTGTCTGTCTGTGCATGTGTGTGTCTGTGCACGTGTTTGTGTGGATTTATATAGCTAAAGACGGGTGACAAATTAAAGGAAGAAAAACTACATAAAGTGGAATGTACTGAAGGAATGGAGCACCATTCTAATAAAAGATAGATTCCCTCCCTTGGTGTTATTACATATTTTTTTCCCCCGCTTTTTGTTTTGATTGGCTTTTATGCCTTTTTTGTTTTGCACAAAAAACATTCCTTGGGCTAAAAATGGCCCCAGAAAATGATGGTTTAGTGATGAAAAGTGATGAGTCATCAAAGAAAACCATCTTTTGTTGGCGTTTTCTTTTTTGTGCAAAACAAATGCTTGCAATGGATTCAGCATCATGACAAACCCCTAGTTAGACCCCTCACATCCTACTTAAAGCAGATTCTTTTTCTGGGTATTTTATAGAAAGTCGATGGGAGCCCAACTTGATTTGGCCACTGTGGGTATTTGCAGTGAGCAGATCATGGTAGATTTTTTTATCCTGGCTAGTAGACCTAATTTCCTAACAGAATCAGTTGAAAAACTAAATAATAAAATGTTGACCAACCTCTGCCTTAATTTTATCGGACTATTATGGGGGTCCTCAAAGAACCACTTTGATGTAACATAATATGGTCTACAACATGTATATATTCTGTATGTGATATACTGTGTTGGCGTCATTTTCACAATACAACCAAGGAGAGGCACTTCAAGTTGGAGTCCATCATCATCCACTCTCTCATCATCAGGAATGAAGTCCTTGGTCAGAACGAAGGGCATCTGAAACAGAGATGAAACATGCGTTGTTAGCGCTGTGCAATATAATTCAGGAGACGATCACTTGGGTTAAGATATACTTTATTGACCAGAATGAAGCAGAAAGCAAGCATCACACAACATGGCATATTGAGCACCCTACTATAGAGACAGCATAGAATCTAAGCCTATATCTAAGCGCATAGTATTGGCAGCCTACCTTAGCTCTACTATAAGACAGCATAGAATCTATAGCCTAAGTTAGCATGGTTTGGCATGGGGTTCTGCCTCGGGCCATGGCTCGCTGAACCCACGATCCTCATGTTACCATGAGCATCGAGGGCATAATCTAATTACAGCGAGCCCTGGCCCGATACCCCCCGAGGGGGATCTAAGGCAGAACCTGAAGGTGGCGCTGGGGTGGTGGCGGGGCAGTGCTATGCAACAAGACTGAGTCCCACCATCTGACTTCCCTAAGAACTATGGGTAAGGGGGGGGGCAGGACCTAGTGACCCACCCCCCTCCGCACGCGCGCTCCCTTGGGACCGCCCCCTGAACTCGCTTTGATCCTTACGAATCGTCGCACTATTTCAGGAGACGATCACTTGGGTTAAGATATACTTTATTGACCAGAATGAAGCAGAAAGCAAGCATCACACAACATGGCATATTGAGCACCCTACTATAGAGACAGCATAGAATCTAAGCCTATATCTAAGCGCATAGTATTGGCAGCCTACCTTAGCTCTACTATAAGACAGCATAGAATCTATAGCCTAAGTTAGCATGGTTTGGCATGGGGTTCTGCCTCGGGCCATGGCTCGCTGAACCCACGATCCTCATGTTACCATGAGCATCGAGGGCATAATCTAATTACAGCGAGCCCTGGCCCGATACCCCCAAAACTACAAACCCCCAAAGCACGCCAAAATCTCAGAATCCCATGCCAGTGCTAGCCAACTGCGAGGAAGGCAGCTCTGCTGTGACTCTAGCGATTAAGTTATCATTACTGCGGGGCAAACTATGAACTGCCTTTCCTGCTAACGCAAAAATACTAATTAAGCATATTAGCATCTGGCAGAGCGAATATTCTAAGCAAAATACTAAGCAATGATATTGGCAGCTTGCCAAAACGCTATAAGTACTGCTAAAGCAATTTAATAATTAAGAATGTTAGCAGCTGCAGACCGAACCAACGGTGAGGAAGGTGGTACTGCTGACTATAACGATATACTGCAATCTGACTGAAGCCATACTAAAACACCCTAGAGAAAAGCGGGAGCAGCAACATGGACGTATATATATATAGACAGCAGAACCAAGCAGCGATGAAACCTTTAATTCATATAACTACAGCGTCATACAGCTTCACATCCTACCTAACTAACACCCCAGCAACCACCTAGCTTTTGCAAGATTGAAATATTAAAGCGTAATATTTATCGTGGCCCGCAACCTATCAGGGGCGCGAGCCCCGAGTAACGCAACAGAAGCAGCAAATAAAAACCCTATGGAACAACCCTGCTAATAGTGCCTGCAGCACTATTAACATCAGCAGCAGAAGCGTTAACTGGAACCATTACGCTTCGGTCAGTCCTGTGTTGTGTGTGCTTGATAGCTTGGCGTGCAGGATCTTGAGTTAGCTGAGGGCACCAGAAGTGCTGGTGGTGTGGCTGCTCCGATCCGGAGAGAATGCAGAGTGAAGAGGGGCGGGCCGCAAATCTGGCAGCTCTCTCCGGGGGTCGTGTGACGAGGACGTCGGGCAGACGGCCCGGTGTTCAGCATGGACATGAAAGGACAGAAAGGAGAGTTAGTTCTGCGACTGACACTGGTGTACCTTCCCTGCTTAAACTGCGAGCTGCAATCTTCAGAGGCCATGTGCTAGTCGCATCTTAAGCCTGGCCTTGGTGACCGCATGTGCTTGCCGCAGAAATTACAATCTTAGCTTTAGCTGACCATAACAATGAAACCGCGCCTAAGGACGCTGACTTTTAGGATCACAGAGAAATTTTTCGCAGCCCACGGAGCGCTCTGCAGAGTCTGCTGCTGCACATATGAGAATCTCCACGAGATACGTGGAGATTCTTGACCGTCTTGACCTTTAAAGGCAAGCTATGCAAGCCTAGAGAGCGGCTAAAGCCCAACATTCAGTACAAGTAAGACGCTGCCATGTAACTATGGTTGCCTATTATTAGCAAGCTTAGAGAGCGGCTGAACGCTCACAGAATCGAACAAGCGAATGCGTTGCTATTTACCTGCTAGAGTGTGGCTCCTCAGGGCATCTGGCTGAGCCCGAGGGCGCCCGGAGCGCCGCCGCTGAAGCTGCTCCGCGCCCGGGGCACCGCTGCCGAAACTGCTCCGCTCCGCAGGGAATGCGGCGTGTAGAGAGATGGCGCGACGCCTTCACTCTGGCCCTGCTCCCTCAGTCTCGCGGCGAACCAGCATGCGTCATGGAACAGAGGGTCGTTGGGGCAGACATCGGGCGGACAGCCAGGTGTTTCAGCATGGAAATACAGGACGGAAAAGTGAGTTAGTTCTGCTGCAGAGTTTGCTGATGCACACATAAGAAACTCTACAACCCATCTCTTGACTTTTAAAGTCAAACCATACCAAAACGTGGCCCAACCGATATGCGTAAATTCCCCAGCTTAGAGCGACTGCACCCTGACAGAACTTAACAAGCAAATGCGCTGCTATTTACCTGCTAGAGTCTGGCTCCGCCGTGCTTCCAGGGCAGCCGTCGCTGGCGAGAAACTGGCTCCCGCCGTTGGCGCTAGAACTGGCGTTCCTTTGCGGCGTGACGGCGGTGTCGGTGTGCCGCTCCCCCCGGAAGATGAGCCTGTGCCCTACGTGCCTCCGTCGTGGGCTCGCGGGCCGCCGGGAAGTCAGGAGGCTGGCGGGCCGGCTGTCCCAAGGCAGCAGCGGAAGCAGCTGTGGCCGTCGCAGCGATACCCTCCGTGGTGCCGACCGACTCCCGACTGGACTCCCAGCCGCACACAGCATTAGACGAAGCTAGAAACATAACCTTCATGACATGATTAGTGGAACCTGCAGCTAAAGCTGCCATGATAACCTGCTGTCCTAGCCGTGGGCCTGCAGCCGCGCCGGCCTGAAGCTGGAATAATAGACAGGATGAATAGCAACCAGCAAGTATTAGCTTTAGCATGAGCTGAAGGAAAACAGTACTGGAGCCAAGTGCAGCGGCTACGGAAACACCACTAGAACATACGGTGTGCTATGTGACCCAGTACTATAACCTTAGTTTGCAACAAATATTTGAGTTAAACCCCTTTAACTTCTGAAACACTGGTAGCAGCTTAACATGCAGTAGAAACACCCCGCAGCTGCCGTGCGACGCTGCAAAGACGACCTGCTGTAGCTGTCGCTATGCGTCGGCTTTAGCCCGAAGCTGAAAGATAGACCTGATGTTAGGGTTAGGAAACCTGAAAAATAAACACAATGTTAGGTTAGGAACCTGAAGTTAAAACGTAGACCTGGTGTTAGCTGCGCCCTTATAGCCGCCGCAGCGAGACGCTGTTAAGAAAGTGATTTAGCTGGACCTGTGCCGCTTTAGCCTGGAGCTGCCATACTGGAGCATTAATGACAACATGTTAGCAGAAAACACTCAACACCCTGGTAACAGCTTGACATGCAGTAGAAACAATCACTTGCTGGTTTTTATAGCATTTAGTATAGCAGTACCGCTGACAACTTAGAACTTATCAACTAAAAGCCTACGATGCGAGGAAAAGCTACAGCTGATGGATGCTGAAACTAAAAGAGAATGTTTAGCTGGATAGGAGGGAGGGAGGGTGGTCTATCGAGCATTTAGAGTAGACTACGATTCCCTGCATGCACTAGCGAGTTCAACTGGTGACGTCAGGACAGACAGGCACGACTGTGTTAGCGGAAGCAAAACAAGTTCGCACGTAAACTGTATAGCCTGCGGGTTTTCCTCCTCCCAGGAGCTCACACGGAAAACATCCTTAATAGGCTTCTCAAAGAGAGGCGATTACTGTTTTTAATAGTTCCTCCCGCGAGGGCTTCTACGCCACGGTAAATGGCAGCAGCCCTACTATGGTCCAAGAAGCGACAGGAACCATTTAGTAGCTGCTAAGGTATAGCAACTAGCACCTCATAAGCAGCAGCTGTTAAGACGGCCAGACAGTGCAAAAAGAGGAAAACATACACATAACCCGAGGCGAGGCAGAAGCAATATAGGCCCCATACTAACTAGATTAAGCACGCTGCGGGCGAAGCTTGCTACTAGCACGACGCCGAGGCTTGGCATGATAGAGAACTACATTTCCCACACGCAGCACTTAGTATTTGCTGCCGAACGTCATGCCGTAAATCACCGCTTGACGTGACTCGGCTAGCTCAGGAGCTAGGTGAACTCTGCCGTTTACAGACACCTGCAACCTACAAACTGAATCCTCCTAGCGTGATTCATTACCTGCTACGGGGCTGTGTTTTCACGCGGGCCGCCGCTCTATGCCTTGACATGGCTAGCACATTGATTTACCAGCTAACAGCATCCTTACCGAAATAGCCGGCTAGCAATAGCCACCAGCTAGCTCCTAGCTGACTATACATTAAACCTGTTGTTCCGCGTTAGCCGATACGGCCCGCGGCGCGCCGTTGCAAAGTACTGACATGGTTATCGACAAACCCAACGACTGAAATTACTTTAACTCATGGTAGCCCAGTAAAGGCCCACCAGGGCACGAAATAAGTTAGCATTTAGCCCGTAGCCACAGCCAACTTCTATGATACTGAGTTTACCTTTAGCAACTTTAGCAAGCCTGTAACACCTTTGAAATAGCTTTAGCAACAAACTGAAAGTACAGAAATCAGCTAGGCACCAGCAACGATAGCAAGAAATCTGAACCTTGAAACAGCAGTTTAGAATTCAGCGATTACCAGAATAACAATCTCAAACTTCCCATACAACCTGGCCAAGAACACAGCTTCTTAGTTTGGCAGCTAAGTTTACAGTTTACAGTTTACAGTTTAGGCATTTAGCAGACGCTTTTAATCCAAAGCGACTTACAATAAGCAGATACAACATCGCAATAATAAACAAGATAATAGGTCAGTACATTAACAGCAATATAACAATGTAAATGGATATCTATCTAGAGAAAAACACAATATAATCAAGTTCTAAAGAAACCTAACAAACAAATGTTAACTAGCTTCATGTATGGTCATTGAACATACATGAATTGAGCGATAGAAAAATAGCAGAAACAGACAGAAATACTCAGCCAAGTTAGGCACCCTCTCCAAGCGGTGGGCAACAGCACAGCTACCTGCAAGCAACAAGTGTGGCACTTGTGTGTGTACTGCAGCATGCAGTGCTATGCAACAAGACTGAGTCCCACCATCTGACTTCCCTAAGAACTATGGGTAAGGGGGGGGGCAGGACCTAGTGACCCACCCCCCTCCGCACGCGCGCTCCCTTGGGACCGCCCCCTGAACTCGCTTTGATCCTTACGAATCGTCGCACTATTAACGTGCAACAATCAGGGGCGTCACACCAAACTCTGGGCCCTGGGTACAAGGATTCACTGCGGGCCCCCCATGAATGTTAACTATTGAAAAATAGCAGATATACAAGCTCACAGCGCGGCACCAAGTGCCGCGCTGCAAGCTTGTAGATCTGCTATTTTTGTGAAATTGTGAAAATGTGTGCAAGAAACCCATGTTTCTATGTCAGTGATGCTCAAACTTTTTCATGTGAAGGACCCCCAAAATGATATGAATTTGGCCACGGACCCCCATCTCAAAATATTTAGTTCCAGGGACCCCCCCCCCCCCCCCCCCCCAGAAGCAAAATTTGAGTTACAAATGTTCGCTTAAAAAAATACATATTCAAAGATTTGCACATATTTTCGCGACTTTTCAAAAATAGCAGATCTACAAGCTCGCAGCGCGGCACTCGGTGCCGCGCTGTGAGCTTGTATATCTGCTATTTTTCAATAGCTAAAGTTACTAGGGCCCCTCCACCTTGGGCCCTGGTAACTCAGTCCCACTTTCCTACCCCTTGTGAGGCCCCTGGCAACGATGTGGTAAAGGTGGCATGATAGGACACGCAGCGATGGCATCTGAGTGGGTATAGAGCGGTGGTTCCCAAACGTTTTAGCCGTGACCCAAAAGAGACATTAGACGTTTGCCCGGGGGACCCAAACTAGAGAAAACAGTAGATCTACAAGCTCACAAGCTGTGAGCTTGTAGATCGGCTATTCTCACTACTTCTTAAACACTGTTTTCTAACTTATGTAATTTCTTCAATTTTTATTTTATTTATTAATGAAAATACATTTTTTTATGAAAACTAAATTATTCATGAAAATCCTAGCTTTTTGGGGGGATGTTTCTTTTTAAATGATAATAATCCAAAACAAAATGTCGGAAAAACAAAAATTAAGGGACCCATAGGAATGTGTCCGCGACCCACAAATGGGTCCCGACCCAGTGCTTGGAAAACCGTGGTATCGAGAGGTCGCCCGGGAATGGGATTCTCGTTAGTTCGACCTTGGGCGATGTGTTGAAGTGTCCCTGAGCAAGGCACTTAACCACTTAAACCCGGGGTCCCCCAGGGCTCACTGCTAGCTCCTCTAGTATTAGCTGATCAAAAGGCTCACAACAAGTCGTGCTTGTTGATTGGCTGTTTTTGCTGAACGTCCCCCCCCCCCCCCCCCCAGAATAGGGACTGGAGGGTTCATGTGGTTAACCCCTAACGGCTCCCCAGGCAGCGCATTAAGCACTTGAACCCTATTCCCTATCATCCCTATTCAGAGGGCAGAAGAAACGTTTAGACTATAGTGAAAACAGACGGCATACAAGCACGTGTGCTTGTATATCGGCTGTTTTCACTACTTTTGTGCGACGGCCTTGAAGGATGAAGTGGGGAATTACTTCGCGAAAAAACGTACACATTCTAAACTTGGAGATACGAGGTTTCTGCCCGACAGTGACGATATATAGGGCCCTATTTTTGTCCATGCCTTACCACTTATCCCTAAACTCTCTTGCCATTTTTTACTATTTTGAAAAACATCCTTAAATATTTAAAATAGCTGATCTACAACGTATCAATGAAGATCGGCTATTTGAAGTATTTTAAAATATTTTTCAAAATGGTAAAAAAAAAAAAGGGGCAAAGAAGTTTAGGGATAAGGGCTAAGGCATGGACGCTCATAGGGTTTAAGGGGTTAATTATAACGGCACTCAGTGCTCCTAACAGTTAGGATGGGTAAATGCAGAGGACTCTATAAACTATGCGCAAACGTACTTCGGCAAATACCCCAACAGCAACAGCCTCCCCCCACAGTGGTCAGTATTCTGACACAAACTTTACACGCTGCCTCCACTGAAAAATGACTCCCCTAGTATATGCGATGTATAATAAATGGTGCTCTCTGCTATTGTATAACAGGCGCTGCCAGGGCCTCTTTTGTGTGTTGCGCCCGCTCAGAACAATGTCCGAGGACTATTTGTAAACCTGCCATGATCCTTATGGATGTGCGACTCAGGGAACAATAGCGCGACGTCCTACGGCGCGGCGGCTCAGTTCTTTTTTTTTGGGACGCAGCCTTCGTCTGGCGGGGACTGAGGGCTCCCATTGTCGGAAGCGGGCCGCTGCGAGAGGGGGACAAACGACCCCTGACAGCCTCGCGCTCCCCTGCCACACAGCCCTCACAAGGCTGACGTCAGGAGGACGGGGCAGAGCGCTGAGATGCGCCCATTCATCACCAAGCCCTCTCTCTCCCCCCGCGGACACCATGGGCCGCTGATGTCATCGAGCGCGCTGGCCCAGCGCACACCGCTCTGCCAGGCGGCGAGGTTGACGTCAGGCTAGCGCGCTAGTAGCAGGCCGCTACCACAATGGAACACTCATGGCATTATGCAAAACGACGCCATCACTCAGAATTCCTGACTTAATAGACAAAGTGTTGTTCTGCAAAGGAGGTTTCGTAGGTGCTCAGAAAATGGCCGTGCAGAGTGCTATCACGAATGAAGCCTGGTTTATGACTTTGCTGCGCGGCCCGGCGTCGGGCACTGGAAACAGCAGATCTACAACCTCAACAACCTGCGGCGCGTCGAGTTATAGATCTGCTATTTCCGGTATACAACAAGCCGGAAAAAACTGAAACCAACTCAAGACAGACGATTACAATATCCAGGATCTGGAGTTGACATTGACAAACACCGGCCAAAAACGCCCGCTAAACTATTTTTGTTTTCTCAAGAGCATCACTCGACGCAAAAAACAAACAAGACAAAAAGGAAGGATGATTTTTCTGGGTGGGAGGAGGACGTTGGAGCCTCTTGAGAGGACTGTCTTTCTTCTTTCTTTCTCCCTCTCCTCCCAGGCTCTGTGTCCTCTATATGCAGACATAAGACGCTAAGGGGAGGACACTCTCTCTCTTGCTCTCGGGGGGCCGAGCGCACACAGCAGCAGCACAGATAACGGAGCAAAATCATAAGCCATATTACGGCGCCTCTCACTCCATCATAGCTGCTCACACACACACACACACACACACTTAAGCCCCCCTCCTCCCCGCCGCCCCCACAACGAGACCTGAGATGAAAAATAGACGTAGGGTCGAGGAGAGAAGCGGTCTTTGCCATGGCAACGCTGGTGTCAGCCAGGCATTTTGCGCTTAATCCCTCGCTCCCTCCCCCCCAGTTCAATGTCGCGCCCTCTGAGGGACCCCTTCGCTACAGCTGAATATTTCTATTGTGCCGAGGCCGGGGACTCGCTGTGTGTGTGTGTGTGTGTGTGTGTGTGTGTGTGTGTGTGTGTGTGTGTGAGTGAGTGAGCGGGATAGATGTGGGGGTGGGTGGGTTAGTGAGAGATCATAGCCAAACCAGCTTGAATGAGGGGGCCAAGCTGCGGGCCACAGAGTCTCGACATTACACAGGGGGCACCCACCAGAGATCATATCACACACACACACACACACACACACACACACACACACACACACACACACACACACACACACACACACACACACACACACACACACACACACACACTCACGTTTAAACAGTGCGTTGATGGAGGGAGATAATCTTTTGAAATAGCAGATAATTACACCATATGGCAAACAGCCGGGCCTTCTCTTTTCTCTACACTCTGCAGGCCTGATGATCGCTGACAAACTCCACGGTTTATGTTCCCCTTATGAAACTCTTTAGGGGTCGCCCTGCATGTACAGGAGGACACCTCCACTCCACTCCACTCCACTCCACTCCACTCCACTCCGTGGCCCAGACAGACAAAAGCAGCTTTGGAGGAGGAGTGGGTGTGGGGAGAGGCGTCAACTTGCTAGACAAAATAAAAAAAAAGGGCTCTATTTGTTCCTGACAATAAACGCGTACCCCCCCACTTACACACTCTCTCTCTCTGTCTCACTCGCACGCACGCACGCACGCACGCACGCACGCACGCACGCACGCACACACACACACATCCTGAGAGTCCCTCCTCCTCCATGCTCTGGTTCTCAGACTGCCGGGCGAACAGTGAGTGATCTCTACCTTCCTGTGCTGCATGTTTTACATGACAAACATTGGCTCAACTCACTTCCGCTGTTACGACGTAACCGTACTGCTCTCTCTACTGTAAATACATGACATACCGTATGCAGTTACTGTAACTCTCTGTTAAAGTACAAGTAGATTGTTGCTGAGCGTGTGTGTGTGCGTGCGTGCGTGCGTGCGTGCGTGCGTGCGTGTGTGCGTGTGTGTGTGTGTGTGATTGTGATTGTGATTGTCCTCAGACTCTCCTATCTATTCTATACGGTCTGATAAGTCGTATCTAAAAGTGTTCATGTCCGGCGAACTGAAAATCAAATCTATACATGAATGAAGGAGGCATCAACTACTTTGATTGTCGCTACTTATAGGCGCGTTTCCGGAGTTGGGGGGGAGAGAAAAACAGACTTGTGTCCAGTCCGTGCATCCTCCGGAAATCCCAAATATGTCCCCCCCCAGCCCCACCCCCACCCCGAGGCGGAGCAGCGGTGAAGCCAGCGGATGATGGAAGTACAGTGCTAGCAGCACCAGCGGTGCGTCTCTGGGGTGGTCGCATGGCTGTGGCCGTGGGCGCAGCTTTAATGTAGCTGTGTGTGTACGTCCACTCCAAGTGTATACCGTACCATACGCTCATTCATAATGACTAACAGACCTTCAGTCTGCCTGGCGGGGGCCTCACACACACGCACACATGCGTGCGCCCCCCCCTTTCCATGCCTACACATACAGTACATACATGCATATGCCGTACTTTTATGGCCTTATTATATATGAGCAGCTTTTATTGGTTTGGATTTTTGCTACGTTCCCCGGGCGTTCATCGTGTGTAAGTTGGAAAAACATGCCATGTAGCCACGGAAAAGAAAAAAACCTGGGGGGGAAAAAAAGATCTACAACTTGAATAAGCTGTCTTACACTACACGGTGAAATCGCTGAGTCTAGAGAGCAGGGGCGTGCTGGCCATTGGGAAAAGCGGGACAACTCCCGAACGGCCGGTTCATTCCTGGCCGGCCATTAGGGAAAAAAAATAAAAATAAAATGTCGGCCTTCGTTCCATTTTGGGGGCTGGGCGGCCAACAAAGTAAATCGCCACTGTCGGGCAGAAACCTTGTATCTCCAAGTTTCAAATTTATACATTTTTTCGCAAAGCAAAGCCCTGCTTCATCATATAAGGCTATTGCACAAAAGTAGTGAAAACAGCAGATCTACAAGCACACAACGCCTCGCGGTGCGAGGCGTTGTGTGCTTGTAGATCGGCTGTTCACTAGTTTAAATCATTTTTAAAATGATAAATACAAAACAAACGGTTTTGGACATCCCGACAACAACGAAATATAACTCATGTACAGTAATTGGCCCACTGGCTTGTCACTTGTCATGTTCTGAAATGGCAAATCTTTGAGTAGCAGCAGCAGCGCTATAGAGAGAGATCTCTCTCTATAGCGCGCAATGAGGGCCTCTACAACTCTTTTTCCCGGGCTGAATCAGGGGCCCAGCACGTCCCTACTTTTTAGAGTTAGTGTAACACTAAAGGGCCATACACTCCAAGCATAACAATAACTATACATAGTTTTAAAAGTCTTTTTTTAAATCATTCAAGTGGATTGCCATTGGCCACACCAGGAGTATAACGACAGCAGTGGTGAACCATAGCTATATGTGGACAGCCCTTAGACCACATGAATCCTATCATCCATCCCTCTTCTGGAGCCAACATTTGGCAAAAAATAGACGACCTACCGGTATCTGCTATTTCCGGGGATTTGGTGTAGAGGGAAACACTAGAGTAACAGAGCCTCAGGGGACCTAAACTAAGTATATACTGTAGGGTTTAAGTCTTCAAACCTACAGTGAACTTTAAGTGGTTTAGGGATTTTACTGTGAAACATCCATTCACACCGAGCAGTAGCACACCCTCGCCTGCTGCACTGCAAAATCTTAACCGAGTAGCCAACAGTGTACTCGCCACTCCTCCCCTCTGTCACCCGATTATATACCTATTTCATTTAGGTCGAGCTTGTAGATCTGCTATTTTAGAAAAAAAAGAAAAAAAAAGAAAATCAATATATATTTTTCAAAGAAAACTTTTGTATCTTAGATATCTGCTTCTGGGGCTCCCTGGAACAACATATTTTGAAAAAATACATGAAAATGTCTGAGAACCACTGATTCAGAAGCAGGAATTAAAATGGAATCAGGTCAGAAAGACTTGCTCAAATTGTCAGGATTTCTTCAAAAATTGCAGATCTACAAGCCTGACCTTGTAGATCTGCTATTTCTTAATAGTTAAAGCAAAAAAATAATGGTTAAAGTGCGTTCCAATCTAAAGTGACACAGGTCCAAATGGCTTTAATACTGGGAGTGTAATCACTGCCCTGCCAGAGGCAGTGTGATGGTCCACTACCTTCCATGTATCTGGGCTTCCTCCGCGTCTGGCCAGAGTATTACACGTGACACGTGAGCCACGCCATGCCCCTGAAGCCCTTTCATACTAAACTGACGGAAGGGAGAGAGAAGAAAAAGACTCCTCCACCACCACCACCACCACCACTATACTGACTTAGTGCCAAGCCTCCAGTGCAAACTGCCTCTGACAAAATCTGACTTTGAGGTTAAACATTCCTTTGCAGCTGCTACCGTACCTCATGTTATTTCGGCTTCCTCCTCCTCCTCCCCTCTCTCCCTCAGACCTCTGCAGCAGTCTTGTAAGGCTTATTATGTGTTGTGTTGCGTTGTCAACCGATCGTTCTCACCTCCTCTCCCACCTGTCTTTTTCCTCCCGGGGTCCAAAGTTGCTAAAAACGAGGAGAAGTCTCGTCCACCGGCCGTTGCAGGTCGACGCTGTCTCTCGCAAGCAACCTACCAACCTACCTACCTAACTAACTACCTACCGCACGAAATGTGGAAAAGTCTGTTTTCAAAGTCATCTCGGAGGCGAGACACCGTGAAAAGCTGTTCGGCTGAGCTGCATTATTCCAGGACTATTACTAGGCGAGGGGCCGCCGTCGGTGCGTGAACCCTGAGATGTTATAAAAAGGAGAGCACAATCAGTAATCGTTCCGTGACCGTCTGTGAAGTCCGTCAGAGCGTTGTAGCCGAGCCCCCCGTTCAACAAGTGCGCAGACATCGACTAAAAACAAAGCGAGGGGAGTCGGTGGGCTTTCGAGGTCTGATTGGCAGGGTGGGGTCGTCTGTCGACCTCTGACCCTTCTAACCCCGAGGAATGTTGTCGTGCTGGTGCGCGCATTGTTCCTGCCTCCCTCAGGACCCCCCACTCCCCCCCGGGCCATGCCTCGGATGAATGTTGGAACGTTCAAAGTTCTCCATTCGTTCTCCAAAATTAAATCCTCCACTTTCTTCACCTCTAATCCTCTCCTTTCGACTCCTCAGTCCTCGAGACTTCAAGAAACAAAACTAAACAAAAAAAGAGGTGTAAACTGGTTTGAGAGCAGCTTGTTGTGTTGTGCTCTGAAGCGGATTTGTGACAGGAAGGCCACTAAACCGGCTGGCCATGGCGGTGACACCCTCTGGGTCGAGCTAAAAAACAAAAACAACCGAACGAGATGCAGCGGATTCGAATTTACACACAACCTAAGAAGGCGTTCATCCATCCATTTGTAACTCCCCACCCCAGTGGGTCCATTTGGTTACATTTTTGTACACCCCTGGAGTTTAAATGAATCTCCTGAGTCCAAATGTGAGCTCTTTCTAGAGCAGTGTTTCTCAAACTTTCAAATTTCAAGGTCTCCCCTTAATTCTGACAGTGTACAAATGGAACCAAATGAACCCTGTTATAGTTACAGACTTTTAAGGGCCAATTTAGACCCCGCTAAAGGAACCCACAGAGTCCCAGGAATCCACTCTGAGAACCACTGCTGTAGAGGGAGTCCCCAACCCGTGCAGCCGGTGGCTCAAGCACTGAAGCAGCGCTCTTTGACAGATCAGACGGGGCCAGACAGACAATTACTGGCCAGGTATGTCCTTTATACCCACCTTAAGGCTGGGCACAGGAAATGGCAGAATTTATGATGTCATAAAACGGTGCCGGAACAGAAGTGTCTGAGAACAGGTTGTCTCTCTGGAGTCAGAGGCAATAAAAGATTCCTGCGGTTTCACCTCCCTCCTCCTGGATAGAACCCACCGCCCTAGATAATAACAGTACACACGCTGAGTGCTACTGACTTACATACAGTATGCACTGGACTGGACAGCAGCAGGCTACCCTATGGGAGCCCGTTCACCCCAAGCACCATAACAATAACTATAAATAGATGTGGTTATAAAACATTGTTCCACACCAAGTGGACGGCAGAGTCCACAACTATAACAAAGACAATGGTGAATTGTTATCGTTATCGTCATAGTGGTGTGTAAAGTCCTTAGCAAGAAGCTACAATACATACAGTAGCCTACGGTACATATAGTATATCTATGGAGAGTGAACCTGAACTTTCACTCTTTCATTACAAAGAATTAATACTGTGCCAAGCTTTAAGTTAAGTTTGTGCCTTAACCACTTAAGGCCTATGTTTTTTGACAATCTCAGAACTAAAGGATATGCTGTATTATGTTTCCACCTATAATGACATGCCCAAAATAGGGATGCCAGGTAGACAATCTTTGAACATATTTCAATATAATTCGCCTAGAATGACAAGCCCAAAATAGGGATATGCCAGGTTGAAAGTGGTTGAAATAACCAGAGTTTTCTCCTGAATTATTCTTGGCCGATCTGGTGGCAATGTGACTAAAGAAAAGTTACCGTTTCTTCCGGATGCCATTTAATGTTATTTCTCTGAGTCACTCACAGGTGCGTTCCTTTAACCCCTACCCTCTCTAAACCACAACAACAACCCGCCCCGCGCGCCAAGCCCGCTGGTAACGTCTTTAACCAAGACAAAACAACATCTGCGTGGCACTAATCTTAAGCAGGTGGCACGCGAAAAATATATGTCAACTTACACGCTTCGTTTTGCATGCCCTTTTCCCTCTGTACACTTTACACGTAAAACACACAAGAGTACACAGACGCACAGACGCGCTCACACATGCACGCGCGCGCACACACACAAAGCCATACAGTCAGACAGTGGCTTGTTAAAAACAAGAAAGAAAGACTGAATGAAGAGAGAAGAGGTGGTTATTTACTCTACAGCCTCACTAAGGAGGCTTCCCATTGTAAAACCAAAAAAAGGAGGGTCTGTTCTGTTCCCTTTCATCCCCTCTCTTCCAGGCACGCTGCCTTTGTCTCATGGAGGACGGAACAGCGACTCACCACCGCCACCACCACCACCCTCGCTGCCACCCGGCCGCTCTCTCTCGCCCGCGTGGGCCGCGCCACACCGCTCAAAGTCCTGGAAACTAGCCCACAATGGCCTGGTGGGAAAAAACAACAAGTAGAAGAGGAGAGATAGAGAGAGAGAGAGGGGGGGGGGGAGGGGGGAATCTGAGAAGAAGCGGCGAACCCCGAACAGCTGAGAAGGAAGAGCACTGTGAAATAAAACCTGTTATTAAATCTAAAACAGAAAGACACAAGGAAGAGGAGGGGGGAGGGAGGCGGAGGAGGGGTCTTGTGGGGTGGGGGGCGGGGGGGGGGGGTGTGGTGGGGGGACGCAGGCTGTCAGGAAGGAGTGGGAAGAGAGAAAAAAGGGGGGAAAGAAAAAAAGAAAAACTGCGCAAAGCTTCCGAAGGCTACACACGCACGCGAGCGCGCGCACGCACACACACACACACGCACATGCACACACACAGACACCTGGCACATTCCTGCACTTAAAGCTCATGCACACAGGCCTCCTGTGTGTTTAGCTCGACTCCGAGAGAGGTGTAAAAAGCCTGGTAGGAACCCTCGTAGGTTCAGCCGGCGCAGGCTTTTCGATACGCTCCCCCGCCTCCCCGTTTTTTTAAGACAATGTTCGCTCTTTTCCCCCCACTGTTTTGATTCGCCCTCTCTTTCTCCGGAGGCAGTTACGAGTGTTTAAGGAATTAAGGAATCTCAAGGTAAATAGGGCAGGTCTTGCATCGATTTTTTTTCAACCTCCCACCACCACCTCTTTTTCTCCCAGGGGCGTCAATTGGGTATGGCAGGGGTATGCAGCTGCCATACCCTGGGTCCAGGGGGGAATATAAAAGTTAGTTCTAAATTATGAATCCATGAATGTCTCTTTGTCTATCTGTGCGGGTTATTATGTTGGTAAATTACAGTAAAATAACTACAAATGCAACATTTTACAAAATGGTCACTTTAACAAGGTATTAAAATTATATTATATTATAGGTAAAGGCTATATAATTATATATTATATGTACTTCTTCTTAAAATAAATATATCATGCCTGTTGCTAAGGTATGGCAACATGACTGGTGTCTTGCACGCGCGCGAAGACACCAGTCATGTTGCCATACCTTGTAGCTTTTTCTGAACTGACGCCACTGTTTTCTCCTTCTTCTTCTTTCATTTCTGTACTTTTCCTTGCCAGCTCAGCAGAAGGAGAGCGGTTCCTGTTAGGAGGTGCTATAGTATATAAGGAGGGGGTGAGGCGAGTTGAAGTCTATATACGCTCCCCGGACCCCCGGCTGCAGCCGGTCCTTGGCTGAATGTAAAGCTTTTTTTTTTCCTTTAGGCCCCAGCCAGCTCCGCTCAGAGCCTCAGCCTTGGCAACCGGTCTCCGGTACGACACGTCATAAAGAACAGCCCATGCAGGGAAACAAACACCGGTTTGGGAACCTCGAGAAGAAGAAGAAGGAGAAAAAAGACCCACGCGGGAGGGAGAAGGCAAAGTAAGGACAAAGGAGGAGAGGAAAGTCAAATTGCACGATTGCAAACGATTGAGGACATGTGGGGGGATGGAGGAGGGGGGAAAAGCTGGAAAGAATTAACAAAAGAACTTAAAAGTTAACCACTTAAGCACCGCTTTAGACGACGTGGCACGATGCGGCGCTTTGTAAGCTTATAGATCTACTTTTTTTCCCCCAATATCTTATACCCTTTTTGTAGATGTGCTATTTTAGATATGTTATATCTATTATTAGAGCTGTTGTGGGTATCATCATATTATTATACCCATAATGATATGCCCCAAATAGTGACCGACGCCAGGTTAGACCTGGAACGCATCAGTGGCTATTCAAAAATAGAAGAGTTGCATGTTCTCATCGTGTCTCCTAGGGTAGATACCCTCACAAAAACATGCAGTAATCCTGGTCTCAATAATGCCTCCCCCTGGCCAGCCGGGGCGCCTGATGGAGGGGAAAGGAACTGGTTGGAATAACTTGTTTCTTCCACGCGCTACGTCCAAACCGGGGAAATCCCCACTGTCAGGTGAAAAGAAGCAACTTGGACTCCTCATGCATAGAAGGAAGCATGAGGTCAGTCCGTTGTCTCCCCAGGCGGCGGCAGAGGGAGAGCAGGATTACGGTACATAGACAATTGGCACTGGGTGAAAATGGGTTACAAAATCGCGGGACAAAAATTATAAGCTTTGAAAAATAAAATAAAAAAGCGAGAGAAGCGAGGGTGAAAGAAATGCCACCAGGGGTCGTGGAGATCTGCAAGGCCCTCCTCATTCCTTGTTGGCCTTCAGCCGTCGAGGAGGAAGTGAGGACCCACAAGTTTATTTTGGAATAGTCCACAAAGAATGCCTGTCATTTCCTGGCGTCCCCACTTCCATATGAAAGCCCCCCCCCCCCAGCCCCCCTTTCCTTTCGGAACAATGGGAACGATTCCAAAATTTCCATTGGGGAATTTCTCATATGGCGACACAATAGACAGCGCATTGTGACAGAAGACGGGAGATGGGGCTGCTACTTTTCAGCTCGAGACAAGATCAGGACTGCATAATGCGCCGGTTGTTTTGTCTGACTACTAACTGTTGTTCGTGATTTAAAAAAAGCACTCGCGCAACAAACCAATGAGTTCAGAGTGACAACCCGAATCTGTCTCGTCTGTTTTCATCTCCCTCCTAAGATATCATACCTCTCCAACGCGCCGTGTGAACTTCGGGATAAAAGGAGCGTTTTTGACGTTAATTGCGGACAGGTCGGACAGATGCCTGACTTTATTAAGCGCAGCACATCATAGTTCTCCTGGAGCATAAGGATGGCTACAGCCAAGGAATGTTTAGTGAGCAGATGTTTGAAGTTTTAACGGGCCTGGGTTTAACCAGGTGAGAGAGGTGAGAGGTGACACGCACAATGTGTGCCGAGAACACGGTGTAAATGTCCTATTGTTGTAATGTGGCCTCCAGTCTAACCCCACTAACAGGGACATGCTGGGCCCCTGATTCAGCCCGGGAAAAAGAGTTGGAGAGGCCCTCATTGCGCTATAGCGCTGCTGCTGCTACTCAAAGATTTGCCATTTCAGATCATGACAAGTGACAAGCCAGTGGGCCAATTACATGAGTTATATTTCGTCGTTGTCGGGTGGAAACCTTGTGTCCAAAACCGTTTGTTAAAAATGATTTAAACTAGTGAAAACAGCCGATCTACAAGCACTGTAGATCTGCTGTTTTCACTACTTTTGTGCGACAGCCTTGCACGATGAAGCAGGGCTTTGCTTTGCGAAAAAAATCGACAAATTTGAAACTTGGAGATACGAGAATGGAATGAAGGCTGACATTTTATTTTTATTTTTTTCCAAATGGCCGGCCTGGACCGGCCGGGCGTTCAGGAGTTGTCCCGCTTTTCCCAATGGCCAGCACGTCCCTGCCGACTAATCAGCATTCACCGAGCCATAACCTTACCTGGGACATAATATAGGTCACTTGAGGAAACACATTCGGATGGCTTATGCACACACGCATGCACGCACGCACACACAGGTTGCAAGGGTTTGTCAATCATTCTGTTAAGTGTGCTTGATGTTCAAGTGAAAGCAGTTTCAACCCCATATTCAGCTGAACAGCCAATCAGCCCTCGAAACCCACTTGGGCTTGACCCGAGTAGAAACCCCCCCCCCTCCTCCTCCCTCCAAAGGCTAGACGAAAGGTCAAAGGGCATGCGCCATAATCCCTAAGGCAAGGTGCAAGGGCCTTTCCATTACCTGCACAGTGCACATTACTCCTCTCCATTTAGCCACCATCGCGGCAGCACACACATGTATGCAAGCACGAGTGCACAATCACAAATGCATGTGGTACATGCATGCACCTAAACCAGTGGTTCTCAAACCTGTTTAATTTCAAGAACCCGAATGGTTTTGGTTTAAGTGAAATCCCAGAGTTACAGACCTGTGAGGGTCCATTTGGAACCCCGCCTCAAGGAACCCTGATCCGAGAACCACTGACTTAAACACACACACACACACACACACACACACACACACACACACACACACACACACACACACACACACACACACAGCCTAAATATTTAAGGTAACTTTGACGTGCTTTACACGTACCAGACCAGTATATGGGCTGAATTACAATGCTATTAAGCCAAGCTGCATTGCTATAAGAGCTGCATTGTTATAAGCCTCTGATCTCCAGGGGATCTTCTCTTCCCATCCTTGACTGTTTGATGCGGTCTGAGGTGCTGAGAAAGAGAGAGAGAGAGAGAGAGAGAGAGAGAGAGAGAGAGAGAGAGAGAGAGAGAGAGAGAGAGAGAGAGAGAGACTCCCCAAAGCACACCTCATTACCTCTCTAACACAGCCTACTTCAGAGTGTTAATTTGGCTCTGAAAGTCTAAGAACGGACCTGTGGTGTAATGTGTCTGTGTCTACTTCTCAATCTGTGGCGGTGCATTATCCACCGGAGGCTTTACTGTATGTCTCTCTCACTTTAAAAAAATATATATAACTCTTCAAGAATTACTTGAAGATTAGTGTGTGTGTGTGTGTGTGTGTGTGTGTGTGTGTGTGTGTGTGTGTGTGTGTGTGTGTGTGTGTGTGTGTGTGTGTGTGTGTGTGTGTGTGCGTGCGTGCGTGCGTGTGTGTGTGTAATAAATATAACCCCTTTGATTCCGGATGGGTTTGGGTCTCCATCCGGAATCAATGGAGGTAAATTTACTATAATCACATTTTTGTCTTAGGAATGCGACAAATACAAAAAACTATTACGTAGTCTCCATGGCGTGAGTAATCGATAGAAAAGAAAGTCGTTTTGGGGGTGAACTACTCCTTTAAAGGACGAGATGTCACCAGAGAAGTGACAAGTCACAGGAGCGACGCCGGCGCACACCGGTGTCACACCTTTGTGACAAGGTCACGGCAAGTTAAAAATAACGGAAGTGTAAAAGAGGATCAAGTATTCTTCTCCCCGCTTCCCTCCGTTATCATCATGCACTCACTGCAAATGGCTTCTCTTCACTCCCGTGTGGGAAAGGTTCTCCCCACATACAACCACCATCAACCTGTCTACTGTTGATTCAACCCTGCAGAGGTGCAATGGACCAATCCCCAATCACATACACACCCATTGTAACAGTTACAATGGGTGTGTATGTGATTGGGGATTGGTCCATTGTGCCCTCTCTCCTGAGTTACAAATGGATACGTTCAAACTAAGGATTTAACTGTGTGGCAGGTTGCTCCACTACGTAATTACAGGGCTGCAAGTCGATGGAATTCATATCACGTGATGGCGGGTTGCACTGGAATGATTAGTTACAGCACAAGGACGAGATAGACCTACATGCAATACCCCCCACCCCCACACACACACACTCCCACCCCCATTCCAGCATGGCAGTTAGTCTAATCCCGTTCGCTTTGATATCCCGAGAGCGGCGCAGAAGAACCAAATTAAAACCTTTCAAATTCAGACAGCCCCACACACACAGACTGCAAGTTTTGTGCGGCAGCGTGTGAGCGTGTGTGCGCGCCACACCACACACTACCACACACACACACAGGCCGCACCAATACACATGGAGGAGTGCTCCGTGTTGGGAGCGATGAACGCATTTATGCTGGCTGCTTATTCTCTTCAATGCTGGTCCGGACAGGGCTAAAGTGAATTATGGGTAACTTAGCCCTGAGAGCTGGACGGAAGGAAGGATATCACAGCTGATCATCTCCAGACCAATCAATATCCTTCACTCACTCTGACTTTACTCTCTCTCTCTCCAGGCACGTGTCGTGCATCACATAGACATCAAAGGGGGCTTGAGCCCCTGCCCTTTTATCCGTCTGCAAAAAGTGTCCTCTCCAGACCATGAATGCAGTTTTCACTATGGTGAATGAAATGCAAATACCCCCTTTTCCATGCCATACCTGAAGGCAGCATTTAAGAGAACTGCCTTGTCCAAACTCTCCTGAACTGGAATGCAGCATCTTATGTTCAAAGAATTGCAATCTCCGTGTAGAATTCCATGCCGTTACGCCACATCTTCAGTATTGACTTGATTACGCTTACTTCAGTGTGGCATGTAGCACCGATATTAGCCGACCTCCAAGCTCACAACGCTTCACGCTGCGACATCTTGTGATCTTGGAGGTCTGCTATTTTCGATATTTTCACAAAATAGAAATTTCAGCCCCTGCCTCCCCAACATTCTCTGCACGTCCCTGTCTCTCTCTCTCTCTCTCCCTGTCTCTGACTCCTTCAACCACTCTCTCTCTCCCTCCCTCTCTCCCTGTAGGCTAGGCAGGGGCGTCACAAGGGGTAGGAAAGTGGGACTGAGTTACCAGGGCCCAAGGTGGAGGGGCCCTAGTAACTTTAGCTATTGAAAAATAGCAGATCTACAAGCTCGCAGCGCGGCACTCGGTGCCGCGCTGCGAGCTTGTAGATCTGCTATTTTTGAAAAGTCGTGAAAATGTGCGCAAATCTTTGAATATATGTATTTTTTAAGTGAACATTTGTAACTCAAATTTTGCTTCTGGGGGGTCCCTGGAACTAAATATTTTGAGATGACATGGAAACATAGGTTTCTTGGCACACATTTTCACGGTTAAAAAAAAATAGCAGATCTACAAGCTCGCAGCGCGGCACTCGGTGCTGCGCTGTGAGCTTGTATATCTGCTATTTTTCAATAGTTAACATTCATGGGGGGCCCGCAGTGAATCCTTGTACCCAGGGCCCAGAATTTGGTGTGACGCCCCTGAGGCTAGGAACCAATGCACAATGTGCCCACATCCCCACACCCGACCTAGACCGACCAACATCTGAACCCACCCCATTCCACTTTGCTTGTCGATTACATCGAACCCAATCGAATGTCCGACCTATAGCTATGTCCGACCCGTTCCAGTCAAATACTATAAGTGTAGCCTATATTATAAACACAATTTTGGCAAGCCAACAAGGTCATTTATATTATGCATTTTATGCATTTGATTTGGAACAGTTTATGTACAATCCCCTAACTATTAAAATGTTGTGCCGCAGTAACTGTGTCTAGACCTTCTATATCCAGATGGCAGAAGAATTTATGCAGACTGCCTCATTAACCTTAAGGCACTTTAGAGTGCTTGGCAGTGCACGCTGAGACAAAGCATGGCAGCTTCTGAGGAGACTTCAATAAAATATCTCCACTGCATAGGGGGACAGGGGCGTTACAAGGGGTAGGAAAGTGGGACTGAGTTACCGGGGCCCAAGGTGGAGGGGCCCTAGTAACTTTATCTATTGAAAAATAGCAGATATACAAGCTCACAGCGTGGCACCGAGTGCCGCGCTGCGAGCTTGTAGATCTGCTATTTTTGGAAAGTCGTGAAAATGTGTGAAAATCTTTGAATATATGTATTTTTAAGCGAACATTTCTAACTCAAATTTTGCTTCTGGGGGTCCCTGGAACTAAATATTTTGAGATCGGGGTCCGTGGCCAAATACATATCATCTTGGGGGTCCTTGACATAGGTTTCTTGCACACATTTTCACGATTTTTCAAAAATAGCAGATCTACAAGCTTGCAGCGCGGCACTCGGTGCCGCGCTGTGAGCTTGTATATCTGCTATTTTTCAATAGTTAAAGCACAGGGGCCCCGCAGTGAATCCTTGTAACCAGGGCCCAGAATTTGATGTGACGCCCCTGCATAGGGGGATACCAGTATAATGTACGTATGGAGGGTCCGCAGTCACTAAGGCTTAAAGAATAAACGAGAAGCGAAAGACATGTCTGGGTTCATTTCAA
>NC_137814.1:12697749-12760249 GCF_963921795.1 Nannobrachium achirus
TGTCAAAAAACATTGTACAATCTTTTTTTCTTTTCTTTTTTGTTAACTCTCTGAGACACAGAAAGAAACGAAATGCCACGTCCCATAGTAAGCATTAGCGAGGACCCATATACGGACAATGGTATGACAAAATGTTCCTTTAAGCCCTATTTTATACCTATTTTATTGTGCTTGGTGTCATGCTGCAAACTACAAGATGCAAGCTTGTACAGAAGATCTGCTATGCATAATATTTTCTTGGAAAGTGTTAAAGATTTTCGGGTTGTTTTGGAGATTTTTAAAATGACATCATGATCATGCCCAAAATCAGACACCAGGTTAATTCCTTCATTGCACTAAAGGAGTATGAAGATAACACACTCATACTCTTCTCCTACGCTGACGACACCGTGCACTTCATAGACTAGAGTAAGTGGCGCCGCAGCAAGGTGGCACATCGTACGACAGCGGGGAGTTTGTCAATTCATGTGCGCGAGTGAGTGGTGGGAATATAATGCTCTCACAACTAACACCTAGATTTACACAGCTCCGTTTCAAAGCAGCTAAATGAGAGCAACAGCCTTGGCTGGATTTCCATTAAACCCGTATAATCTCTCTTTCCTCCCAACTCAACGGCGACCTCAATCACGATTTCAAACGCTTCCATAAGCACAGTTTGTGTTTTTGTGTGTGCGACGTGGTGCACGTGCATGTGTGTAAGAGAGAGAGAGAGAGAGAGAGAGAGAGAGTGATTGTGTGTGGGCGTGTGTGTGTTTAAGTGATAAATGTGCCCAGTAAGTCTGCATGCATGCCTGTAGGAATGAGATTGATGCGATTCCAGTTCCCAAGTTTATTACCCTTATTATGACCATATGTGTGTGTATGTGTGTGTGCGTGCGTGCGTGCGTGCGTGCGTGCGTGCGTGCGTGCGTGTGCGTGTGTGTTACATCCAGCCTCCACTATTATAAACTGTAGTCACTAGTATTGATGCAAATGAAAAAGAGTGAGTTGGGACGTACTGTACAACCATAGATTGCCATGGAAACGTATTACGCCCGGGCTTAAAGCGGGGCCGTGCCACACTGTGCCTAGTAAGAGTGACAACTCCCACTGCTTTTAGTAATTAGTTGTCAAACATGCTGTCACCCTCCGCAGATGGAGTGAGCGGTGTCACGCGGCTCTATACTCCACACACGTCCAGGGACAAACCTGAAGCGATGCATCAGCAGTATAACGCTGGGAGGAATGCTATTCAGCATTTGCACATGGATGGACAGGGGCGTCACAAGGGGTAGGAAAGTGGGACTGAGTTACCAGGGCCCAAGGTGGAGGGGCCCTAGTAACTTTAGCTATTGAAAAATAGCAGATATACAAGCTCACAAGCGCTGCGAGCTTGTAGATCTGCTATTTTTGAAAAGTCGTGAAAATGTGCGCAAATCTTTGAATATGTATTTTTTAAGCGGACATTTGTAACTCAAATTTTGCTTCCGGGGGGGGTCCCTGGAACTAAATATTTTGAGATGGGGGTCCGTAGCCAAATTCATATCATTTTGGGGGTCCTTCACATGAAAAAGTTTGAGCATCACTGACATGGAAACATATGGTTTCTTGCACACTTTTTCACAATTTTTCAAAAATAGCAGATCTACAAGCTTGCAGCGCGGCACTCGGTGCCGCGCTGTGAGCTTGTATATCTGCTATTTTTCAATAGTTAACATTCATTGGGGGCCCGCAGTGAATCCTTGTACCCAGGGCCCATCATTTGGTGTGACGTCCCTGTGGGTGGATGAATGTCGTTGCTGTCGGGCAGAAACCTTGCATCTTCATGTTTCAGCGTTTTATGTTTTCTTTTGTCTTTTTCATGAATTAAAGCAGCACTACAGTATGTAGCTTTCCTCTTCTGCCCCAGATTTGAACCCGGTTTCCCTGCTTAAGTGCTGATATATATGTCACAGTGTTTTTGAGATTCAGTGAGATTGAGACCAGGAGCGCTCGTTTTTGGGGGCGAGGTGGAGCAAGCGGTGCCTCCTTCCGGGGACTGCCCATAAGTCCGACATCTCATTAGTCCTACAGGGTTAGGTTTATTTACCTTATTCACCAGGTTAGCATTCACCAGCGTCGGCAGGTTAGCATTCACCAGGTTAGGTTTAGGCATAGTTTTACTGAGGTTAGGATTAGGGTTAGGTTTAGGCAAAGTAACATTCACCACTTTAACATTCACCAGCGTCGGCAGGTTAGCATTCACCAGGTTAGCATTCACCAGCGCCAGCAGGTTATCATTCACCAGCATTGGCAGGTTAGCATTCACCAGGTTAGCATTCACCAGTGTCGTCAGGTTAGCATTCACCAGCCGACTGACATCACTGTGATGTCAGGGGAACTACACTGACAGAAACCCTTTTATGCCCATATATGGAGTTCCCTGATGTCATCAATATTAAACCCATATCTAACAGGAATGCCCATATATGGAGGCCACATCGGCCACATACCACACTAATAGAATCCATATGGCCAAGACAGATGGCCAAGACAGTGTGGCTGGTTCTACAGACAGGGATCACCATGTATGGGCATAAAAGGGATTGTATGTATGATGTCAGATGTCATAGACGTCATAGGCTTTCACATAACGAATAACTGAGTAAGGATGTTTGGGCTCTTACAGCATATCATCACAGTACATGGATCTCCATATATGGGTACCAGGGGTCTCCATAATGTATATGGGTAACTGGTATACTGTATATGGGTAACTGGTAAGATATGCATCACTGCATGGCCAGATGGCCAAGACATGGCGCGACCTTGTCGCTTGTCGCCCTGAGGCGTCTGACTAGGAATAATAATGATGACATTTTAGCCTCTAATGATATGCCCGATAGGGACTCTAGGTTCAAAGCGGGCAAGTCTGTCTGTGGGACTTATATTAATATTGAACTAATAAAAGGTATTGACAAGAGCTTGTGACTAAATAATAACTACATTGAATCCATTGGAACACAGGTTGTTTTTTTCCATTTCTAGACCTGACAGTAATGCTATATACTA
This sequence comes from Nannobrachium achirus, assembly GCF_963921795.1. Lineage (NCBI taxonomy): Eukaryota > Metazoa > Chordata > Actinopteri > Myctophiformes > Myctophidae > Nannobrachium > Nannobrachium achirus. The sequence goes on from NC_137814.1 coordinate 12,700,780, forward strand.
CATGTACCGGTACATTAGCCTGATTTCAGACTCTACGCTGATGCAGTTCACTCAGAGAGTGGGCGGGTCTATTGGCTGGAGCCAGGCTACCGTTACATCATCCATTCACAAGCCAGTGTCAGACACTGGTAGCAAACTTTATTTTTTAAAGATTTGTTTTTGGGGCCTTTATTGATAGGAAACGGGGAGAGAGATAGGGAGTGACACGCAGCAAAGGTCGTCGGGAACAGGCCTCGAACCCGCGACACGCTGTCAGGCATCAGAGCCTATGTGGTATACGCCTGGAACGCTAGGCCAGCGGGCGTCCCACCGGTAGCAAACTTGCTGGGTTATTGTGTGCAAGGGGAAATGTTGGATTCAACAATGTCACATAACATTAATGAACTGTCTTTTTACTGTCGTAGGGAATCAACGCCAAGAGGGTTTGAGTCTCAAATATTAAAAAAGGGGGGATCGGAAAAGAATCACCATTAGACACACACAGGTTTTGTTTACTTGATGGGTCACAGCTCCTTCTGGCGAACGTTCTCGCAGATCTAATTGCAAACCCACGGTGTCGATACCTTGTTTCACACACCATCAACAGTATGGCAAGAAGAATCCCCTCCAACCGCCGGACCGCCCCCTACGCCGGGCCCGATGCGCATCCCCTATCATCACCCATGCTTCCTGTTGAGTTCCGTTCTCTGACGATGCCACGAGCAAATCCTCCATCTCAATTAATCACTGAGATACTAATGGAATGCTTCCCCGCTGGATGGGGGTCCGTCACACAGAGGGGGCCGAGGTTCAATGCTGCTGGTGAAGCCGCTCTTGATTGCCTGCACGCAACTCCCTGGCTTTGGAGTCACTGCAGATGTCTGCTAATTGTGGTGATTATGGCGAACGGAGGGGGGTAGGAATATGTAATGAATTTCCCGTCGCTTTTATGCCTCACATCCTTTGGTTGTGTGCATCTGCTGTACAAGCAGAACATCCGAGTTTTTTCTTTTTTTGGAGAAACACAGAAGTGGCGCGGTGTGGCGACTGGGCACGGGCTCCTGGATGGGTGGGTACGACACTTGAGCGAGTGTGGTGAACTTGGGTCCACTCGGCTTTCGGCAGAGTTGCCCCGTTTTTGCTTGTTGTTCATCTTTAATGGATAACAGCACTGAACTCAAAATGGTCAAAAAATAGCAGACCAACATGGGCTATTTTTGCTGTGTGACACCATACCTGACAAAGTATAAAATGGCCTTAAGTGGTTAATGTCTGCAATACTTTTTACCTCCTCTCCTCTCCGCTCCGCTCCTGGTTTCAGTCAAGGTACAATACATTGATTCATTGTGACGTGCTTTGTGAAAACCACATCACCATTCAGACGTGTAGCCAAAAGCCTCCCTCTCCATATATTAGCACGGGAAAAATGTATATTCATGACTCTGGCATTTTATGTAATGACGCTCGCATGTAAATAGGCACATTCAAAACCTATTAAACAGAGGGGATTATACATGCATCCTGAAGTCTATGATGTTTGGTTTCAAAATGGTTGTCATGCTATTCTGGACGTGGAACAAATCGTATTCACACGTTCCGCATATTAATGAGTCTAAATATCAGACATTTTCTCTCTGCTCTTGCATAAAAGCCTCTGTTGGGGAAAAGCAAACATGGTTGACTCACTGCGAATGTACTTTTGCGAGGCTAGAGTTGGCTAATTCCTTAGGGGCGAGTGCCCTTCCTGTCAAATTGATCAAAGAACATCTCTTGATATGAGCATAAACTGGTCCATGCCCCATCAGCATTTGTGTGTGTGTGTGTGTGTGTGTGTGTGTGTGTGTGTGTGTGTGTGTGTGTGTGTGCGCGCGCGCTCACAAATGCATTTGTGCGTGCTTGTGTATATATGCGTGTGTGTGGGTGCGTGTATGTGCATGCATGCGTACGTGCATCTGTGTGTCTGTGTGCTTGTCCTACTATATTTGTGTGGGCAAAGATATCTTTAGTTAGGCTAACAATTAGTACAGATAAAGATTCAGTTTGGGGTTAGGATTAGGATTATGGATTTAGAGTTTGGGGTTAGAGATTGGCTCAATTTTCGTCCCTAAACTTCTTTGCCTTTTTTAAGATTGAAAAACATTTTAAAATACTTCAAGTCTACATCTGCTCACAATGTGTCGATGCAGATCGGCTAATTAAACGAATTAAAAAAGAGGTAATGATGGACGACAACCACTGTATGCATTGATTTATCTATGAGTGGTTGCATACATATCATTCACCGAAAATGATCTACAAGCTCACGTGACGTGACAACAAAAACATACAGTGAGCTTGTAGATCAGGAATGCGACAATCCATGAACTCAAGGCTTCATGGGGTGTGTGACTGGGTGAACTATTCCTTTAAGGGTCAGGGTTACAAATGGCAAAATAGATCTGGATTATTATCCTACAAAACGTGCATTGACCACTTCATAATAAGCAATTTGAAAAGCTGACAACGCGTCACTGTGTGACACGTTGTGAGCTTGTAGATCGGCTATGCCTATTTCAAAGCATTTTTTATACATTTGGAAACCTGTGAAATGGGACATTCCGCAAAATGAGTACTTTTACTTTCAGTAATTAAGTATATTTTAATATAGCCTGCTTATATATACTTTTATTACTTTTGTACTTTTACTCAAGTTTTACTCGAGTATTTCTACACATGTCAGTATTGACACTTTTACTCCAGTAACAAAATGTGAGTAGAGTAGGCTACTTCTTCCACCACTGTGTGCTTGCGTGCGAATGCACGTGTGCGTGCGTGCATGCGTGAGGGTATCCATCCCCCCATCACTGGAGGGTGTATTATGCATTGTTGTTGGCATGGCCTACATGCTCATCCAAGCATAGTCCGGTGTGCTACAGTACACACGTCTTGCCGTCCCGTCGCGTCCCCAGGCTCGCCTCGTTTAGCTTTGCTCCTGAATTAATGCTAGTTAACTGTCACATTAACTCCGATCTGCTGGCCGCTCATGTCAGCAGCGTAAACTAGCCTCGGTACGTGACGGCAAGGGTTATTTCTCGTCGGATAAACAGCATGCGCATGAATTGAGCGTGGCTGAATGTATGTTCATTATGGGCCCTTTAAAGCAGCAATAAGCGCCTGTACAGCCTTTGCCCCTCTATGCCTGCGGGGTTCCTTAATCACATAAGGCAATGATTCCCAAACTTGGGGTTGGGACCCCCAGGGGGATCCCCAAATGATTAGCTTAATGTGCAACATTGTTCAAATATAAGTGTATCGGATATCTGCATATTTCTAAAGCAGGGGTGGGCAACTTTGATGATGGAGAGGGCCACTATATTTTCACCCTCACTCCAGAGGTCCACAATACATAACAGTCAAAAATAGCAAAAATAGCTGACCAACAAGCTCAAAACGCGTCGCAGTGCGATGCGTTTTGAGCTTGAAGATCGGCTTTTTGCTATTTTTGAATTGGAATCCTGAAAAGTAAAAATCGTATTCAATTTCAAATGCATTTATATGTTCCTAATTCTTATGTTAACCCTATGAACTTAAATACAAACACATTGGACATAAAAAAGACCAGTACTAATCATTAAGCTACTAATATAGAATACAGACATGTTTGCATGTTTGGAATTGTATCAGCTGAACAATAATATCTCAGTATTCAGATATTAACTTAAGGGCCGCATTAAGTGAAAGTGAGGGCCGCATGCGGCCCCTGGGCCACCAGTTGCCCATGTATGTTCTAAAGTGTCTATATTATAGGCTATAAAATGGCCAAACATTGGCCAAATTGTCAAATTTGACCTACTAAAGAGGTCTTGCATGTTTCATTCAACGTTTCAACAGAAGGGCCGACGTTGGACGCTTCTTTCGTCCATGACGTGTGCGTCTTCACATCTACACGTGCACGTACAGGCCAGGGGCAAGCTAGCTTGTAGATCTGCTACTTTCACAATATTTGTTTGAGGAACCGAGTCAAACTAAACGTAATGCCTCAACTCCTACAATTCCAAGAGCTTGTTTCCAGGGGCGTCACACCAAATTCTGGGCCCTGGGTACAAGGATTCACTGCGGGCCCCCCATGAATGTTAACTATTGGTGCCGCGCTGCGAGCTTGTATATCTGCTATTTTTGAAAAATCGTGAAAATGTGTGCAAGAAACCTATGTCAAGGACCCCCAAGATGATATGTATTTGGCCACGGACCCCGATCTCAAAGTATTTAGTTCCAGGGACCCCCAGAAGCAAAATTTGAGTTAGAAATGTTCGCTTAACAAATACATATATTCAAAGATTTTCACACATTTTCACAACTTTTGAAAAATAGCAGATCTACAAGCTCGCAGCGCGGCACTCGGTGCCGCGCTGTGAGCTTGTATATCTGCTATTTTTCAATAGATAAAGTTATAAGGGCCCCTCCAACTTGGGCCCTAGTAACTCAGTCCCACTTTCCTACCCCTTGTGACTCCCCTGCTTGTTTCTCCCCAGTTCAATTATGATTATGTTGCGGGGGTCCCCAGTTCAATTATGATTATGTTGCGGGGGTCCCAATATGATTATTTTGGGCGGTCATGAGTCACGACCCGAAGCAGGTTCTCTCTGAGAGTGATGTTCCTATTAATGTCCCAGCAGATGTCACTATTTTACCTTCTACCGTTAGTTAGCGATACAGTACATTAAGATCTCAATACAAGTCAATGAGGTTTTGGGCGGACTTTATACTTGATTTTATTACCTTAGTAATACCTTTTCATAAACACTTTATGTTTTCAATTGCTAGTTTAAAGTATTTTTTTTAAATCATAATGATATGCGTTTAGAAAATGATGGTTCCATTAATTTATGATAGGGTATGTTTCTAGGTTTTTGATTGATTGATTGATTGATCATTGTTTCCTGTCTCTCTTCACTGGTGACTATCAATAAGAAAGTGAAAGCACAAAAATGATCAAGAATCCCTAAAGGACTCCTAAATAGCTTTTTTTTTTTTTTACATTTGACATGAACTGTATATGTAAACCAAGTTTGAAAGTGGCTTAACTGGCACAATAATCGTATGAATTGAATTTTAAACAAAATGACTTTTATTTTTATTTTTATTAGCACTAACCTCGCCTACCAGGCTTTCTGGGGGAAAGCCTGGTGTTCGTTCACTACAGGCCGCTTGGTTTCCGCCTAAAGCGCGGAAACCACTAGAAGAAGCGGCGTCGCTTTGATTTGGTTCCCCCCGTTTGTTTCCTCAATCCCTTTTAAAATGCTCGAGTAGCCTTGCGTAGTCTTGCCAGTTGCTACGAGTTGGACTAAAAGATGCATATACCAAACACATTTTTCAAAAGCAAAACCACTCCGCATCAAGGAGTTTATTAGGTAGGCCCTAAAAGTATGTCCTTGAGGGCAGGGGAATCATTTTGGGTTAAAACTGAAGCCGGTTTGATAGTTCCGGCAAATTGTAGTCCTTTGGGGACTACAACATGACGTGTTGTGGTTTCCGCTCCAGACCGGTTACAACCCCGAAAAGTGAAGTGATCCCAGACTACTGCGGCACTAAGCCTTTTCTCAGTAGAACTGTACTGAAACACAAGCATGTGATGAGCCTCCCAATCCTACGATAGAACAATTAAGGGTTCCCAAACTTTTCATTATGTGAAGTGGGGAACCCCCACCCTGACAAGCGCCTGGAATTGTAGACATTACATTTAGTTTGACTCGGTTCCACTGTCCACAAATAAATATTGTGAAAATAGCCGAACTATAGGCCCACAACGCCTCGCAATGCGAGGCATTGTGAGCTATTTTCACAATGTTTGCCTAAATGTTGGCCAATTTGGTACTAAAAGTAATTACATTGTAACTTTAGAAATGTGCAGATATAAACCCTGTGTACACTTATACTCAATGTTGGTTTGTTTACTGTTGCACATTAAGATAATGACCGACCCAGTTTGGGAACCACTGCGATAGAAAACCCCAGACTTTTCCTTGGCCCCCACAGCGCAGGTGTTTCATTCAGCGTTTCAACAGAAGGGCCAACGTCGGACCCTTCTTTCGTCCGTGACGTGTGCGTCTTCACATGTACACATGTGCGGGGCGAGGCGTATACAACAACAGCCCACCAGATATGGGTGTGTTAAATTCTCTTAGCATGTGTGACGAATCCAGTGGCTGGGAAAAGAGCGCTGCGCTGCCGCGCCTCCCCCCCCCCCCCTCTCTCACATGCTGAATTCTAAAGAGGCTGAATATCGACCGGCCCGAGGTCTCAATTCTTCTTCTTTCTCTCTGTCTCTCTGTCTCTCTCTCTTCCCCCATCTCGCTTATCTTATCTGCCCTGCCCCGTCGTATCTCTTTTGCTCTTCCTCTGTGTTCCTATTGTATCTCTCTCGCGCTTTCATTTCTTGCTCATTTCTTTTGAATAGGCGTGATGCAGAATGCGCGTGAGAGACGGAGAGTGCGGGTGACACAGATAAAGAAAAGAGAGCATTCCCCACTCGTACGTCTTTCATCCTAATCCGTGGTCTCTGTCCAAGACAGGGCCCCCTTTTCACGCGTCTACCCTAAAGCCTCTTATATGTGACCCCTCTGTCTCTCCCCCAGGGCTCTCTCCCACGGCTAGCAAAATAATACACTCATATTCATCACAATGTTACACACACATACACACACACACACAAACATACATACCTACAAACACATACGCAAACGGTTTAATAGCTTATGTCAATGAGCCAACTAAAATCGCTGAACCGCTTTCAACTTGCCGTCCTGTATAGGCGGGAAAAATCTTTAAAAAAAATTGCCGATTGCATTGCGACCTTGCAACTCGGCTATTTTTGGAAAAGTTTCGAGAGCGTATAAGTGGTTAATGCAAGCTTGACTGAAAAATCTAGGAACAGTTCAAACTGTGCATGCGCGTGGTCGGTTGTGCACATGGCTGCCCGCTTCCCTCTGTGGGGTGGGGGTACGTATGTGTGCGCGCATGCGGAATAAATAGAATATTCACAATTATCAAGCAACTGTCGCAATGCATTTGCCCCACATTGCCACATTACAGAATATCTGCGCGAGTTGAGGCTTTGCAGGACCGACACGGGCGCTCGCTATAGGACGACTCGTGTTTAGACCCCGGAGGTGAAGGCACATTTACCGCAAGGCTGACTAACACAGCTGCTGGGAGAGCATGTCTCTTGTTAAGAGAACTGACCCCAATAAAGACGGACGGTTGGCAGTCGGTTACGTAAGATCAGCTGACTGTGCGGATGATCCCGAGGCAGTGTGGACACGTGTGTGTGTGTGTGTGTGTGTGTGTGTGTGTGTGTGTGTGTGTGTGTGTGTGTGTGTGTGTGTGTGTGTGTGTGTGTTTGAGTGTGTGTTTGAGTGTGTGTTTGTGCATGCGTGCGTGCGTGTGTGTGTGTGTGTGTGTGTGTGTGTGTGTATGTTTGCGTGTGTGTGTGTACTTGTATTAATACACTTGTGAGGGCCAAATGTCTCCCCAAAAGTATAGTACAATGTGAGATTAATTTTTTTAATGGTTAAAATTGGTTTTTAAGAATTCGAGAGAGAGAGATCAGGTTTAGGTTAAGGTTAGGATTATAGGCATTTTTAGAGGTTAGGGAGGTGGGGATTTATACCTAAATTGCCACACCGGTGCGGCACACTGAAAATAGCAGTTCTACAAGCTTGTGAGCTTGTAGATCGGGTATTTTCAGTGCACAACACTGACACACAACTAAGTATAACTCCGGCTTTAGGGGTTACCCCCCCCCCCCCCCCCCCCCTCCCACCCCCACCCCCCAAAAAGAGGCAAATGAAGTTAAATTAATCGGCATTCATAAAATTGCTGTTCAAAAACGTTGCTGTCCTCGTAAGTATGTTAACACAAACGTGTGTGTGTGTGTGTGTGTATGTGTGTGCGCTGCGTGCATGGTGCACGTCTGTGTGTGTGTGTGTGTGTGTGCGTGCGTGTGCGTCTGTGCCTGTGTTATTCGAGGGGAGGGCGGGGGTGAGCATGTGTGGGCATGCAGGCGAGTAGAGTGTGCATGAGTGCATGTATGTTCATGCATGCACGCTGTGCATCTCTTTTGCACATGGCGCGGCTCTTTCTGCGTCCAATTATGGCTGCACGGCATGCTGCCACAGTAGGCCTACATTAGAGGGTCCTGCTATGAAGACATTAGAGTGTTGTGGTTCCACTCAGGGGAGGAAAGAAACCAAGCACATTCATACTGTACGTTCTTCAGTACAATTTTGAGGTATTTTCCTTTTTTACTTTCTTCAGTATTTACAATTGTCAGTATTCTCAGAGGAAAATATTATACTTGTACTCCACTTCAATTACAAACATTAGTTACGAGTCACTTTGTAGATTTAAATTAGTATTACTAAGCACACTAACCACTTCAGCCCTAGCAGATCTTCAAGCTCACAATGCATCGTGATGCGACGCATTGTGAGCTTGTAGATTGGCTATTTTTGAAATACTTTTTTATTCATTTTGAACTTGTGAAATGGGACATTCTGCGCACTATGAGTCATTTTAGTTTGGGTTTGTTTTGACGCCGATACCTTTTTGCACTTTTACAAAATTTTGAGTGCGGGATTTCTACTTCTACATTGAAGTATTGATACTTTTACTCAAGTAAAACATGGGAGTACTTCTTCCATCACTGGCGGTGGTTCCACTAACATGTGCCAAGCAGCCTAAACCAAAGCGAGGGCGTTTGCTTTGAATTGGAGAGGCATAATGGTCGAAACAATATTATAACAAGGATTATAGGAAGACATAGAAACCACACTTCCTATAGAATTACTGTAATCCCCCTCGGAAGTGGTCCTTAATAATAAACATATTCTCTCCCGACTCTCTGTCGGGCGGAAACCTTGCATGTCCGAAAACTGTAACTTTTCAAGATTCAAAGTCAATAGTAAGCAAAAGCAGCAGATCGACACACTCAAAACGGAGCGCGAACACTTTTCGAGCTTTATGCTTTTGTGTTAAAGACATTGTGCAGTGATTCCCCCCCCCCCCCCCCCCCACACACACACAACATAATCATCAGGTATTATGATTATACTTGGAGGAAGACTTTTTTTCAAAAAAGTGTACAGAAAATGGTAAAATTATGTTTTTTCTTTTTCTCATTAAGTATGCCTGGTTGTCAGGTAGGTGGTGACCCAGCTGAAGTTAGCCACACCCACAGTGTCGATGTATGGTAAAAAGGGGGGGGGGGGGGGGGATATTATGATGTCATTACATCAGTGTATTTCAGTTGGGACTCAAAGGCTTTCAGCTTTCAGGAAGTACCCAAAAATACACAGGGAAGACATGTTTGCATATTATAACCACGTCTATTAGAGTAATGTTAACTCCATAGACACATACAAAACAGAAAAAGCACAAAACTATGGCACCACCTCTTTAAGTAGGGTGTTAATTTACGGGGAAAAAAACACAAATAGTGAAAATATGGACATAATAGGTTTCTGCCTGACAGCAGCGATATCAAACAGCCACCCAAACCCCAGCAGCAGCAGAAACAGGGAGACACCAGACTCCATGTCTGCACTGTGTGGAGGACTTTAATGCTGGCCCTGCACCCTGCCTGGTGTGACCCCACCCCTGGTAAGTACAGGGCTGGAGGTTTCCTCCATGGTTAAAAATACACTGCGTCGCAGTCGGGGGCAGAAACCTCTCATCTCCACATTTAAACCCTATATGTGTATTCCCCCGTAAAATGTTAACCCATTTAGGCCTAGAATTATTGAATGCTTTAACCAGTGAAAAATAGCAGATATACAAGCTCACAACCGCTCTGCGAGCTTGTAGATCTGCTATTTTTTTTAAAGTTGTGAAAATGTGTGCAAATCTTTGAATATATGTATTTTCAAAGCAAACGTTTGTAACTCAAATTTTGCTTCTGGGGGGGTCCCTGGAACTAAATATTTTGAGATGCGGGTCCGTGGCCAAATAAATATCATTTTGGGGGTCCTTCACATGAAAAGGTTTGAGAAACACTGACAAAGTAGTCTCTCAAGAACAGACTAACTGAGCTCCATTTAAGTGAAAGGGACCTTTTCTTTGACGATGGCTGGCCAGATTGCTGACTCAGAAACATCGGTTTTTCAAAAAACCTTAGAAGGATTCAAAAGACACTTATAACCAGAATCGGGTCAAAATTCTAATTTTCACAATTTTTCAAAAATAGCAGATCTACAAGCTCGCAGCGCGGCACTCTGTGCCGCACTGTGAGCTTGTTTATCTGCTATTTTTCAATAGTTAAAGCATAAAATAAAGATGTACCCGTTCTAAATGGATTTTAATGCCCTACTTGATCGTACTGCAGTATCACGCAAAAGTTGCAAAAGTAGCAGAGCTACAAGCTCAAAATGCACCGTGACATTTTGAGATTGTAGATCTGCTATGTTATGATATTTTTGAATTTGAATCCTGAAAAGTATGTTTTGGACATATGAGGTTTCCACCCGACGGAGACGATATGGCTGCTCAGCAAGAAGAGGAATAAGGACAAAATTGTGCTCAGTCTTTAAAGGAGCAGTTCTATTGATTTCTCACGCCATGGAGACTTGAGTTCAATATTCTTTTTGTATTTGTCGCAAGACAAAAATCTGATTATAGGAAATGTAATTGATTCCGGATGGGGACCGGACCCAAATGCATTTGTGTCCCCAATGGAATCCAGAATCAATGTAATACTTTTTTTGTCTTAGGATTTTTGTCTTAAAAATATATATATTATTGAACTCAAGTCTCCATGGCGTGAGTAATTAATAGGAAAAAAGCCATTTTGGGGGTGAACTACTCCTTTTAGCTTATCGTACAGCATACAGGAGGTTTTTCTTAGTTGAAGCTATTATCCAAATCATGTCCTATATTATAACGTTGTGGTACAAATCATATTTGTCTCAGTCAGTTTTTCAGCAAGGTGAAAAAGAACTGCTGCAGTAACACAGGTGTGTGCATAGACTAGCAATACTGGTGCTTTCCAGGTACCATTCATTCAGATGTAGTGTGTTTAGTGAAACAGTCTTCTCTGTTAGAGCCTCCCATCACTGGAATAGTCTCCCTGACGAGACCACCAACTATCTGACCTTCAAGTTCAACCTAAGAGACGGCTTAAAGCAAACCAACATTTATAATAACGGGTAATTCTTTGTATGGATAGTTATTTCACCATGTTTTAACAGCCTGCTCAGGGACTGCAGATGAAAATGAGCTTCTGGCTAACTCTGGCTCATTTACATAGATGTGAAAACTGACATGATTGGCCAAATAATACATATTAGTTTGGGGGCCCTTGACATGACAACCACTGCGGTATAGTCCCTGTATAGTCCCTCTCTCAAGTTTCTTCCTCAGTCCCTCACTTCCTCTGCCCTTTGTCCCTCATGGCTTCCCATACTCTGGAGCACCTCATGTCAGCAGTTACGTCATCAGTTGTTTGCAGGCATGGGCTCGTACCCAGACATGCATGTGTGGCTATCCTACCCTCTCCATTCTACAATGTATGACGAGGCTTTAACGCACCCAATGACCTACAGGCTGGCACATTCCAACATGCAAGCCAGCCTTGCTGTGTGAAGAATAAGGCTGTCTATTGGCTGCTAAATGAAGCCCAGTCACTGAGAGAGAAACTTCCTTGTTTGAGTTGGAACGAGAGGTTTTGCTGTCATGGTATGCTATGCCTGCCGTATTTGCTCGATTATTGCATGGTTCATGCCGGTGAGTTAGTAGTTGTGTGCTTCTTTTACAAGAAATTGGTTTACAAGTTTACATTTCATGTGTTATTTCTATGTTTACTGTCATGTTTTGTAACGCCAGTCCTACACTGCAGTACGCTACACAAAATGAAAGGTGTTCATTTTCAGCTATGCACAGATAGCAATAAACAAATATAAATGACAGTCTCACTGGACAAGATAATGACATGATTTGTGACTTAACCAAATCCTATATTATATATTGTCTATTCAAAAATAGCCGATCTACAAGCTCACAACACGTTGCATGCGTCGTTGTGAGCTGGTAGATTGGCTGAGAAATTTGAAGTTGTTCATTGTTTTGTTTCTGTATCTATTTTCAGTGTGCCTTCTGATGAAGAAGCAAGGCTTTACATTACAAAGCCCTGGAGATGAAAGTTATATACAGAAGTTGGAAACCACATTCTGATTAGCCTGGGTGAAGATCCATGTACAGGACGTGTATATTCTGATAGAACCGAGTTGTATCCCAAAAAACATGGATGCTCAGAAGATGGAAAAACAGGGCACTGGACTGTCAGATACCCTTAGGATTCTGAGCGAGGTGCCAAAGGAACGTCTATTAAGCCTGACGTTCCAGTTGGGTAAGAGCCTAGAAGAAGAATTAGTGCATACTTTGTGTCTCATGCTTCTTGAGAGAGACACTCGGGTCCAGGAGCAACTTCAGGTGCTTAAGGATAGCAGCCTTGCTAACTACCTGGCTGACAAGTGGCACGTAAGCGGGGGCAAGCTGGACGCCTTCAAAGTTCAATGTGCCGCTCACTGTCAGGAGGAGTATACAGGTCACGGTGCGGTGGAGCTGGCCAGGGTTTTCAAAGTGCTGTGCAAGGAGAAGCTGTGTGATCCACTGTTAAGAGACCTGGCTTATCGGAGAGCCATTTCCGCAAAATGCCAGAAAACAAGGGATCGCCAGCACCTGGAATACAGCTGTATAGATCAGCTAATAGAAGAGGCCAAGTTAGTCTGTGGACCCCACGTTGCAGAAGGGATGTGTTCCTCCAACGAAGTGTCTTACAATGAACTCCCAGGGGGTTTGGACAAAGTCAAGAATGCACCTTTGAAACCGTCTTCTCAGGATCCATCAGATCTGCCTAGCCCTTTACATGACAGCTATTCCACTGACTCCTATCCTAGCCACCTAGAGATTAGTCTTCCCTCAACTGCCAGGTTTGACAGAACTACTTCAGCAACACTGAGCGACCCCCAGCCATCTAACGCCACACACCTTGTTGAAAAAGACGGCCCGGAAACAATGGCAGCTTGGCGTACTGCTTCCTCCACAGAGACTCATCCACCGCCTCTGGTTAAAGGAGAGAGAGATGTAAACATAGACACTCCCAGCGCAGAAACTTTATCAGCAAAAAGTAATAAGCTACAGAGTGATGTCTCGCTGAATCAGAAACCACGGTCCACAGCGCCAACCTTTGAACCCAAGCCAGCACCTGCTGCAGCGAACACATTTACACCAGAGATTAAAGTTCCAGCACAGGCAAAACAAGGGGAGCGAAGTACAGAAGAGGAGGAGGAGGAGGAAGAGGAGGAGGATGTGTTTTATTCGTTTGTTATCCTGCACGCGCCAGAGGACTTCGATATGGCCCAGAGCATGAGGGAAAGACTGGAGTCCTTGGGCATCAGCGCCGGGGCGACTTTCACCGAGGACTTTGAGGTCCCCGGCAAGAGGCCTCTGAAGTGCATCGAGGACGCCATCAACAACTCGGCCTACACCCTCCTGCTGCTCACACGCAACTTCAACACCCGCCTGCTAGAGGTTAAGACGGACACGGCCCTCATGAACTCCATCAACAAGAGACACAAGTACAACACCGTCATCCCACTGATGCCCCAGGAGAACCGCATGCCCAGAGAGAGCATGCCCATGGTCCTGCAGACCTTCATACCCTTAGTGGAGGGCAGGGCCTTCGAGAGACAAGCCAAAAAGGCTCTGCCGTCCGCAAAGGTCAACAAGCAGAGGCGGATGTGGGTTGAAGAGCAGAGAGTAAGAAAGCAGGTGAGGCGACAGGAGAGACTGAGGCGCGCTAATGAGCAGCAGAAGCTGTACAACCAGGAGCTCAGGAACGCAAAATTACTAGAGCAGGAAAAAGCGAGGCTTCGCATGGAGCAGCTTTGCATAGAGCGTCCCCCACAGCAGCAGCATTACCCCCACATGGGACCCCAGTTTACTAATGTTCCCAGTGGCTTCGTGCCGCCGCAGGTTGGCGAAGATGGCTGGCTGCGGTCAGGCAACATCCACATCGAGCATGCTAACTACATCATGATCGGCAATGACTCTCAAATGACGGTGGATTTGGGCGGAGCTGCAAGCAGAGAGGATTTGTCTGATGATGATGACAAGCTATATCGATGCTAATTCTTATGTACGGATGATGTTTTGTGAACACTAAACTCATAGTGCATCTGTGCAGTGGTGTAAAGTAACTAAGTACTGTACACAGGGTACAATTCTGAGATAGCCTACATATACGTTCACATTGCAACTTAATTGTTGTGAGCTCGTAGATCTGCTATTTTTGAAGAAAAAAAAGATTTTGAAAAAACTAAAACTTGTTAAATAAGACATTCATAATGAGTACTTTGACTTTAGTACTGTATGTATATTTTGAGTATAATAGCATATACAATAATGTTGTACTTGTACTGATGTGTAATTTTAATCACAGGAGAGTATTTCTACTTTGTGGAAACAAATCGTCCACCTCTGCATCTGTAATAATCATAGGAACATAGGAAATTTCTCATAAAACATTCTCAGGTTATCACTGGAAAATGATCATAGGATTATTATTTTTTAAGAATGGTGTATAACAGGGTTCCCCAATAGGCGGCCATTTGCGGCCCGCAGGGGGCTACTGTCTGGCCCACACCAACCACAGTAATAATGGTGGTATAAGAGCAGCAACAACACTAGTATATCGTCGTTGTCGGGTGGAAATCTTGTATCTCCAAATGTGAACGTTCTTTCGCAAATCATACAAGGCCGTCGCACAAAAGTAGTGAAAACAGCAGATCTACAAGCACACAACGCCTCGCACCGCGAGGCGTTGTGTGCTAGTAGATCAGCTGTTTTCACTAGTTTAAATCATTTTTAAAATGATACATTCAAAACGAACGGTTTTGGACATACAAGATTTTCACCCGACAGCGACGAAAACTGTCGCTGGAGTAGTGGGAACTCCACCGTCGCCCCCTGCAATGTTGTGGCCCTCGGCTTGGTACCCTAGACATAATTCGGCCCTTGGGGAAAACTAATTGGGGAACCCTGGTGTATAAAGTCATCATCATCATCATCATCATCATACAAATACAGCTCTATTCTGAAATGAACTCCCTTTCTTGTCTCTCCATCAGCTGGCCTAAAGGACCACCTCACCTCTGGGACAACCAGATCTTATTTTATTGTTGTTTGGGACACGATCAACACAATCCTGAGTTATTTTTTGTGTTCAATCTGTGTTTTTAGATATTTTAGTATTTCAGCATGCAACAACTGGTCATATGATGCAATAAGATCTGGTTGTCCCAGAGGTGAGGTGGTCTTTAATGAAATTACCTTGCAATTATCCAACGTGCCCGAGCCAGGACATGCAGGTACACACACACACATAGACACGTACGCACGATAACATTTTTAATAAAAGAGAAAAGGTCCTGATTAAAAAATGCCAACTGAGAATGTATTTTTCAATACACAGCAGATGTTTGTACTGTGTGAACTGTGTAGTCCAGCTGCAGTCATTCATGTCTCTGTGAGGCTATCATTAGATATGTAGCTCAGGAGTGCCATCTTCTGGCTAGCAACAATACATCTATTTTCTGACCCTATTAGCTGTGTGTACCAGCTCCAGGCACAAGGGGGCAGTGTTGATACATGCATCATTGCATACCGAGTATGGTAAACTGTGGGTAAACCGCTGTGTCATCCAGGTACCCTCAGTGGAGTTACTGACTGTCCTGCTGTCATGTGCTGTGTTCTTACTGTAAAGGTACTGTACGTTTTTAAGTTTTGGGTTTTTATAAATAAGTGATATTGAGCTCTATATTCCCATAGTGTTTGTTCAGCAACAGGGCTCTCCCCATCTCTCCAGCTCAGTGTTGATTTTTTGACAGCACATTTGGATTTAGTTTTAGTCATAGTCTTTTGAATACAATTTAATTTAGTTTTAGTCATATTTTAGTCATCTGGAATGTTTTAGTTTTAGTCGACTAAATATAATATTTTAATCTACAGTTGATTTTGTTGACAATTATTTTGGCAGGCCTTGATGGTGTCATAATGCCTGATTTTACACTTGGTTGCGCTCTGAAAATAGCCGATCTACAAGCTCACAACGTGTTGCAGCGCGACGCGTTGTGAGCTTGTAGAACAACTATTTTCAGAGCACAACCAAGCATAAAATTACTTTTTTGTTCTACTTGATCTCTTCTCCATTAGTCCCTCCCTAACATTTTAGACTTGTTGACGACATTGTCGATATATTTAGTCTTAGTTTTAGTCATCATAGCTTAGTTTTTATTTAGTTCTTGTTAAGTTTTCGTCGGTGAAAAAAGGCAGTCGGCGAACATTTTTGTCATAGTTTTAGTCGACAGAATCAACACTACTCCAGCTTTAATAGTAAACAGAAAATACATTTTGAGGTGAGGACAGCAATTTATTTCATCCCAATCCCATCACGAGAGAGAACTCATACAGGTTACAATTTCAGCTGAGTATTAACTTCTGACATTATTGTCCACTGATTTATTGGAACATCAATCTGTTAATTATGTTCTCTTCACATTTTGTGTAACTCATTTTGTAACGTCATCATTAATCATTCCATGACAATATTTTTGTTCAATATGGTTGGCCTCATAGATGGAAATGTGGCTTTTTACTATAACATATTGTGTTTCCTTAATTTTTAGACTAGTCGTGTAGCCTATTACAAAATAACATGTCCAAAATAGGACTAAGAATGACAGTACCTTAGGTATTTTGCTGAGTGGCCCCTCAACCATGAGTACCCCTGGGTTACAGGATAAAAATTGCAACTGGCCCCAGTATAAAACTGAAGCTGATAAATAGGATCTTTATCCTGATTGTATTAAATTGGTACACCGGTGCCTGACCTGAACATTAATTTATTTTCTCTTTACTAAAAAAAGGTTGGAGAGACTGAGAGACCCCAAACCCCCTGTAGAATTAGCAAAGATTACCAGGGTCAAGGTCAAGTTTATGTTGTCCCAAACTGGGCTATTTGCGATACAGCAGATTAGAAAACTCTTAAAAAACACACATTAAACATAAACAAACATAAACATAAAACAGACACAAGATCCAGATCACAATTGTTCACAGCCGTAGCAACACTCTATGGGGGACCCCCAGGGGTCCTTATAGGGTTGTTTCCCAGCGAAAGTAGTTATAGCATCACAATCCCGGAAAAGTTTGGACAATTTTGAATAATTTTGTCTTTCTTTTTTCTTTTTACATCTTCTCTCATGGGGGTCCCTGGCATATAACCTTTTCAGATGGGGGTCCGTGGCCAACTATATATCAATTTGGGGGTCCTTGGCATGAAAATGTTTGAAAACCACTGACATAGATCAATCAATCAATCAACTTTTATTTACAGACTTCAAGGTCCATTAAAAACAAACAACCACATAAAAACAAAATACATAGGCCTACACAAAGTGCAAAAAGAACACCCCTAGTACATAAACAACACAGCTATAACAAAAGGCACTCATACCAGTGTTTCCAAAACGGAGACTGATACCTGGTAGCACTGAGGCAAGGGTTAGTCAGCAGCATGATAATAGAGTTTTGAGACTCATCCAGACGGACCATAAATTTGTACATCAGGTTTCTCAGAAGTGCATGAAACGTATTGACACCCATATTACAGAACAGCTCACTTGCACTGCTCCACCTAGGTTTTCTCATTAATATTCGCATGCAGTCATTATAAGCAACCTGCAGTTTATACATGCTAGCCTTCCTGAACTTGACCCACAGGGGTGCAGTATACAGAGGTGTACAGTATGCCCTGAATAGGTTTGCCTTCACTTCATTTGAACAAGAGTGAAATTTCCTCCCATGTTAGCTTGAGCATATAAGATACGACGTTGTCTATATAGATCGTCATCATCAGTCAATTGGTCTGTTATGACATGTCCCAAGTACTTTGCTTTGCTACACACCGATAGCACTTGCCCTGATAGATAAAAAGAAGGAAAGGAAAGGTCCTTATCCCCCCTCGTTCTGCAGGTCATTACAACACTCTTTTTGGCATTATACTTTACATCAAAAGCTACTCCATATTCAGAACAAACATTTAGCAGCTGCTGAAACCCAGCACTGCTGGGAGAAAGTATAGCTAGATCATCTGCATACATGAGATGGTTCACTAGGGTGTTCCCAATCATACAGCCAGTCTAGAGAGCAGACCACAGCCATATTGCACTATAAAAGGAATAAAAACACACAATCCTCCCAAGACGGTGATGGGCCGGTCAACTGAACAACAGCTGCCTCCTCCTATCTGAAATGATTTGGGTGATTGTGGGCTCGCCAGTACCTGGCGAGCACACTTTAGATATTGTCATTATTTATTTATTTATTTATCTAGTAAGTAGACGGGATTTTCGGTTCCTTTCTACTCCTACATACTTAGTGAGAAAATGAAAATAAAAACATCAATGTGTTCAGCTTACAGTGGCGACGTGTGCTATTACTTTATACAGCAATCGGCCAAATGGTGGCGCTGTAGGAAGCCTTCGAAAGTGCGATCTTTGAACAGGTATAGCTCATGCTGTGTTATACATACAGCCATGAAACCTGTATACACTTATGCGTCTCCTCATGCCGAACAACTTTTACCCTCTAACTTTTGACCTCTGACCTTTAGGTCTCCCACAATTCGGAATTATATGAAAAACAGTAAAAATCTATCTCCTCCTGGGATTTTCGCGTCAAGTGCACAAAACTTTTTTCACATGAACTTTGGACCAATACGGTCAGATTGATCAACCAGATTTTTTTTAAAGTGAAATATATTTTTTTAATAATTCAATCAATATTGCGGTTTTATGCAAATTATTCTTCGGCCTCTAAATCATACATGCAAAGTTACACGTTCATGGCATTTGGCAAAGATGTGGAGGGTTAGTCAAAGTATCACTGAAACCAATTTTATTCCAATCGGCCAAAGGGGGGCGCTATACGAAGCGTTTGAAAATTCAAACTTCAAACGGGCATAAGTCATGACTCGTTTCGTTTGAAGACATGCAACTTGTTACACGCGTGCTTTGACTCAAGCGGAAGACATCTGTGTCGTTGTTAAGTAAGCTCCGCCCTTCGATTTTCCGCCATTTTGAGCAGTTTGTAAAACGCGTAAACCCGCTTTTATTCTGGAATTTTCGCTCCACGTGCACAAAACTTTTTTTACGTGAACTTTGGACCGATATCTAAAGATCTGTCAGATCGGATTTCTTTAAAATTGAAACATGCTTTTTTAAATAAATTCAATGAATATTGCAGTTTTATGCAAATTATTCTTCTGCCTCTAAATCATACATGCAAAGTAACATGTTCATGGCATTTGGCAAAGATGTAGAGTGTTAGTCCAAATATCACTAAAACCAATCTTACCCCAATTGGCCAAAGGGGGGCGCTATATCATTTTGAGCAGTTTGTGAAACGCTTAAACCCGTTATGATTTTTTTTTGCAATTTGCATGAAACATTCTACACACAATCTAAGGACCTTTATCTAATATGCCTATGAGGTGCACGCACAAAAAAAATGTATAATAATAAATATAGCTGCAAGCAGCGATAAAGTGACCAAAGCCAAAAACACCTCAAATCATGAACACAGCCTGCAATGTGCGTGAAATCTTGCAAGCACATTCCCAATAGGTCAAGGAACAGATACCACCCTTCTTACATTGGCCTGTTATAGCGCCACCAGCGGGTCAACTTTTGCACAACACATTTTTGGAACAAAATGGACCAATCTTTGACGTCAGTAACGTCAAAGAGAGCACTGCCTGCGATCTTGACATTTTGTACTTTTATAGCCATTGTTTTCTGGCTTGAAGCGAGCCCACAATTGTTTCGAAGGAACAATATTTTTCTAGTTGTCCTTGGTGTTATGTTAGTTCCAAAGAGGGCAATGTTTACTGTCTTTTGTTTATCACTCTTAAGGCCCATTCCCACTGGGCCAGATAACAGATAAAAAAATCTGTTTCTCCAGATATTTTTCCATTCAAAGTGGATGGTAGATACAGATAAAAAAAATATTTGCCACAGATATTTGCCACAGATACTTTTATCTGTGGCAAATATTTTTTTTAATAATATTAAACAGTGAAAACAACACATTATAGGTTAACAGTGCTTTTATTTTACATTCCACAGACCAGAAGACAGAGTGCTTTAGCCATGTTCAGGTGTTTAGACAGATATCTCGTACTGTGTTAACGGTTGCGTCCCCTTTCAAACTAGCACCTGCCTGGTCGGGCAACCTGAAAGCAAACTCCACGTGCCCGAAGGTTTTATTTACCTGCCGGGGCAGGTGGGTCAATGCCTGAGGAGTCTTCAACGTTTTCAGGCCAAGGACCCCTTAGTTGAGACATGAAGCAGGGACCCCCACAACCTGTTCATAGATTACATATTACATACAGTGTCATCGTTTCACAGCACAATCAGTGTTGTGGTGGCCTATAGGAGGACCATGATGATTACTCATATGATGCATTTTGCATCATATGAGTAATCATGCTGCATCATATGATGCATCATCATTCATGCTGAAATACTAAAATATCTCACAACACAGATTGAACAAAAAAATAACTCAGGATTGTGTTGATCGTGTCCCAAACAACAATAAAATAAGATCTGGTTGCCCCAGAGGTGAACTGGCCCTTTAAGCGCTTAAATCATTTTCCAACACAGGAGGGCGCCAAATAACTATCACTGCTTATTAATTGATCATTATTGTGGTTGACGCGGTCAAAGCAAATTGATTAAAATTTGCATCTCTTTTACTCTGGGTATAAAATGTTAAAACCTAACGGTACGGTCTTTGTGTGCTTATTCCAGGGTGTCCTTCAGTGTGAATGCTGAAGATGAGGAGGAGGTTGGAGAAGAGAGTGGCCTTGTTGTGGACTTTGAGGGAAAGGATGAGAAGAAAGAGCGGGAGGCCGACCTCTGGTTCAGCAAGGTTTGTCATCTTCTCATCTATTTTCAGTATGGTTTTAGACACGCCAGTCTAATTCTGCTCTAATGAAGTCACCCGTTCCAATCTCATCCCACATTTACTTGGTAGGAAATTGAATTAGTAACCCTACTAGCTCACCTTATCAATTTGGCCACAGACTCCTTTGTGTTCATGTTATAACACCACCAGTCGTTTAATTGTCAGTTGTTTCTTCCGGTAAGTCGGAAATGATAATGTCTTTCTCTTCAGGGGATCTTCTCTGAGATCGACCTGGAAGGAGATGCAGACCAGGAGCTCAGGCAAACGGAGAAACTCCAGAACAAAGCCAAAATGGGTAAAAATCTACTCCCTTACAAGTTTTATGTTAACTTAAAGAAATAATTATTATACATGTGAGAGATTTCTTTTTTCTTTTTTAATGAAGCCATTTAAAAAATAAACATTCAATTGATTAGTGAATACAGGTCATGTTAAGGATCCATTTTAAATGTTTCATATGTACAGGTTTCATGTTTTTATGTATGATTTATTACACAATATTGCAAGTTAAATCAGGTACAGTAGGATAATTTTTAGTCCTAGTCAAACAAGGATTCATTTCTAGTAGGGATTCTGAGATGCTTGATGAATATGGGCCCATAATTTATAATGGCCAGATAAAAATGATGTAAGGGCAAGGCTGTTCCATGGAGGTTCCTTCTACTCATGTACCCTTCTACTAAAGGCAAGAAGAGGAAAGCTGTGGAGGTAACCGAGGAGGCAGCAGAGGAGCAGGAACCTGCCCCACCACAGGAGGAAGAGGCAGGACCTTCAGAGGAGGCCAAGGAAGAGAGTGACTCTGATGATGACACTGATGATGAGAAGTGTGTCCACAATTAATGTCATAGTCTACACACAGCCATCTTTCGTGAAGATGTTATATTTCAACAAGAGAATTGCATGTTATCTATTATGGATACCTACCGTAAATATTTGCTCTGAATTTAGTTTATTGGTGAGCTGTGACTAGCAGAGGCAAACCTTTACTAATGAGGACCAGTTGGAAATTCAAAGAAGACTCCCAACATTTTTATTCAATGCATATGACATTACTTCCTTTGGCACAATTAGTATTTATTAATTCAACTAAAGACTAAAACAAATTCTGATTCTGCCTATACTAGCGAGATTGTCAAGATGAAGAATGCCCAGGCAGCCGGTGGCTTGTCAAGAGACGAAGATGATGACTTCCAGGTGGTTCCCGTAGAGAGCATCAGTGAGTACAGGAAACGCTTGTATTTTTAACATCTAGCTAGTCTTGACCCTTGCTTAGCCAGACCTATATTCACATTATTTCCTTTTGGTACTGGTGTTTTGTACTGATTGTTGTGATTGTGTGGCCTGTGTCTCTCCATTAGACACAACGGTAATTCAGCATGTGTGTGTGTGTGTGTGTTGTGTATCTATCCATTAGACATAACAGTAATGCGTCAGGTAATTCAGTGTGATGTTGTGTATCTGTCCAGGTAAGCGTGCCAGGATCCTGGATGCAGAAGGTATGGCTCTGGGCTGTCAGATCGCTACTTCAAAGAAGAGAGCCAGAGACCTGGTCGATGCATCCTTCCACAGGTAAGCGTGTTCATTTGACCGTTCCTAGATGTGGTATTCAAGACACCAGCTGCTGGTTTTCTAGCCTACCCGGTCCAGATAGTTCTGATTAGTGAAGTCACCTTTATTTCAAGGCATCTTTATGTGTAATGCATTTGAAAACAAGTTGACCAAATGTTTTCAGAAAAAAAAAGAAAAAAAAAATAACAACATAGACCTCAGCTTTTAGTTCTAGCTGAGTAGATGGCTGGAAATACAAGCACTCCTGGTGAATGAAATGAATGTCCTGATTGGATTGAAAAACGGCATTAAAGTGGTCTCGTGGACCGTAATTTGTGGAACCAGTACTCTATATACCGTAGATTTCAAACCGGATGTTTATTTATTTAATGCTTGCAGGTTTGCCAACTCTGAGGAGCACTGGAACGTCCCAGAGTGGTTTGTTGACGACGAGCGGAAGAACCGGAAGAAGCCTGTGCCGGTTACCAAGGAAATGGTGGACGAGTACAAGGAGAAATGGAAGGAGATAAACGCTCGACCCATCAAGAGAGTGGCTGAGGCCAGAGCCAGGAAGAAGAGGAGGGTGAGAGAGGGATGGCGGAGGGTGGGAGGCGCTGGGTAGCATGATGGAGGGGAGGCATAAAGTAGGGAGAAAGGAGTTAGTTTGAAACCATGTTAATTTCGTCAACTAAAACTATGACGAAGAATGTTTCACTGATAATAACGAAGTTATGATGAGTAAAACTAAGACTTAATATATTGACATTTTCATCAACAAAAACTAGACTAAACTGTTCGGGAGGGACTAGTGGAGAAGAATAAAACATTATGTTTGGTTGTGCTCGGGTGTTGCACACCCGACACTAAATGAGCTACAAGCTCATTTTAGTATTTCAGCATGAATGATGATGCATTTTGCATCATATGATGCAGCATGATTTATCATATGATGCAAAATGCATCATCTTCATGCTGAAATATCTCAAATAGATTGAACACAAAAAATAACTTGTCTCAAACAACAAAAAAATATGATCTGGTTGTCCCAGAGGTGAAGTGGGCCTTTAAGTGTAAAATCAGCCATTACAACGCCATCAAGGCCTGCCAAAATATTTTGTATATTAAGTCGACTAATAACATTTCAGATGACTAAAATATCACTGAAACTAAATGACTCAAAAGACTAAACTAAATCAAAATGTGCTGCAGAAATAAGGAAATCAAGTAAGTATTTGGCATCTGGAGAGAGAAAGATGGAGCTGGGGAATAAGCTATGTGTTTTTTGCTGTGGCTTCCGCCAGACAATGAAGAAGATGGAGCAGGCGAAGAAGAAGGCAGAGGCAGTGGTCAACACTGTAGACATCTCTGAGAGAGAGAAGATGGCTCAGCTCAAGAGGTATGGAGCCTTATCACTATAGCTGGAGTCACACAGCATGATAGAAATATCTCTTTAACCCTGTGTGATCAATGATCAGGATGATTTGAATTACAGACCAAACATGTTATCAGATCTGGAATAAAGTTTATTTAGCTTGTTTTTGTCTTCTAACTGCCGGAGCATCACAACATTGCTTGCAAAGTTTGGTTAACCTTTTTGGACACGATGTTCAGATGGAATTCAGCTTGCTGGACACATTTATTTTTTTCTCAGTGGAGGAAATGCAAGCTTCCATGCAAGCTAATAAAAAAATAAATCACAGCAGATGTTTCCAATCCTTTGTCTTCCTCTGTCTCTTGCAGCATCTACAAGAAAGCAGGTGTGGGTAAGGAGAAGAGGGATGTGACCTATGTGGTGGCCAAGAAGGGTGCTGGGAAGAAGGTGCGGCGGCCCGCGGGGGTGAAAGGTGTATTCAAGGTGGTGGACGGCCGCATGAAGAAAGAAGTCCGTGCAGAAAGGAGGAAAGACCAGAAAGGCAAAGGAAAAGGTGGAAAAAAGGGGGGCAAAGGACGGCCGATGAACCGCGGGAAAGGTGGCATGAAGGGTGGGAAAGGTGGCATGAAGGGTGGAAAAGGACATAAATGAATAATTGAATAAGAGCAAGAACTTCTAGCGATACTCATCCCTGCTCTTCTGTCAAAGTGGTGAATGTCCCGCCATCGTGCACAGAGGTGTGAATATGAGAGAGGTTTATTGATTCCCCTCGCATCATGGATGATGGTCCCTGAAGAATGTCCTACAACCATGCATACTTCAGGTATCTTGAGTACTTTGAAGTGTGTTCTTGGGGTATTCTGTTTGTCTTTTGTACAATTTGCCCTTTTCTCTATTCTCGAATCGAGGTGTTGCAGTCAATAAGTTGTTTAACTAATGCAATATGCATTTAACCACAGTGGTAGGCTACATGTCTACAGTATGTATGTACTGTAACTATTTTCCTCATCTATTCTTAAAGATTTCTAGAAATGTTATTCATCTTGTATATCAGCTGCACGTTTGGCAATAAATGCAGTTTTTGTTGAAAGTGTGAATATTTTTTCAAACTACAAATTGCTTTCTTCATTGTCATTTGGTCGTACACTTTTCCTCAACCAGTGGTCCAGTCTGTAGCATAATTGCAGGTGGCCCATGGGAAAATGATTACAAAATATATTGTTAAATCAATGTATCAAATGTTCAAATATTGCATAAATCCTTCACAAAAAAAGTATTAAGGATGGATGACTTCAACCAAGGTTGAACATTATCTTCATATAATCGCTAAGAAAGCTGCCTACAAGCTAGGCCATTAGAGATAGGGTTAGTGTCGGAATGGAGACATGTCGGAGTGGCGGGGTGTAACCCATTACGATGGTAAAGTTTGATAATGGTATACTAGAAAGCCTGCTGTTTCTGTTTTTTTTCATATATCCTGGTTTTTCAGATATCCACATAGAAAAATATCTAGGTCCACATGGAGCTGGATATTTCATATATCCCGTTTTTTCAGATATCCACATAGAAAAATATCTAGGTCCACACGACAAAGATATCTAGGTCTAACAAGCACACACACAGTGAAGTCTTCAGAGATATCCGGGTTCCCTGTCTACACGGATCCAGTTAATCGGATATTTTTTAATCTCTCCACTTATTTATCCAGTTTCAAAAATATCCAGCTTCGCTGCCGAAATATCCAGCTGTGTGGCTGCAAGCCCCAACAGCACCAAAAAATGTCTAGATTCAGAAATATCCAACTTCATGTAGCCGGCACTTAAATTTAAGAGGTTGTGGGACTGAACCACTAGAAAAATGTGACAGCAGCTAGTGTGGTTTTGGTCCCTAAGTAGGGTAAGGTCAAACCCACTCAAAAGCTTAACACAAATGATAAAAGTATCCCTATTTCAAATTTAAACTTATCAAAAACAAGTTTTCTCGTTGGTTTGTGATTTGATGGTTGATTAATTGGTCCACCCTGGACAACTGCTGTCAAATAGTAGCATAAATATTAGGAAGTACCAGAGCGTTGTAGACAGATGGCGCCATAGAGTAGGATGGCGCTGCGAAACTGCAACTACCAGTACCATGATGCTCCGCGAAAGCCTACCTCCAGAGTCTACTCTGCAAACGTCTGCAATCATCCACGGAAACGAAACGGGAAGTTAGACTCGTTGCTTTTTGCTGAAGCGTTTGGATATTTTATCCATAAGGATTACTATTTGTAATCTCAACATTTACACCATCTTCTCAACACAGACGTATTGGGAAAGCAGAGTTTGACTTTAATCGGCGGAGGACTGGCATTGTGAGACCCGCTGGCGCTGCTAACGTGAGCCCAGCCTTGTTTTGGTGGCAGAACCTACTTAACCTAGGGTGACCAGACGTCCCGTTTTACCCGGGACAGTCCCGTTTTCAAGCTGCGTGTCCCGGTGTCCCGACAAATATCTCTAAAACACTAATATGTCCCGGTTTTCAACATTCACTGCAAAATTGTCCCGGTTTTCGCCAGAATTAAAATAATAGTAGCTGTTTTCAGTGGTTGCATAGACATTTATCGTCTTCTTTTCATGAAAACATGCTCACCTAACCAATCAGAAAAAAGGAACAAATTCATTGCGTGTCTGAATTCAACGCTGAGGCTGTTTGTCAATCACTCACTGCCTGTTTGCAACCCTGCGGTGCGTGTGTGCGCGTGCACGAACGTTAGAAAATGGGCACGCGCGTGCACGGTAACGTGCGCATTGCTTTTAGGGTCCCAGTTTTAGGCAACAGTGTTTTGCGTCCCGCGGTTTGAGTGGCTGAAAATATGGTCACCCTAACTTAACCCTTAGACAAAGGGCGTATATATCTATATCTATGTACTTACAACACGCATCAGCAGTTTGATGGAATAAACGAACTTGTATTTATGAGGCATAATTCCTCAGCGTTAATAGCTGACCGGTGGTGTTGTTTACAAATTACATTATAGCCAGCTAGCTGGTTAGCTTGGAAAATGTCAAAGGGTGCTACCAGCAGTGCCAGCATCCAGCTCATTGTGTTGGTATGCAGCTTCATGTCACTGCATGATGTGATGGGACAGCTGGATGACTGGATCGACCCATACGACATGCTCAACTACGATGCCAGCACCAAAACCACGAGGAAACAACCAGAGGTGAGGAGACTGTGCACTTTATTGTGCCGACAGGTTTCTTACTGCATAAACCAGTGTTTCTCAAACGTTTAAATGTCAAGGTCTCCCCTTAACTCTATGGACCCTACAACTGGTCCATTTGGGTCCATAGTACTGTACATAGTACATAGAACTTTATGCCAGTGGTTCTCAAAGTGCATTCCAGGGACTCTGTGAGTTCCTTTATGGGGGTCTAGAGTTACAGACTTGTAAGGGTCAATTTAGACCCCCATAAAGGGGACCGTACCTATGTTCCTCAGGTTCTATGTTCCCCACTTTCTTACCACCTAAACCTACCCCTACCCTCACTAAAACTAATGCTGTGAGGTGGGGAACATAGAGAGGGGAACATAGAACCTGGGGAACATAGGGTGGACCCCCCATAAAGGAACCTACAGACTCCCTGGAATGTACTTTGAGAACCACTGACTGACATAAACTACAGCTCAAAGTTGTCTGAGAGCTGAATCCTGCTGTACCCGGAATATCTTATTTCTGCCTATTTCAGGCCCATGTTCCAAAGCATACATTTATGTTTTGATTGATTGATTGATTCATTTATGTAAAATTTGCCTATATAACATTGAGTGGTGAGGTGCCCAACTGCCCATACTTCTCTAGTGCCCACTCTCCCGGTTCACTACTATACTGGATAGCTGGCTAAACTAAACTGGGTTGTATTATTCTGAGGGATGTTGGGGTAAACCAGTGATTCTGCAACCAGTGATTCTTCAAGTGGGCCCCCAAATAATTTCTTGCATCTCTAAGCCCCCACTTAGAGATGCAAATAGTCTTTGCATCTCTATAGGTGATGTAGGGTAGATGCATACTGGCATCTCTATAGGTGATGTAGAACAGTTACTTACTGGCATCTCTACAGGCAGTGTAGGGTTTGATTGATTGATTGAATACTTTATTAGCAGTTTTCAGAAAAAAGCACAGTTCAATACAACAAGGTCTGCTAAGTGGATCTAAACCCAAGAAAGCACGGTTTGGCTTGTTTCTATTGGGGTCCTTTGTACTCAATTCATTGAAACATTAAATGACAGACAAGTATAACAATACTATGCAGAAGTCAGAAATACAAATTACGTACAGTAAAAAAAAAACTGAAATAAAAAGAGAACTAAAATAACAGATTAGGCTTTAACATTTTTACAGGGGTCGTTTCTGTGTTGCAGCCACCTGTAGGTTCTCTTTTTGAGCAGTTTGAAGGAGGGTAGGGATTTACACTCATTGGTAGGGCATTCCGCATATAGCAGATGAAAGCAAGTAAAACGTTCATATATCACGTTGCATGTCTCCTTCGCCTAAACCAAACGTACGATTAGAAAGGATATGTTGTGTAAAAGAGAAACTCTGGACATATTTTGGAATAATGCCCAATTCAAGGCCATTGTGTAATGAAAGGGGGGCAGTTGCCTTATGAATGTTTGTGTTGTCTTTTTAGGCCATAGCGGTCACCTTCATCACAGAGCATATGGAGCATGTTGGTCATGGGATCAGTGATTTCCTCATAGCACTCCTCGAAGACCTACCTGTGATCCTGCAGATTCCTGTTTTCCTCACTATTGTAATCACCATCGTGGTAAGGAACCTTCATGAAACACCATTTAAATGGACAGCCAAAGATACACACACAAAAAAGGCAACGGCGTCGGTGATGCAAACGGTTAAAGGTGCATTACGCATTTTAAGCGTCTCTTTCTTGCATAAAACTGCTGATTCTTAGACTATCTATACTGACAGCAAAACGTGTGAGTTTAGCCAAGCCTCCTTCTACGGCATGTTAGCCCTTCTGGTCACATGGTCTGAACATTCTGGTAAATATTGTGACCTTCGTGGCTGGCCATTAAGAGTTATATTGATTATAATGTCTCATTCTACCTCAGTAGATGTTGGATGTCATCTCACTGCACTGCCCTTGCTTAGCTGTCTACAATATTGTCTTACAATATTTACCATCTATTTCTAATAATAAACCATGAATAAAAAAATAAGAAGAAAAACAAAAACGATTCAGCACTATGTTAGGAAGGACGTATTTTTGGGGCTTTTCTGCCTTTTATTTTAGTTCAAAGTTGAGATAGACAGGAACCAGGAAGAGAGAGATGGGAGAGACATGCAGTAAAGATCACCAGGAATGGGACTCAAACCCGCAATGGCTGCTTACTGTATGTGCCTGGACCGCTGGGCCATGGCCCAGGCCAGAAAGGAAAGATTTTTGCCGTAGCACTTATTTTCTCCTTGACAAAACAAGATAATGGCCTTATTTCAGATGTGGTGGCACAGGAACGGCAGAGCACAGTGCAGACTCCTCTCTCTCTGTGTGTGTGTGTGTGTGTGTGTGTGTGTGTGTGTGTGTGTGTGTGTGTGTGTGTGTGTGTGTGTGTGTGTGTGTGTGTGTGTGTGTGTGTGTGTGTCTTGGTATGTACAGTATGTAATATGTATATGGACAAATGACAATCAACAGTAAAAGTACAAATACAATATGATTGAAACTTTGAGAACAGAAATAAGTAGGCCTAAGTGGAGCTGAAAACCAATGTGCAGGTTTTATTTGTACTTTTACTAGTTGCTATGTACGTTGTTTAGGTGAAATCTCGCTCTTTCGAACAACCATCATTTCGACAAAGGAGCGTCGGGAGGGTTAGCGACTCACCCCACGGAGGTTAGGTTAGGGTAAGGGTTAGGTTTGGGTGTCGAAAAGTTGACATGTAGAAACAGCGAAGCGCTCCCCCTTGTTTAATTTGGTCGGTCCAATAAGTTTAAGCCTGTAATATAGTGTACAGTATGTGGCCACAAATGTTAAGGGGTGAAACTAGATATTGAGCGACGATGCATCACAATCTATTACATTTCTTTTCAATCCTCCCAACATGATAGGATGTCCCTCTCAGCCTCTTTCTAAACATTATTACATAAATTGTAGTGGGTGAGTTTACTCTATAGTTTTTGCTTTGTAGGTGCTGCTGTTGGGAGCCTTCCAGTACGGTATCATGGAGAGCTCTTCTGATGCAGAGCATCCCTTGAGTGGTTCTCCATACACTGACTCTCAAGTAGAGGAAGACTCCAATCAGGAGGAAACGGATGAGGAGGTGCCAGTAGATGGCACTAGCAACGTAATGGGTAACCTGCAAGTAAAGCAGCCTGAAGCTAAAGGCAAGTCCTCATCCTCTCAAGTTAAAACTACCAAGTCATCAGTTGGGAAGACGAAGCCTTCCCAGGGGGAAGGTGCTGGGGAAGGTGTGGCAGCCACATCTCAGCCAACCAGCAAACAGGATGAGCGGCTAACAGGAAGTCCGCCCTCACAAGGGAATGGTGCTCAGGTAAGATTTAAAAAGTCAACTGATCAAAATATTTATACCCCAAAACTATTGTGTCAGTAACTCACTACTATTAAATTACCATACTGGTGCTCTGGCATGTTTAGCTCATCGACTACAGTGGATGGTATATTTGACATTACTGCCAACATTGTTATTTGGAATGATTAACTATTATTATTATCATCATCATCATCGTAATTATTATTAGTCAAATATAATAATGGTAAAAAAAATCTCTTCTACTTCAGCTGATTGTTCTTGCACCGCTGAGAAGTTGTAGATATTCATAAATGAAAATCAGTTTTCTTGAGGGACTATCTTCGTCAAGTCAATCTGTACCTTCAAATGTATAACAACAAAACTTGACCACATAAGCCCTATTTTATACTAAATGTGTCATACAATTTTATTTGGAAATACACAATCTACAAGCTCACAAGCTGAGCTTATAGATTGGCTCTTCATAATTTGGAACTTTTTTTGAAAGTTTTTGATATTTGTTGCCTATAATGGTAAACCGATAATTTTTATAATCATATATATTCAAAGATTTGCACAAATTTTCAAGATGTTTTTCAAAAATATCTTCTATGAGCTTGTGTATCTGCTATTTTTGAATATCCCAGTTTTAATAGGTTCAAATACACTCCAAACAAGTTGTCTTGAACGCAAAGCAAAACCGTGCTTGACAAAAACCTAACATCATACTAATAACTAATTGATACAAACTAATTCTGACTGGTTAACTGTTTTTGAACTGTGATGATGAACATTCAAGATAATCCTTTTGTTTGCTTTGCTCGAATGCTTTAGCTTTAGCACTGTAGGTGCATTAATGGGACCATGATTCAGATGCCGCTTAAATTGGTTAATAAAGTTATTGTAATTTTTTGAGCGGTGCTAACCACTCCTACGTTTCACTTTGTGTGTCAGCCAAAAGATATAGCTCACACATACAAAGTAACTGATGTCATGGACAGAACAGCCCATACAAGCAGAGATCCAAATGTATTACCCACAAAAAGAAAATAGCCAAAAGAATTGGATCTCCATGTATGGAGATCCAACTGCATATTAGCCAAAATAATTTACACAGATCTCCATGTCATCCTGGACTTCGTCTGAACTTCAATCTGGCGCCGCCCGAACACCACCCAGGACTGACGTCAGGGACAGAATGGCCCATACAAGGAGAGATCCAAATGTATTTGCCAAAAGAAATTGGCAAAAGAATTGGCACAGATCTCCATGTACCGGGGTATGGAGATCCAAATGTATTAGCCAGAAAATTTTGCAGTAGCACTGATCTTCAAGTCATCCTGGACTTTGCCTGAACTTCAAACCGGCCCCGGCCGAAGGCCACTCAGGACTTGGGACAGCAACCATACTGTCCCAGGCAACAGTGAGAAACTAGCATTCATTGCTTGCTCCTAATGTACCCATGTACCTCTGTGATTATTACAGACGGAGAATAAGCAGACGGACACATTAGAAATGTTCCCCTCTTCCCAGAAACGTACTCCGCGGGACCGCATATCTCCTGAACTTGGACCTTCTCAGAAGTGCTGTCATGGACCATCTAATAACATCTGTTATTTCTATTGCCCAGCTCCACCCCTACAAAACAGAGTGGCTTGTGCGGGCTCGTGTGACCAAAAAGAATGATATCCATACATGGCGCAACCCCCAAGGAGAGAGCAAGTTGTTTTCTTTTAATGTGGCCGATGAAAGCGGGGAGATCCAGATCAAAGCCTTCAGGTGGACACCTTCTTCCCTTTAGTGGAGCAGGGCAAGGTGTACCTCATCTCCAAGGCAACAGTAAAGGCAGTCAACAAGCATTATTCTATAGTGAGAAACAACTACGAAATAACACTGAACCGCAACAGCAACCTCTTGCTCTGTGATGACAGCACAGACATTCCCACACTGAGCAGTGACTTGTGACTGTATACCTAGAGACCATGATGCTTTGCTGGTAAAACTACAGAAATAACACATAGCAATATATATATTTTGAGCAGTGCGAACAGTTAAAAAACATTTGCCAAAAAGAAATGGCACAGATCTCCATAGAGAAAGATCCGTTCTCATACAGAAAGTACAGAACGAACAGAGAAAGGAGATGTGCACTGTAGTGTATTTGCACTGCTCACTTCGCACTGGTGCGATTTTTGTTTTTTTAACTCCTCCAAATTTAGTTTGGCTCTGTATTGTATTTTTGACGATGGCTGTTCATAATATCGGATCCTAATTAATGCATGTGCCCTTGACATGCTTGCAGAACATGTGGGGTATGTTTACATGTACATATACATATTATAATTTTATTAAAGGTGCTATGACATTTTATTGTTAAAATGAGTGTCAACAGGCTCTATATTTGCATAGAATGATTGCTACTGCATATGCCCTGTATCTCCAGCTCTTTAAAACAGAAAATACGTTTTCAGGCCGGGATATCAGTTTCATCCAATCAGAAGAGAGAACTCAGGATACGAGATTAACAAGTGAAATTGATGAAAGAAATTGGCAAAATCGGAACTAGAATTCAAGCTGATTCATTCTCTTTGCTGGGCTCTCTCTCCTGATTGGCTGAGATTTGTAACCTGGCTGAGAATGTATTTTCTGAGCTGGAGAAACTAGGAGACTGGTTACTGAACAAACACTATAGCAATGATTACTATCAGAATATAAACCTTAAACTTTTTAACCAAAAAATATTATTTTAACCATAAATATAACTTTATTTCATTAGCCTTTACAGTGGTTAGTCCTGTTCATAACTTATAGCCCAATGCATGGTGAAATCAATTGACAAGAATTTAATCAGGTTATCAGTAAAACAGCAGATTATGACTTGCATTAATCAGGTTGACATTGGCGTGCATGTAAATGTACCCAGGTCCGACCGTAGTAGTAAGGCATGGCTTTCATTTTGAGTTGCCACCACATAATAACACATTGTCATTCTCAACCAAAGTGAATTACAGTATATGTCTGTTTCTGTTATTGTCTCCACCAGCCGAAGGCTTGGGGGAGAGTATGTTTTCCCCTTCGTCCGTCCGCGTGTGCGTCCGTCCGTCCGTCCGTGTGTCCTCGCAGTTTGTGTGCAGCTAATCTCAGTCGCCGTTGGCCCGGTCGCTGCCAAAGTGAGCACACACATTCCCTGGATGCCAATCTAGAACCTCTGCCCTAAATTTTTCAAATGGGCCTTTTCTAGCGCCACCTAGTGGCCGATGTTCGCAAAACACATTTCTGTGCACTACTCTTACAGATTTTGTCCAAAGATCCTACAAATCGGTAGGCAGTATCTCGACAGTCATGTGATCGACACAGATCTGTCCGATTTTGCATATTCCTTCCTGATTGGCTAAAATTGTCTTCCAAAGTTTGTAGGATTGAGACGTTTTGAACAAAATGCCTCAAATCCCAAACGCAAAGTGCAATTATCATGAAATCGCGCACACACGTTCCCACTAGGCCGAGGAAGAAATGCCACTTCATTTTTTTTAAATCGGCCTCATGGTGGCGCTATAACAGGCCGATTTGTGGTTTTACTTATAACTCCATCGATCAGTTTCAAACTTTGTAAGCGCACTCCCTAGAGGCTAAGGATAAACCTTTGCCCTGCATTTTTCACATCAGCCTTTTATAGCGCCACCTTTGGGCAGACTTATGTAAAACACATTTTTGGATATTACTCCTTGAGATTTTATCCAAAAATCACGCAAATCGGTACACAGTATCTCTATAGTCATGTGATCAAGTCCGATCCGTCTGATATTTCATATTCCATCCTGATTGGCTAATATTAGCTTCCAAAGTTTGCAGGATTGCTCCGTTTTTGAACAAAATGCTTCAAATCATCAACGCAGCTTGCGATTACCGTGACATTTGCCACACATATTCCCACTACGTCAAGGAACAAATGCTACCTTTTTCCACATTGGCCTGTTATAGCGCCACCAGCAGGTAGAGTTTAGCAAAACACATTTTTGGAACACAATGCTTCAAATCATGCATGCAGCGTCCGATTTCCATGACAGATCTATGGTGAAGAACACATGCCACCCTTTTTACATTGGCCTATTATACAGTAGCACCACCGGGACACACGGCCTGGTGGAGACCTGTGCTCGGAAGAGCACTGCTTCTAGTTATTACTATTATTATCATCATAATACAAAGGCAGAGCCTCTATAGTCAGACTAAGGAGAGAGAAGCTCTCATGTCAATGAGGACCTGGTTCTTTGTGTTATTCAGTTCACAGTCTAGATATAATATCTTCTCAGCTTAACCTATAGCTGACAGAGTAGATGTTCAGTGAGAGGAGAGCATAGATGGGACAGCAGATCCTTATGTAGTAGTTTAACAAGGTGAACACTACTGGTAGAGGATATGAATGCTTACAGTATCTGTGTGGTTTTGTGTAGCCTGAGAGTGCCATTATTTAATGGGGAAGGTTTTTGGCGACCCGACACTTTATGTACCGTATAGTGCAATTTCAAAGTTGAAATAAAGAATATCTTAAAATGAAACCATAAATTTCCCTCTATAATCCCATTCAGATTTCAAGGCTTTATCATTTGTAATATTCATATATATATAGAAAAACATATTTATTTATGTATATTTAATATCCTTGAATATATTTTCTTTTCTTTGTTTTCAGGGAACTATTCCTTTGCATGGTGAGATGGAAGAACATCCTGTTATAGATTTACGGTCCTCTCCACATCCTTCATTGGAGCTCCAAGATGAAACTGATCTAAGTTCATGCTTCAGTGGTTTGAGGATAGAACAAGCCATCTCTCTGCCTCGTTCTCGCAGCTTAACCTCACTGATTCACTTTCCATCTCTAGAGAACAAGGCAGGTTTCAGAGCAAAGCGCTCCCACAGCTTAAATGATGTTACACTACTGGACAAAACACAGAAAATTACACCTGATATAATTGTTGTAGAAAACCAGGAAAGCTACAGGTTCCACTCTACCCAAGCAGGACTGTTCCAATGCAGTGTGACCGACCTGGGGTTTAAGATGGAGGCAGAGGGTGATGTGACTTACAGGACAGTCCCATGGCATCGAAGGCTTCAATCTCAGCTTGGCAAGAGGCCTGCAGGAACACTGTTTGACATAAAAGGTTCTCAGAGGTCTGTGTGTCAGCTACACTTTCCACATTGTGAGATCCTCTCCACGGGTGCAGGCAAATTCTTATATGTTGTCCATGTGAAGGATGATGATAGCTTTGAGCTGATCAAACCCCATATGATCACAGAAACTCATGTCATCATAGATGTAACTGGGTTGTCTTTATTTGGTATCATCAAAGAGATGTTGTTCGGGCCCAGTCCTGTCCAGCCCAGCCCTGTCCATGCGTTGGTGTCACTGTTTTATACACCACCTACTGAAGATGATCCCAGTTCAACTCTGAAAGTGTTGCTGCTGCCTCGGAACGTTGTGATGAGACATGTGGTGAAGGAGAGGAGAGAGATAAATGCAGAAGAGATTTACATTGAAGTGTCTCCCTGTAAACTTATCCCAAATCAAGAATACACCATCGCCACTTCCCCTCAAGATGATTCCATCATAGTTCTACCAATTAAGGCAGAATTTGAAGATGATGAATCCTCCTACCACAATTATTTGCCAACATTTGTCATGAATTTAGAGGCGCCTTTTAGCCATGTTAGGCTGAGTCTAAGCAACAGTAACAGCATCTGTGCATGGGAAGGTTACGTGAAACTTTCAGCTGCTGCTTTAAGAAAACAACAAGTTCAACGCACACTGACTCTTCCAGCAGAAGAGAGACTGTTTTCTGTGAGGGACAGCTTCATTGACAGCATTTCTCTTCCCAATATCAACTCTCTCCTGGACAAGCTTTTCACAAAGGAGGTGTTAACTGATGCAGAGCGGGAGACGGCTGCTGAGATGCAGTCAAAAAAAGAAAAGGCACGTTTTGTCATCGACACGGTGAGGCGCAAAGGACCTGAAGCGAGTTCAACAATGATATTGATTCTCTATGATCTGGACACGTGCCTCTCTACACATCTTGGGTTGATGTAGAACTGGACTTAAGACTTGGGTGTAAAATGCTCATGAATAATCTCCTCCGTTCCGTCACTGACTCTTCACTCCGTCCGACCCGGCTGTCCACACCCCTGGCATGACAACTTCCGGTCATTCTCAACCAAGCACCCACAGCCCCTGCACTGCCCTCTTGTGGCAGGGCAGACCTTCTATTCCCATCTCCATCCTCACCGCACTACCTATCAGCTCCCCTCACTGTGCCATAGATCTAATGGCTCCTCCCAGTGAAAGTATTAGCCCCTCTTCCATCCCTGTCTGGAGAACCCAGCGATCTAGGAAAACACACTCACCATCAAGACGTAGTGGATCCCCGAAACCTCAGTGAACTGATTTATGCCCCCCCTTTTAGCCTGTGACCCAAAGGAGATTAGACATTTGCCCTGGACATAAACTAGTGAAAACTGGGGACTCAAGTCTCCTCACTGTACTCTGTCCCACCGAATGTATATATATTTTTTAGCTCTCCCAGAACCTCTGGCAAAATAGGCGGTGGCCTAGCAACCATGTTTAAAACATTGTTTAACTGCCGTATATTCCTTCCCAAGCTTCGAACTTCAAATGTTTGAAGTTTACTGCCAAACCCTGTGCTTTTTGCCTTGATTACAGACCCCAGAAATTCAAATAAAATATTCAAGATTTT
The DNA here is from genome assembly GCF_963921795.1 of Nannobrachium achirus. Lineage (NCBI taxonomy): Eukaryota > Metazoa > Chordata > Actinopteri > Myctophiformes > Myctophidae > Nannobrachium > Nannobrachium achirus. Next base: position 12,738,019 of record NC_137814.1, read on the forward strand.
TCAGACCTGCTATCCTCAATTATGCCCAAATGGGACAGCATCCTCCTATTGGGGGACCTGAACATCCATGTCTGCTGCCCCACTAGGATTTAACCTCTGATAATTGTCCTCTGATTTATTGGAACATCAATCAGTTCATTATGTTCTCTTCACATTTTGTGTAACTCTTTTGTAATGTCATCGACAATATTTTTGTTCAACAAGGTTGGCCTCATAGATGGAAATGTATAACATATTGTGTTTCCTTAATTTTTAGACTAGTCATGTAGCCTATCACAAAATATGTTACGCGTCCAAAATAGGACTGAGACAGTACCTTAGGTATTTTGCTGAGTGGCCCCTGAGCCATCTTAAGTTGAGTACCCCTGGGTTACAGGATAAAAAATTGTAACTGGCACACTATAAAGCTGAAGCTGATAAATAGGATCTCTATCTTAATTGGATTAAATTGATACCCTGACGCCTGACCTGAACATGTATTTTCTCTTCTTTACTAAAAAAAGGTTGGAGAGACTGAAAGACCCCAAACACTTACAACAATTAGCAAACAGTAATTAACTCACTTTGGAAATCCTGTAAGTGTAATACTAAATTACAGTATTTCATGGAGGGATTCTCAACCTTTTTGAGCGGTGCTCCTGGAAGGAGCTAAGCTCCAACATCTGGCTTTGTCCAGGCTCTGAAGTGTGGTCTACATCTGGCCTACATCTTGGCACAAAGTGCTCAAAGATTGTTGTACGCCCAAGGTCACATTGGTTAAGCTTCGCAGGACGTTTAACTCATGAATAGCATCGCTCAGCGCTCACTTCACACTAGGTGTGATTTTTTTACATACATTAGACTCCCATCGTTGTAAAATCCTCTGTGTTTATTGTACTCTGAGAGTCAGATGTTGGACCTAACATTGAGGAACAGTTACTGTATATAAGTTCATATAAAGACACATTTTTATGATGAAATAAATTAACAATAGTTTCAACAAATAAACGTTTCCCAGTGGAGAGGAGTTGTCCCTTCAGTCTGATTATGTGAGTTTCTATGATTAATGCCAATTGGGTGTAGTATGGTTGTACTTTGCCATGTTGGACGTTTCAAGATAAGTATATTTTAAGATAAGTACGCCAATACTCTTTTTCCAATACTCTTTTACCAAACTTTAATTCTGCCTATGCGGACGGATTCTGCAATGCTTTTCAATGGGATCGGAGTTACTTGCCATTCGAGGATTTCTTGTAGCATGCCTATTTTCACTATTTACACAAATTGTTGATAGTATATAAAGGCCTAAGGTGGTTAAAGCAATACAATTTACAATATGCAATTTACAATTTAGGCATTCAGCAGAATACGCAAGCTAATCACATCCCACATCGGATGCAGAGAGACAGTGGATCCCAGGGATATCGGGAACGTAGCATCAGTCTAACTCTAAAGCAGTGGTTCCCAAACCTTTTAACCTGTGACCCAAAAGAGAGATTAGACATTTGCCCGGGACATAAACTAGTGAAAACAGCAGATCTACAAGCTCACAACACGTCGCTTTGTGCCACTTTGTGAGTTTGTAGATCGTCTGTTTTCACTATCCTATACTTCACTTTCCTATACTTTCACTATCATATACTTCGAATTTCCCCCTTGGGATAATAAAGGTATCTATCTATCTTAAACATTTGTTTTCAAATTTATGGAATTTCTTCGATTTTTCTTTGAGTTCTTCGTGAAATTACTGAAAAGAATAATTTAATTTGTTTTTTAATTCATGAAAAAAATTGCTTTTTTGGAAATGTTTTTTGAAAATGTTTTAAAATAATAACAATTATTAAAAACAAAATGTAGGAAACAAAAAATAAAGGACCCATAAAAAAAATTATCCGCTACCCACAAATGGGTCCAGACCCACTGCTTGGGAACCAGTGGTCTAAAGAATATACTGTACCATAAAAATAACAATCTGTACAGGGTCCCAGGTAATCAATGAACCTATAGCAGCTGTTGGAATAACATGCTATTTCCAATAGGAGCCTGACTGAACTCCAGTACTCACGACATCTACGGTACGATGCTGCAGACAGTTTCAGTAAACATGGGTCCTGACTCTTGGGACAGTGGAAGGGGCCCATAGGACATACCCGGCGTTCTGTTGGTATACGACAGGATATTCCACTATTATTCCAGGCATGCCTCTGAGCTCTATGACACAATATGACCATCTGAAAATGATAAAGAAACCCATATAAACATGACCAACTGTACGGCTCCCTCCAGGGGCGTCACACCAAACTCTGGGCCCTGGGTACAAGGATTCACTGCGGGCCCCCCATGAATGTTAACCATTGAAAAATAGCAGATATACAAGCTCACAGCGCGGCACCTAGTGCCGCGCTGCGAGCTTGTAGATCTGCTATTTTTGAAAGATCGTGAAAATGTTTGCAAGAAACGTATGTTTCTATGTCAGTGGTGCTCAAACTGTTTCATGTGAAGGACCCCCAAAATGATGTGAATTTGGCCACGGATCCCCATCTCAGAATATTTAGTTCCAGGAACCCCCCAGAAGCAAAATTTGAGTTACAAATGTTCGCTTAAAAAATACATACTATATTCAAAGATTTGCACACATTTTCACGACTTTTCAAAAATAGCAGATCTACAAGCTCGCAGCGCGGCACTCGGTGCCGCGCTGTGAGCTTGTATATCTGCTATTTTTCAATAGATAAAGTTATTAGGGCCCCTACACCTTGGGCCCCAGTAACTCAGTCCCACTTTCCTACCCCTTGTGACGCCCCTGCTCCCACCCACAACAACACTACAGACAAATCTACACACAAGGCGGCCAGCGAGCGTATATATCTTCATACATTTATATGACAGGATATTACTCCCCAGGTCTTGTTGCACAAGAATTTCCCCAAGACTCTGGGAAATGTAGCCGTCAAATGAGTTCCAGCAGTACCCACCTGGAAACCATTCTTTCTGACGGTTCAGGCGATGGTCCAGACGATGGATAGATTCCTGCGATATGGATCAATATCCTGGGGTGACCGTGTTGTTTCATGTGGGACGGTGCGTGCATTTGGGAGAGTGTTTTTTGCAGGTCGTTCAGTCCGAGTGTATCAAAAAAGGAACTGGGTTAAGGCAGCGGAAGCTTGTGATTGGCTGCGCGGAGGTGACATAAGTCGGGGGGACGGAGATACACCTAAACCTAACCTTAACCCCCTAACCCTAACCTCAGTAAAACTAACGCTGGTGAATGCTAACCTGGTGAAATGCTAACCTGCCAACACTGGTGAATGCTAACCTGGTGAAATGCTAACCAGCCAACACTGGTGAATGCTAACCTGGACGGTGAATGTTAAACTGGTCGGACCAACGGTGCTTAACCCAGTTGCTTTTTTGATACACTCGGACTTAAAGACCTGCAAAAATACTCTCCCGCGTGCATTTCCTGAGGCCGCTTCTACAAATGTCTTCTATCCTCACAGTTTTCTGAAAAACATAATTATGTTATGTCAGCGTGGTTCTCAAAAGGTGCCCGTAGGGCACAGTACCAACGCACTTTTATTCTACCTTTTATATGCTGCCATTTGTGGATTTCTGCAAAAGAAAAAAAAAAAGAGAGAAACGCTCTATTCCCATTGTAATCCATTGGAAGAATCCACCCTCATAGGTAGAATTTATTTTGGTTCAGCTCTGTCTAAACTACAATAAGTAAACTTGAGTAAAAGTAGCCTACAAAAGTATTGGTATCAAAATGTACTTAAAGTACCAAACGTAAAACTACTCATTATGCAGAATGTCCCATACAAGTTTTCAAAAACATATTTTTAAAATAGCAGATCTACAAGTTCACACACACAAGCATTATGAGCTTGTAGGTCGCCTATTTTCAAATGGCTGAAATGTATATAGGGCGGAAGTGGTTAATGCATGTTTGTAATTTAAAGTTGTCTAAAGTTGTCAAATAATTGCAGTGGAGTAAAAATACAATATTTGCCTCTGAGATGTAGTGGAGTAGAAGTAAAAGTACTGATAATTGAGTAAACCACTGGATCTACAGCTGACATTATAGTCTCAAGAATATGATTTAGCCTAATCTCCAATGAGAGAGTTAGGTTAAGAGTAGGCTTTTAGGTTTTGTTTTGAGAAGCATCCATGAGTAGCCTAGTACAGCCAAGAGGCTCAGCCCTGTTGGCACGACAGGTTGTGTGTTGGTCTGTCGAGTGGGAGCCCTGGTTTCAATCCTCTCTTCCGCGCATCACTACACATGCATGATTTGATGGCTTATGACTGAGAGATCATTTAAGGGGAATATCAATAATTTTAAACATTGTGCTATGTCATTAATATACTTTAGAGTTGTTGTCAGTGTGGAAATAAGAAAAAAGTCCCCCCCTTCTGTGTTGCCTAGAACTGGAGGATTGATTGTGGGGTTATGTTATCAGTGACATCATGAAAGTGTACTCTTTGGCTTGCAGTACAGTTTACAGTTTACACCAGACGCTTTACCTAACCCAGTCCACCTTCTTGATGTCACTGATCACATGACCCAACAATCAATCCTCCAGTTCTAGGCAACACAGAAGGGGTGGACTTTTCTTCTTATTTCCACACAACAAGTCTAAGGTATGATATAGTTCAAAGCTGAGAAAATGAGTGGTACACCCTTTAACGGTAACTGGAACGCTCGCCCGAAAACACTCGACTCGCCCCCATTTTTTTTCCTGTGGACCACACGCCCCCAGCGGTTCCTGTATTCTTGTATTTGTTTTACTGAGGTTAAGGTTAAGAATATGTTTAGGGTTAGCCATAGTTTTTCTGAGTTTAAGTTTAGGAATATAGTTAGGTTTAGGGGTAGATTTACTGAGGTAACGACGACTAGGAATAAGGTTCGATTTAGGCATCGTTTTACTGAGTTTATTAATACCGTCCGTGGTCGCCTGATTTGACCCAGGGCTCGCATGTTTTGGGATGAGCGTTCTTGTATTACTGACTGTAAAATAAACCACTTAAGCCCTACAAGTTCAGCAATTCAAAAATAGCATAACCTATAAACTCACGACACATCAATGCGTTGTATAAGCTTGTTGTAGATCTGCTACTTTTGACACATTTTTTAAGATGTTGAAAGATTTTCACCTGTAATTAGATGCTCATAAGTGGCACTTTTATCAAGTTGCACTGCATGGTCCTTCTGACTCCTTCCTTCCAGACACTCTTCCATAACGACCCATTAGGGCTGGCAGATCATCATGGTTGATAGAAGCTCCTTCTGGATCCATTAGGATTCTGCCATGTCATCACTTTCAATCCACCATGTCCTTCAAATGACACACACACACACACACACACACACACACACACACACACACACACACACACACACACACACACACACACACACACACACACACACACACACACAAGATATGTAGATGCTATAGATTAGAATTATGCATGATGATTACTTGTTCACATAAAATTATCCTGTGTTACTTAGGCCTACTGTAGTGTTGACAGCTAGACATAGCCTACAGTTTGCTTGCTAAATGTGTCATTAAGATAGCATGTTGTTTACACAGGCTAGCTTTACCTATCCTAAAATTGTTTTTCTTTGCACTAATCTGTCGTTTTGCTAAATGGTTCATCCCATGATTTAGCCACATATTAAATTGTATAAAACACCTAAAAACGTGCCATCAATGATCAAACAATTCCAGCCACTGCTTAGGCCTACTTTAGACTGTAGGCCTAGCACTGCCACTGACACTGACACTGACATGTATTTTATTTGCTCTGTTCGTTTACTAAACGGGTTCATCCCATATAGCCCAGCCCTCTGCTAAAAATCACAAATAGTGAGCTGTATTTAAAACACCTAAAACATGCCATCAAACAATCCCAGCCTGCAAACCACTTCTGTGACTCAATGAAAAGCCCTACCACCACTACCACAACAACACTGACTCTGAGTGACTCCTCCACCTCTGATGACTTCCATAAGGAGTGATTGAGAATGAGAAGGATGAGGCAGCATGCATCATATGGATCATCATTTACGCACCATCGTACGACGGTGTCGGGCGCCTGGCGAAAATAGCCGATCTGCAAGCTCACGACGCGTCGCGTCCTACGGTCCGCGACGCGTCGTGAGCTTGCAGATCGGCTATTTTGTCAGCAGCGCGGGGATGGATGGATGGCTGGATGCGTTGATGTCCGTGGCGTGGAAGAGGCTGGGGTTGGGTGGAGCGCACATGCGCACTGCGCGCGCTCTCGTCTTCTCCCGAAATCGTTCCAGTGCGGCAGGAAAGGAAAGGCGCAGAGGAGCCGCTCTGCTGTTGAGGCTGACTGAGAGAGACAGACCGCTAGACACAGAGACAACATTTAGCAAGACATGGAACATAAGGGCAATCGCGGACATAACGGAACGCTTTCTGCCCGTTTTTTGAAGACGTGTTGCTTTTTGATGGATTGAAAGCGAGCCGTCTCCTCTCTTGCCAACGGCCTGGTGTAACAGCATCCTACTTACATTATATACGATCCGCTATGCTGGACAAGCTCCTGGAGATAATCATAATACCGCCTGGGAATGTACAGGCGAGGAAAACCTCTGCGATTCCTACGGACGCTAAACTTCATCGCAGCCGCAGGGTTTAATAGCGGGACACATAATATGTGGACATGACACTGGAGGATAATATAGGCCTAAAAATTCACATGTAACGGTTTATAAGGCCACATTTGGGGGTTAGATCTGCGCGCGTTCGTTCGTTCTTTTCCAGGCAGCATTCAAAGTTTTCCTTTTTTTTTTTTTAGGAAAAGGAAATTTGGTGCATCGAATTCCTCCGGACGGGATGTCATCGGTGGAATTCCAGCAGACTGACTGACTGAGGCTGAGCAGAGCAGAGCAGAGCAGCAGTTGAAGGGGAGGCAGAGGCGTCCCGCCCGGGTAGAACCATGGGGGATGCGGCGGTGGTAGACGGCGTGATGAGACGGACCTTCATAGTGCCCGCGATCAAGACGTTCGACCACTATGACTTCACCAGGGCCAAGATATCATGCAGCCTGACATGGCTGGTGGGCAAGGCGTTCGGCTCGGGTAGGTGGCGCCGCTTGTTTTCTCTATGTATGTTTTTCTTTTTATTGATTTATTTTAACCTATGGGCTACAATAAGAACATAACGACTCCATTGACGTGGTCTAAAACGGTGCATGGGGATTTTCGTAAACAACCAGAATTGATCAATAAGCTTCAGACACGCTTCCATTGGCCTTGTGTGTGTGTGTGTGTGTGTGTGTGTGTGTGTGTGTGTGTGTGTGTGTGTGTGTGTGTGTGTGTGTGTGTGTGTGTGTGTGTGAGACTCACAGACAAACTTATTGGTTAAACTTGTTGCTTGCTAATTGTCTCTAACTTGATATGGTCAGGCTACTATGCTACTACTACGCATTCACTTAAGGCGGCCAGGCCCTGCCTATTATATAATACGTCCATAGTAAATAACATCTTCCATTCAGTCACACTACTGACTCTCTAGCTACTGCAGGCCTTTAGTGTGGCACAGCTGAGCTCATGGCTTCTAATTCAGTGATTCTGAAACATTTTCATATCAAGGACGCCCCAAGACCCAAGATGTTTCGTATTTGGCTGCGGACCCTCATTTGAAATCATGTTGTGCCAGGGACCCCTCATATGAGAATATTTGTTGACATTTTTTAATTATAGCCAAAACAAAAATAATAAGTAGACCTACCTAAATCTTTAACTGTTCCTCATTTTGCTGGTGACCCCCTGGAACCCCTCCGAGGTCCCCCTGGGGGTCTCCGGACCCCAGTTTGAGTTGTTGTGTTCTAATTAGCACACTAGCAGCTGATGCCAGTACTGGTACATCTGTACACTTTATAGTTGTTGTGGTTATTCCACTCTAATTACCATGTCCACCTGGAAGGCCTTGGCTTACAGCTGTGACACTCTGTTGTTGTTGTTGTTGTTGATGATGATGATGATGTAGGCCTAGATGTTGAGTGTTGCGGCCAGTCGGCCACAGTGGTCATCTGGATCACCACCGCCATGACACTGGTAGAGTTCTGTCATCTGACTGAGTTCATGATATACTTAGTTATGTACATGTCTGTCCGTCTGTCTGTCTGTCTGTCTGTCTGTCTGTCTGCGTGCGTGCGTGCGTGCGTGTGTGTGTGTGTCCTGGCGTCAGTGTGGTGTGGAAACCTGGCCTCATAGATGGACTGACTCCAGTCAGTCCACACGCTGAGCATAGCTTTACTCGGGGGACTTAAAACAGCATCTATTAATGAATGCTTTTAACAGGCACTCCCAAAAGGACGTCTCTCTGCCTGAGTAGAGAGAGAGAGAGAGAGAGAGAGAGACACAGAAAGTGACAGAGAGAGAGAGAGAGAGAGAGAGAGAGAGAGAGAAAGTGACAGAGAGAGAGAGAGAGAGAGAGAGAAATAACAGAGAAGAATTGGTGTGTGTGTGTGTGTGTGTGTGTGTGTGTGTGTGTGTGTGTGTGTGTGTGTGTGTGTGTGTGTGTGTGTGTGTGTGTGTGTGTGTGTGTGTGTGTGTGTGTGTGAGAGAGAGAGAGAGAGAGAGAGAGAGAGGTGTGATTCATTAGGGTACACCATGTGCTTCTTTCTGTATGCTAGTCTGGCTGAGTGATTAATCCAGTCTCACTGCTGCCCAGTGCTGCTGGGTGATGATGAGATACAGTGAGAGTGGTAGTGTCTGTGTGTATGGCCTCTTAACATCTGTATTCTTTAACACTTTTAAACCCTACTGCAGGGGTCTTCAATGCTTTTCACTCTAGCTGAGAGAGAGATGAAGCAGGGACCCGCCCCCCCCCCCCCCCCCCCCCCCCCCCCACACACACACACACACACACACACACACACACTACATATTGTATCAAGTTATGTTGCAGATTAAAACATGTCTTAGATTGCAATCATTGCATATAGTTTCATTGTTTGAAAGCATGATCATCAGTGTATTTTGGATGCATTATTCAGACTTTTAACCACTTTAACCATCAATATGTAGTAACCTTGACCGGGTCCCCCAGGGATCTGTAATTGGTCACCCCATTCTTTCCTCTCTAGAGTCTAGACTACAGTTTACACACCAAATCTCTTGTAGGTCTTCTATTTCCACAGAATGTCTAAAGTGTATTATGGCATGAACAAAGCAGAGATGCTAGGGCTTAGGTGGAAAAAGCCCTACTTTATATTTCATTCATTGACACGTCAGTGTCACATGGTGAAAATGGCCAATCTACAAGCTCACAACTTGTTGTGATGCGACGCATTCTGAGCTTGTAGATTGTCTATTAAGTGTACAGAGAGCACCAGTCTACCTCCTCCACATTACTGCATGCACCACAGGCAGCACACCTGGGGCTGTGGGTACCACCACCACCACCGCCTCATTTCTTCCTTCCCCTCCCTGGTGACACACATCCAGCTTCCAGCACCACTGAGAACTGTGGCCCAATTCATAACCAGCCCACAGTTACGCCTTGGCCTAGTTCGCATGCATCTGGCGATGCCCAGATTCAATGCTGCAATCCTGAACTTACTGCAATGAATAACATGCTATTTGAACTAGTCTGTACAGTATGGAAGAGCATGTATAACTAATGCAGTGGTAGGAGGTGGACCCGGTACTCTTCCATTGAGAAATGTACGCCCTGATGATGACTGGTTGAGAACTAGTACTGCCTGAAGTTCATAAGTGCAAGATCTCCATCTTGGAATAGCGGTAGAGGTGTGGTCTCCCACACGGGACAGCCTGGGTGGGGACGAAACGTATGAAAGTATGAAACTTACGGACGAGCCGACTGCACCTACAATGGATGCTTGAATGCACACACAGCCTGTTTACAGTATATTACACACACACACACACACACACACACACACACACACACACACACACACACACACACACACACACAGACGCACCACATACAGTATGAGTATACTCGTACAGTACATGTGTGTGTGTGAAACCACAGCTGTATCATCTTCAGAAATATTTGTGTTTGTGGTGTGTGCGTTTGTGTGCGTGTGTGTGTGTGTGTGTGTGTGTGTGTGTGTGTGTGTGTGTGTGTGTGTGTGTGTGTTTGTGTGTGTGTGCGTGTGCGTGTGCACATAATACATGACAGTATGGGTGTCAATTACATCACAACACAGAGGCTGTCTTGGGCTTTGTAGTCCCAGGGGACCCAGTGTTATGCCCAACAATAAACTCCCATTAACTAGGAGCCATTATCACTAACCTAACAGCCCTGATGATGTCATTAAATGTGACCAGGATCAGCATTGATTTTTAATTACGTTAATGGATACATCAGAGGCAGTGCGTGCCGACCGACCACAGAGGCTTCATCTGCAGTCACTCCACTAAACCACAGCACAGAAACCAGTGGTGATTTCATGACTAAAACTATGACTAAAACATGACTAAAAATGTTCACCGACTACCTTTTTTCACTGACGAAAACAAAATCAAAGTCTATGATGACTAAAGCCCTTTGCACACAGGACAGTTGTGTTTCTTCCGTTTGCTGAATGAATAAAACGCATTGGATTTGGTGTGCAATGCTGTGCGGAATCGGCGCTGTGGATCCCAAAAGGAGTCATAAAAAGAGTGATGAGTTTTTTACCGCATGCGACAAGATGCACGAATCGAACTGGGTTCGATCGAGAAAAAAACGCACGACCGCAGCCACTCGTCGCACGGCTAATTCGGATCCGGTGTGCATGAGGTCGTAGAGAATCATTGTTTTCTTTTTAAAAAATGAAATTGTCCGTTTTATCCGTGCGGATAAACGCGCCTGTGTGCAAAGGGCTTTAAACTATATATTTTTTACAAAATCAACTGTAGATATAGTCGACTAAAACCGTATGATATTATAGTCGACTAAAACTAGACTAAAACTAAAACTTAATTTGACTAAAATGTGACTTAAAGTAAATAAAATCTTATTCCAAAGACTAAAACTAAATCAAAATGTCCTGTCAAAATCAACACTAACAGGAACATCCCGAGTGTTCCTTTAACTCTGGGAGTTGCCATGTGGTTCTAAAAGTTCAATACGCTGACTGAAGAGGATCTATCTGAAATGGAAAGGTGGGCCAGGTCTGCTGCAACTTAACCACTTCCAAGTTCCATGGCATAGCTATTTTTTTGGGGCATGTCATTATAGGTGATTTAGATATTATTTTAGACTGGTTATTCAAAGATAGCAGATGTACAAGCTCATAGCGCTTCACTTTGTGCCGCGCTATGAGCTTGTACAGTAGATTTGCCATTTTTGAAAAAATCGGGAAAATGTGTGCAAAATTCTGCAAATCCTTGAATCATTGAAATCATCATTGAAAATTCTTTTTTTTTTTTTTTATGTATTAACTCAAAGCTTTGCTTCTTGGGGTCCCTGGAACAAAATATTTTCAGATGGGGGTCGGAGGCCAAACACATAATTTTGGGGGTCCTTGACATGAAAAGGTTTGAGCAAAACTAATATACAACATACGTTTTTCAGAATAACTGATAGGATTTTGAAGACATTTGTAGAATCGGCCTCAGGTCTTAATGGGTCAAAAGTGAAATTGCGCCACGGCCACGGCCAAGGGGCTCTGTCTGTTACACATAATCACTTACTGAACCAGAGTGGCTGAACTGCAGCTGTAGAGCTGGATTCAGCCTAATTCACCTGGACCATGGCAGCAATGTCACAGTCACTGACTTACTGTCAATGACAGGTAGTCAGTGTTCAGTGCATTGCCTTTGGCCTGGCTGGCATCTATCGCAACCCTTCAACTCACAAGGAGGAATTCACTGTGCTTTAATCAAGCTCTGTGATCATTAGGTATCTTAATCCATACCAGCACATTTATACTTTGTTGTACATCCGTGTCAGTCAACAAATACAACAGATTTGAAACTGGAAAATGTGATACATGTTCACTCACTCAGTATTTGTTCTGCTGTAATCTACCTGTATAGTTAAATCTGCCAAATATACACACAGTTTTAAAACATTATATAGCATTGTCAAGTAACTAATTAGTGAGAGACAGAGATGAATCAGTATGCAGTCTTGTCAGAGGGGCCTCTTAGCCTCTACAATTTAGATGTCACCATATCTGTGGAGATCCCTGATCATCTGGCAACGCAAGACTAATGTGTCCCAGGGGAGGAGCAGGGAGACCAGCTCCAACCACTACAGAAACATACACATTGGTTTAAATCAGTGGTTCTCAACCTGTGGGTTGGGACCCCCAGGGGGGTCCCCAAATTATTTTGGGAGGGTCCCCAGATGATTAACTTAATGTGCAACATTGTTTTTTAACTCAACAGTAAACAAACCAACATAAAGTTTAAGTGTATAGAGGGTATCTGTACATTTCATGTAACAATTTAAGGACTTTTTAACACCTCTGAAATGGCTAATTAAACATTGGCCAAATTGTCAAATATTAGAGGCAGAAATTGTGAAAATAGCTGATCTACGTGCTAAAAATATTTATACAAAATGTAATGCCTCAATCTTGGTGCTCGTCAGGGTGGGGTCCCCAGTTAAAATATGAATATTTTGGGTGGTCGCGGCCTGAAAAGGTTGAGAACCACATGTTTAAATAACGTTGTACGACAGGAAGATTGTACCGTAGCTGGCAAATGTGTATAGTTGTGATGAATCTAATGCTAAATATGAATATCTTTCTAAGAAGGAGTAATAAGCTAATAGAAGTAATGCTGACTGCTAGGTTTTTCAGTGTGTTGCTGAGCTATGTCCCAGAGGTCTCCAGGGGAGCAGTCCTCCCCATGTCTGGACTTCCTGTGGCAGCCAGCAACTTCCTGTCCATTTCCTCTTTGATGGCTGACACAAAGGAGAGGCTCTTTTTCCTTGACGATGCAGCTTTTTCATGAACCCTATATACAACAGCCTGCAGCCCGCTGCCCGTCGCACACAGTGTGTTTTTGAGCGGTGGTCACAACGCTCCTATACGTGGCCGTGTGTGTGGGTATGTCTGTCTCCGTCCGTCCGTCCGTGTCTGTCTGTCTGTCTGTCTGCTGTATGTAGCCTGGCAGTACCTTTTATGACCACACATGTTAAGGGAGGGGCGCTGTTTTCAGGCCAGGCCAGGCCAGGCACACACACACACACACACACACACACACACACACACACGCACACACACACAGGGGGGAAGGGGGGTGGGGGGGGGGGGGGGGGTGGGTAAGAGGGTGCTGTTGAGACTAGCCTGGGGGGGGGGGGGCGACAGAATTCATAGATCTAGAACACATAGAATTCATAGATATAGAATACAGAATATGTACAGTACAGTACAGTTAGGTACAGTAGAGTACAGTAAACCACCGCTCAGTTCACACGGGTGTGATTCTTCTGCTTCTGTATGGCTCATTAACCTTTAGCCACATGAACCCCGGTGTCACTATTCTGGTTGTGAACATTTGGCAAAAAATAGCAGATCTACAAGTTAATGGGTATAGATCGCCCACAGTATTTAGTGAAGAAAGAAATAGTCAGCGGACCTAGTATAGAGCCCTGGGGGACCCCGGTCAACTATGGGTTTAAGTCAGGGGTCTTCAATGTTTTCAGGCCAAGGACCCCTTAATTGAGAGAGAGATGAAGCAGAGACCCCCACAACCTTTTCATAGAGTCATCTATGTCATATCGTCAATGTATTTTGGATTTATCTCAATTTGTGTTTTCAGATATTTAACCACTTGAACCGTCAATACTTAATAAACTTGACCTTTCACTCTGTACTTAGTCTGCTCTTTTTCCCCTCTATGCCAAACCTATTTGCTGAAAATATTTTTAAGTTCTCAGAATGTAGACTCTAGGGTTCAAATGGTTAATATAAGGTTTCTATCACACAAAGATTTGGAGAACCCCCTGTAGTAACTCTGAGGACCCCCTAGGGGTCCCGGACCCCCTGTTGAAGACCCCTGGTTTAAGTGGTTAAGCAAGTTGGTTGTCAGATGTGCGCTCAAGTGCAAATGCACAATATAGGTCACAGAGACAAAAGATTTATTTTTTTTATTTTTTATTTTTCATCTTAGAAGAATTGGTCTCCAAGCAAGCCACTTTCTACAAAGTACCGTATTCCGCCTCTCTGAAAAGTGCCTCCCTCAAGCGGTAACACTTTCTAAATGAATAGAAATAACCTTTTTTTGTGTCATCAAAGCTTGGCCTCTGCTGCTGCTGCTGCCCTACCAGTAAGGCTTAATGGACATTCTAACAACAGATGGGCGACTTTACTTGTTTGAACAGTTGTTGCTTGTTGTGACTGGATGCTGGCTCGTACGGGGAGCTGGCTGTTAAGTAGTTGTTGAAGTGGTAAAGTTAAACGCCTGGCCGTTTCCTTCCATCGTCCCTTTTCATCTCTCTGGGTGGGGGGGCTAAACTAATGTATGCTAAACAACACTGTGGACACAGAAACCCAGATAAGGCTCAGGCTGCCTCCCGTCGTGGCCATGCCAAACCGCCTCCAGGTCATCCTAACATTTCTTTGTGACATGGACTGTTCACCAGAAAGATATTGGTATCCTCCTGACCTGAAAGGGTATTTTCTGTTTATTAAAGAGCGACGGGGAGACTCCTGTTAGTGAACAAATACTCTATACTATAGCGATGATTACAATCACAATCTAGTGCTGTGCAACACTTATTTCAGCAAATATAATTTACAGCACTTTTAGCTATACTATAGCCTAGCATTGCTGTGTTGTTGGCTGTAAGAGCAGGAAGCTGTGTCTTTAAGAAACCCTCCAGTCCCGTCCGTCCCGACCCCCCTTCCCGACCCCCCTTCCCAAGTGTGATTCACAGGCAAGGAGAGAGGAAATGACCCCACATACAAGGAATACACGCTCACCGCCGAAACGCATAACCTTACAAATGTGTGTGTCACCACACACACACACACACACACACACACACACGCACACACACACACACACACACACACACACACACACACACACACACACACACACACACACACACACACACACACACTTACATTCACACTCACACATAGGAGCGTCTGACTCATCATGTGATGGCACATGTGGGATGCATAAAGCTTCAATGCGGTGTATGTTACGGTACTACACTTACTGTACGAGTTACGCTACCAGCACGGAGACCCGTCCGGGACGATCACTAACCCGCCAAACTCGGTAAACGCGTCTATAATTAACTTTGTGAGTAATTATAGATAAGGAAAGGGGAAGAAAAACGAATAAACAAAGGTTTTCCCCTCCCTAAAGTTTGCATAGTAGAATCCTCAGCTCCAAATAATGCACAAATGGATCCGTACGGGTCCAATTGGTTCCATCTGTATAAATGAACACTGAGGATTCTACTGTGTTGGAATGTGACAGAGCCGTCCCTCGTGTCCCTTCAGTGGAATGATTTGAAGTACTGATAGCAGTCGCTGGCCACTAGTTCCCTAGAGACACACATGTCCTGCATTGGAGCGTGTGTGTGTGTGTGTGTGTGTGTGTGTGTGTGTGTGTGTGTGTGTGTGTGTGTGTGTGTGTGTGTGTGTGTGTGTGTTTGTGTCCGTCCAGCTATTTCCTACAAATCAGATTTACTGTGTGAGGTTACACGATTAGAGTGGACAGCACACGCTTCGGTCACACACACACACATGCACGCGTGCGCACACTCACACACTAGACAGAGGAATTCTTCCTGATTCGCGCTTTTGTGCGGGGCAAACATTCACACCAGCAGAAGCATCAGACTTGGTTGTGCTCGTGACCGCGCAAGCTTGCGAGGACCCCTTCGCAGACCGCTGATGCTGTTTCCTACTACGATATAAAGACGTCATCGACCGCAGATTGCTCTAATGGTCTGCTCCTCTGGCCTTGCAAACCGCTTCTGTTCCACAAGACCACCATAAGACTGCTGTGTAATTAGCCGCCGCAGTGACTGCTGTTCGTCACTGTTGTGTTCACGGTCTTTCTTGACCAGATGCAATGGCGAGGGTGCTGTGGTCTCTGGTGCCTGGGTTTAATTGTCGACTTTCTAGACCACACATTTACATCCAAAGTTTGAAGACAGAGCAAACTCCTCCCAGAAAAAGTTTCCTCTCAAGATACAGCCCCGTTTAGACCGGGAAGGCATTATTACGCATTATTACGTATTATTACCATTAATTTATGCTTTAAGTAGTGAGAAATAGCAGATCTACAATCTCACAGCGAGGCACCGAGTGCCACGCTGCAAGCTTGTAGGTCTGCTATTTTTGAATCGTGGAACATTTGTGCAAGTCTTTGAATATTTTTGTCTTCTAAATCGTTCTAAGGTTTTTGAAAAACGCATGTTTCTATATGTGGTTCTCAAACTTGTTAATGTCAACCCCCATCTCAAAATATTATGTATCAGGGACACCCTAGAAGCAAATATTTGAGTTACAAATGTTCGCTTCAAAAAAGATACATTCAAAGATTTGCACACCTTTTCATGATTTTTCTAAAATAGCAGATCTACAAGCTCACAGTGCGGCACTCGGTGCATCATTTCCATCTATAGCAGCAGTTATCGGCCACTGGAGTAGTGCTAGTAGGTGGTGAAACACACTGTTCCTCTCTGTATTTTGTTGTTTTCACTGTTGGGTAGATCAAAAACACCCCTGTCTACCAAAACAAACAGTGAAACGCATAGTGATGTGACTTGTTGTGAGCTCAGCTATTTTCAGGTGCGTGACATCAAAAAGGCCCACATCGTCGTGGGCCTGTGTGTAAACTAAGCCTTGCTGCCTTTTCAGTAAGAGGCAATTACTTTACAGCTACTATACGATCCACTTTACGCATCCCCCGGCGGAGACGTTGATTTGCAACGATGTCTAAACTACAGTAATTACAGTAACTAATGTCCAGTCCGGTGCAGAAATAACTTTATTGACATTGTCAACCAAGTAGGTGTCCTACCTGACACCAAGGTGTACATTTCTCAATAGAAGAGTAGGGAGAGACCACCTCCAACCCACTGTAGACGTGTTAGTTTACATACACCTTTCTACCACACAGTGGTGCTCAGTCTATTCTGGACATTGAATGGTTTTGTTTTTAACATGTTCTTGACTTTTTTATTTTAATGTTCTATGATAACTAAAATCGTATTGTTTTGGGAAATTATTTGGGTTAGGGTTAGGGTTGAGAACCACTGCGCTACCATGCAGATTGGTTAACCCATTTAGACCGGACGCATTACTTTAACCATTATGTTGTGCTTTGGCTATTGAAAAATAGCAGATACAAACTCACAGCGCGGCACCGAGTGCCGCGCTGCAAGCTTGTAGATCTGCTATTTTTGAAGAATTGATAACATTTGTGCAAGTCTTTGAATATATTGACCCCGATTCTATAAATGTCTTCTAAATCCTTCTAAGGTTTTTGAAAAACTCATGTTTCTACGTCAGTGGTTCTCACACTTTTTCATGTCAAAGACTCCCAAAATTACATGTATTTGGCCACAGACCCCCCATCTCAAAATATGTTGTTCCAGGGACCCCCCAGGGGCAAATATTTGAGTCAGAAACGTTCGCTTTTAAAAAGATATATTCAAAGATTTGCAAAAAACTGAAACAAGAGTTACAGCTTGTATATCTGCTATTTTTTAATAGTTAAAGCATTAAACAATTGTTTAAAGTGGTAAAAATTACACGCACGCATGTCTAAATGGGTTCAAATAACATTTTATTCTGTGTTTGCTGAATGATCCAAAATGAGCAGACATCACTCTAATAAGCGATATTATCGTTTATCGTGATAAAAAAACACTCACGATAATCGTATCATCCTCCATCATGCACTGGGATCAATTCACCTTTTATTTACCAAGCTGCATACAGTACCACTTAAACCCCCTATAATTGGTAAAAGGTACTTATAATATACAAACTTGATACAGTCTTTTTTTCAGTCTCTATCAAATGTCTTTGCCAAAAAATAGCCGATCTACAAGCTCACCGTTGTGAGCTTGTAGATAAGCAATTTTTTGGCAAATGTTCCACCCAAGGATAATGGATTTTGTCACAATAATCGTGATATGAAATGTTCATATTGTCCCATCCCTAACTCTAACCCTCCCTTCTCTCCGTCGTCCCCCACGCTAGACGCCGTCCCGGAGGAGCTGGTGGAGCCCTTCTACAGGGACCAGTACAACCAGGAGCACCTGAAGCCCCCCGTGGCGTGCCTGCTGCAGTCCGCCGAGCTCTACTGCCGGGCGGGCAGCCTGATCCTCCGCAGCGACGCCGTCAAGCCCCTGCTGGGCCACAACGCCGTCATCCAGGCCCTGGCCCAGAAGGGCCTCTACGTCACCGACCAGGACAGGCTGGTCACCGAGAGGGACCTGACCAACACACCCATACACATGGTGAGTAGATGATCTGACCCAGGGACGTGCAGAGAATCTTAGAGAGGCAGGGGCTGAAATATCAAAAAGGGCCTTTTTGTGAAAATATAGAAAATAGCCGACCTCCAAGCTCACAACGCGTCTCGCTGCATTGTGAGCTTGGAGGTCGGCTATGTTCAGGCCTTGATACCACACCAAACTAAGCATAAAATCACACCCGTGTGAAGTGGAGCTGTGTGTGTGTGTGTGTGTGTGTGTGTGTGTGTGTGTGTGTGTGTGTGTGTGTGTGTGTGTGTGTGTGTGTGTGTGGATCATGTGTACCGATTTTTGTGACATTTGAAGAAAATATGTAGGAAAAGGAGCAAAAAGTGTGTTTTGGAGAAAATTCAAGATGGCGGAAAATCTATCATGGCGCAAATGGGCGTGGCCTATATGGGGAGATGCGTCATGACCCAAGGAATCCAGGGAAAAAATATTTTTAATTTTCCGACCTACGGTTCAAGAGTTACAGGCCAAAACGTAAAGTGGGGTGTTATGGCGCCACCATGCGGCCAAATGACACAATTATTTTTTATTTAATCCTTGAAATCATTATGAACCTCCTCTCCAAGTCTTGAAACTCTAGCCCCTATGGTTTGCGAGAGACAAATAATTGAATGTGAGTTTTTGCGATTCCCATTATAAGTCAATGGGGAAAATTAATTCACTAATAAATTAATATCAATTAAACTATAGAACCTTTCTCTTAGAAAAGTAATAGCCCACGATTCCCGAGTAAGCCGGTCGATTTGACATATGGCGCGAGTGTGTGGTGGCAAAACTGTGGGACTAGTGGCGTGCCGAAGTTTAGGAAGTTCAGGCTACATACACACACACACACACACAGACAGACAGACCCACACAGCCACGTATAGGGAGCCTGTGCTTCACACAGCTCCAAAAATGGGTCATCAGGGGATGGCAATTGCCACCCCCTAGTGTTCACATTTAACCTCAAATTCAGTTACTTTATGCATACAGTGTCCCCCAAATCTGAATTGTTTTTGCAGATTAATCTGATGTCATCGCAGTCGATGCCCGTCTATCTACCGGTACATATGTTATAATTTACATAAGCCTTTTATTGTATGCAACCATTCATTTATGAACCACTTTCAACGTGGCATCCCTATTTTGGGAATGTCATTATAGGCGAACATTTTCAAACATTTTCTCTTTTCGCCCCCAAAGAAATAGCGAAAATAGTGGATCTACAAGCTCTCAAAAAGTCGCTTGGTTGAAACATTTGTAATCTGTAGTCTCCAAAATCGGGATCAGCACCGGTCCCAGAAATCTGGCATCGGTCAGGCTTTAGTCAAAAACAACTCAAGAACCAGTCTGTGGTTATGCTGAAATAAGCGACGTCTTGAGTCACAGCATAAGACAGGTCACAAATGACTATGTAACACTGCAACCCCCGCAGCTTCCATCAACAACACAGCGTGTTGGCTGTGATTCAGCGGCTCACAGTCACAGGAGGAGAAAATGCACTGGGACAAACTGAATATAGAAACACGTTTGTGTGCTATAAATGTGCTGCACAGATGTACTATAGCGTAACGCAGTCGTCACATTACATTACATAACATTATTACATTACATGAATCAAGATCGTTGTAGGATATACAGTATAGTACTGTGCCTAGTATTGGATCATTATATTGAATGAGCTTGAACTTTATTTTGTCCGAAAGATTATGAGAAAACTTTATCGGTTTGATCAGTGCAGCATCTGTGGTGGCCGTGTTTGACATGCTGAATGAAACACACACACACACACACACACACACACACACACACACACACACACACTTGCGGGCAGTGGTGTAAATTAACTATGTAGTAAGTACATTTACTTAAGTAATGTAATTAAGTACATTTTTGAGGTATTTATACTTTACTTGAGTATTTCCAATTTCCAATACTTTTACTTCTACTCCACTACATCTCAGATCCAAATTTTGTTAGTTTTACTCCACTACAATTTATTTTAAAACTTTAGTTAGTAGTTACTTTGCAGATATAAATTATAATCATCATAAAACGTACGTAAACCACTTTAGCCCTATTGTTATACCTTGGCTGTTTGAAAATACTAATTACTTTACTTTTACTAATTACTTTAATTACTTTTACTCAAGTACCTTTTGAATTCCAGACTTTTACTTCTAAGAGAGTATTTCGAGATTGCAGTATTGATACTTTTACTTAAGTAAATCATTTGAGTACTTTTTCCACCACTGCTTGCGGGGCAAATAGAGGCTGGGTAATGCAATGACATGGTGGTGTTTATTTTGAGCTGTGAGGTTTTCTTTAAGTCAATGCGTGCTCAGTGATGCTGAGAGACAGACATACCGGTACAGACAGAGAGGGAGAGACATGCGTGCCTAACCCTCTGTGTGTTCCATTGATAGACGGTGCTCCCAGGCCTGGCCCTGAGGGAGCAAAACATCTTCTAATGACAGGTTTCCTATAGCAACCACTTACTCACTGACACTGTGCTGCTGCTGGTAGCAGCAGCCAGACAGGACAGAGCAATCATGTCCATCTCAGCTCAACACAATGATGACGTACTGTACTGTAGGACTAGGAACTAATTATAGTCACTGTACACATCGAGGTTACCATAGTGTAACAATGCTGTATTGTATGGTTCCCTCAGCAGCATGAATGAGTGTCTCACTATGGGAACACCCAGTGTACATACAGTAACATTGGTCTGCTTGACTTGACAGTCAAATCTTAATGGGGAAACTGTATGTTGTTTTTAAGTTAAAAGCTCTATATTTCACTATTCTTATTGCTGCTATACAATGATTGTTCAGTAATACGGGCCACCCTGTCTCTCCAGCTCTTTAGTAAACAGACAATTCATTTTCAGGTACGGGATACCAATCTTATCCAATCACAACCGCACACACATAATTTATCAGCTTCATTTTGATATTGTTCAAGCTCCAGTTTTGTGTACATAAAGTACACTTCTACACAGGCGATGTTGCATTTTGATAGATAGTTGGACTGTAGATATGACATCTAATAGTGATGGAGAGAACCATACACGCGCCACACAGTCAAATCCTGCGTGTTCATTGAACTGTGAGGGTTAGGGTTAGAATGAACCCACGAGGGTCTGGGAGATCAGTCAACGCTCCAGCTTCAACACTGTTCTAACACTACACACACATGGCTGCAGACAGACCGGGCTCTTCTGCTGACGCTGTCTGCATTGCAGTGGATCTCATCTCATCTCTCTCTCACTGTCTCTGTCTCTCTCTCTCTCTCTCTCTCTCTCTGTCTTGCACGATCCCCCCAACCCTCTCCTTAGGTCTTGTGTGTGTCTCACATCCATCCGTCTGTCTGTCTGTCTGTCTCTCTCTCACTCGCTTTTTTTCTCCCACTTTTGAATATTTAATTGAATTCAACCATCTGGTCTTATCTCTTTCGCTCCATCTCTCTCTCTCTCTCTCTTCTCCTCCAGCTCTTTCTTGCTTTCTCACTCACACAGTTTCTCTCTCTCTCTCTCTCTCTCAATCTCTGTCTTTCTGTCCTCCTCTCTCGTCTTACTCTCACAATATGCTCATCATTCATTGTCTCTGTCTGTCGCACCCTCAGTCTCTCCTCCCTCTTCCTTCTATCAAAATGTCCCTTGTGCTTGTAAGTCTGATAATGTCTCCGTCCTGTGTCGTTCTCACTTTGTTGTTGCACGCTCATGCATGCATGCATGCCATGCATGCACACACACACACACACACACACACACACACACGTGCATCACACACAAAGAATAA
>NC_137814.1:12762749-12780249 GCF_963921795.1 Nannobrachium achirus
TGGTGTGCCTGGCTTGGTGTGGGTGCCTTTGATCAAGGGCACGCACACGTGCGCTCGCGCGCGTCCTCCAACGCCCGCGTTGCGAGCCGTTGTGAGCATGTAGATCGGCTATTACCACAATTTCTACCTCTAATAATTGACAATTTGGCCACTGTTTAATTTGTCACTTTAGAGGTAGGCTATTAAAAAAATCCTTAAATTGTCACTTTAGAAATGTGCAGATACCCTCTATACACTTAAACTTATGTTGGCTTGATTACTGCTGAGTGAGAAAAAACATGTTGCACATTAAGTTAATCATCTGGGGACCCCCCAAAATAATTTGGGGACCCCACCTGGGGGTCACGACCCACAGGTTGAGAGCCACTGCTATAGACTAGTGAACACTGGTAGTCCTGAATACAGCAGGCTGTCATTTGGACTTTATGACCAACGTGCCTTGGGTCTCCACCACCTTATAAGGTGCGTCTGTCATCTTGGAGGGTCACACACACACACACACACACACACACACACACACACACACACACACACACACACACACACACACACACACACACACACACACACACACACACACACACACAGAGTGTTACCACATGTCTTTGTTAGGAGATAATAGACGGCACATGGCTTTTAAATCCATGCTTTAGTGTCAACAGTGGTGTTTTAATGTCAGATCAGTGTGTGGATATGTAAGCACTGTCTTATAGCCCTTACATCGTTCTTCTATATCTCTGTCTCCAACCTCCTCTCTCCTCTGCCCTTTCTCGCAATGTTATTCTTGTGTTTCCTTTATCACAGTGCTGGTTTTCAAAGTGGGGTCTGGAGACCCCCAGTGGTCCTTGAGGGGGTTCCAGGGGGTCCCCAGCAAAATGACTTAAAATAGCATCAAATTCAGTTGAACCACTCGCTGGTCAACAAGCTTTGCAATGCGTCCTCCTCAGCTTGTAGATCGATATAATTCTGAAACATTTTGAAAAATGTTGCGTAATCTTGGAACAACATAAATCTTATGGTGGGTCCCTGGCACAAAATATTTTCAACCAGGAGTATGTAACCAAGTACATATCAATTTGAATGTCCAAATTTGAGAACCGCTGTGTTATTGTTCAATTTATTTCTATGGGGCACACGCCCACACAGTATCTACTGTACGCCAACATCCACGCTTGCATGTGCACACACACATGCACACTACGTACATACTGTAGACCCTGTGATTCCTTTGTCCCTATAGCAACAGTGCGGTGCGATAGCAACAGTACAAAACTAGGATTGGTTCATTCAGTTGCATTTGGCTTTATGCTCACACATGGTCACGCATCCCAGAACATCCTAAATGTCTACCAGTGTGGTAGACATGGACAAAAAGTCACAAAGTTCAAAAACACCACATTCTCTTGGGGACACACATTCATGCACGCACTCAGCAAGCAGCTCAGTTGGTTTATACATTTTCTGGATGGTCAGCACTGGTCTAAGTTTCTTGGCCTGACAGACGGTCTGACAGATAGACAGACAGACAGTCAGTCAGTCAATCAACCAACTTATCAGACAAACACCCAATCAGTCAGTAAGCCAGTCAGTCAGTCAGTCAGTATTCAGTCAGTCAGTCGCAGCTTTCGGCAAGACAAGCCACGTCTCATCCAGACGAGAATGCATATAATATCAGACATCTGCCAATATCCTGAAGAGACTAAATGAAAACAGTGCAGTGCATTGTTGGTGGAGTGTTTTGCGTCTGCAGGCCATGGCTGGACCTCTTCTGTACTTGTTTGGACTGGCACTGCAACATGTGGCACTGACGCTGTGCGCACAAGCAAAGAGTCCTGTAGTCAGTCCTTCAGTTTATTAAGGAAACACACAGTCATACTGGCTGGTATTCCAAGGCCTGGGGTCATGAATAAGAGGCCTGTGCATGGCAGTAGAGGCTCTGGCTGGACCTGGAGCTCAGGAGGGCTCTGTGTCGCTGTTTGTTTGTGTCCGTTGGCTGCAGTGACTTTCTCTTTGACTTCAATGTTTGTTAAGAGAGGTGGGACTCGCAGACAAGAGCGAGGTACAGACAGGGTGACTGCATCATGTTTGGGCTTTTTTACTGAATTTCAACACAATTTAATACCTTTTAATACCGCTAATTGCGACCGTCAGGTCGCAGTTACTATCAAAACGTCCACCGGCTGTCAGTCTGTCAGTCACACGTCACACGTCACACTTTTGCCCTTCTCATATCTCCGCCACCTTGCCCCAATCCATGCAAAAATGTGCACACACACTCCTTGGCTGCCAAACCACTACCTAGACCCCCCATTTCTCACATGCCCCTCTTCTAGCGCCACCATGAGGCCGATTCTTGCAAACATATTCTTACAACTTTGCCACCACCACATTACAGCTAAACCCCACATTCTCTGCCCCTACCTAAGCATACATTTGCTACGCACATCCCGCTACACTCAGGAACCAATGCCACTTACAGGCCAATTTGTATATTCATGCAACCTGACGGTCGCTTATCTCCCGATTAGGGAGTCTTACTAGTAATGAAATACAGTATAAGAAAGTGGATATGGAAAATGATACAATACACGCCTGTGCGACCAGGTGGCTTTCAAACTAGGGAATTAGGTGATTTGAGACTGAATTCAAAACTTAAACACCAAACGTAACATAGCTGAGTGGGTAGACGTTTGCCTGTGCCTGTGAATCCCCGCCTTCCGGCTCTTGCGCTCAGCAAAAGCCATCTGAGCAGCCATCCGCTGGCTGAGTCTGTAAAAGCAATGTACCCTCTCCTGGGGCCAATTCTATTCTCCCATTTAACCCTATTTATGACCTTTTAAGTCCTGGGAAAAGCACTCTGACGGTGGTATGATACATCCAACCCACCCACACCCACACGCACAAACACACAAACATGCACACTTCGAGTGGACCTGCGGTGCAACAGGAAGGGGAGTTCCGTTGGCGTGACCGGCCTGGAATGGGGTTAGAAAGGCCAGGAGAATGCCATGCATTGTGTAGGTGTTGAGGCCTCCATGCAGTATATGACCATATCAGAAAAACACACGTGTGCCGTCATCCCTCACGATAACAGAACGCAAAGTGCACCTTTAATTTATCCTAACCAGAGTTACTGTAAATTATACAACAGGTAGTTCTGACCAAGCAACCTGATTGGTTGAAATGGGCTCTAGAGCCGTGCTCGCCAAAGTTTTGTTTCTCTACGTGTTCAGTTTGGGAAAGGTTGTCTATCTGAGCCATCAAAATGGGACTGGATCTTGGCTGAGTAAACAGGGACAGTTCTCTGTCAGACACCATGTATTTCGGAGGGATTGTCATTTTGAAAGCGAAATGCCCCAAACAATATGAATACTCGAGGTTGTGCTTTTCCCTGATTATTGGCACTCTGCTCCACCCCGTTGCCTGACCGCATCACTGTCGTCAGTGTCCTGCCAATAATCACTATAACGCACAGCCGTTTGTGTACTATTGCTTAATTAATAGCTTACAGAATCCTTCCCTAATCTCCTTGTTGTTGTCAACTGTGTTGTGTTGTGTGTGTGTGTGTGTGTGTGTGTGTGTGTGTGTGTGTGTGTGTGTGTGTGTGTGTGTGTGTGTGCGTGTGCGTGTGCGTGTGCAGAGCTCCCACCTGGCTCTGATAGACACTCTGATGATGGCGTACACGGTGGAGATGGTGAGTGTGGAGAGGGTGATGGCCTGCATCAACAGGTACTCCTGCGCTGAACCCTCTCACGGAGACGGACACATCCCTGAGCTGCCCTACGACACAGAGGATGCCGTCACCACCTGGATCAACAAGGTAATAGTAATAATAACTAGAAATGCACTCTGTCGAGGTGCCAACTTGTGCCTTGTTTGCACAAGTAGGCCATGTACTGTATGGCCTACTTCTTCGCCAGCAGAGCGAGCCATGAGGTGCGCTCACCACTGGCATCACCACTGGCGATGGCAGTGACATCACAACTGGCATCACCAGGAATGCTGGTCCCTCATTGGCTGTTAATGATGACGTTGCCAGAAATGCTGGTCCCTGATTGGACTACGGCTTAAACACACACACAGCTACTTACCTACATACCTACCTACCTACCTACATACGCAGCCGAACGCAGTACTGGCATGCTCTGCTGGCGCAAATAATAATACTAATAATAACAACGCCTGAAAATAATAACAAGGCAACTTACAGTAGAGTTCTTCATAGTTGAGCTTCATGGTTCATCGCATTTTATTTTGGGTGTCTAGTGTCCACATACAAAAAAAAAAGTTATTTAAACTTAAATTCTCAGCCTAAAGTAAACAATAATGAACATAAACAACAACGATGTGTGAATAAAATGGTATGGTAGGCGTCAGTAGTGTCTGCACTGCAGTGTATGGATGAGTGAAATGTGGGGGGGGGGGGGGGGGGGGTGTGAATGTACAAATGGAAATAAAGCCAGGAAGTCAGGACCCCAAACAACGGCTGCTGAGACAGCAGTTTCCTCATCTTATACAGGGTTTCCCTAATCACCCCCAGGTGAGGGACAGTGGCCTGACGACCTGCCCCACTCTGCCAATCACTTCCCCTACTGGGGAAAGTGCACGCCCAGACAGGCAGAGAGCGGAGGTCGTCATACTAGCTACAGTATGTGTTGATGTACAGGTACAGAGTGACATAAAGCTCACAGACAGACAGCCTTTTGGGTTTGGCTCAACTAATAGTACAATTTGTAGGGCACTTTCATACTTAGAATAACTGAATATAAAGTGCCATACAAAAATGAAAATATAACATAAAACATTGACAAAGCATACGTATCTGACAGTCTCTAGACTCCCCCACCGTGGGACTGGGGGTTTGAATTCTCCTTGGTGCAGCTTGGCTGTGCTCCCCCTAGGACCAACTGTAGTTGTTTAGCAGTGACGGTAACATGGCATTGGTTCGACCTCCCGTTGGTCCGACCACCTATAACCCTAACCTCAGTAAAACTAACACTGGTGAATATGCTAATCTGTCGACGCTGGTGAATGCTAACCTTGTGAACAAGGGACTTGAATACATGTGGAAAATACATTGAAATCAGATCTGTCAAAAAGAAAGGAAAAAGAAAACAAGAGTTGAAAAAACGCACACCCATGCACACAGACACACTATTGTTTATGGGCAGTTGGGCACTGCTCATAACCATTATTTTCTGAAAATGTTTGAAAATAATGAACACATTTCAACATAAAAGTGATTATGACGATTATGGTGACTATGCCAAAACTAATCATCGCAAACAATTGCGATTAGGCTATTATGTAATAATTGTGACAGTCATATCCCAGAGGAGATTCTGTCATGACAGGGATGAGTACTCTGTACTATAGACATAACTGCAACAATCTAATACGTGGTGGGTCTTTCACACACAATTGTCTTTATTCCCCCCGGACTGACAAGAAATCCTCCATCTGCCCTCCCACAGTTGGGTCAGAGAAATAGCTGTGTGGGACATTTAATCATAACATAGAGCTTATACTGGAAAGAGAAGCACCAAGTCAACCTCTATACTTGATCTCATCTGGTCCGCTGCAACAGGATTTAACGGTTAAACACATGAGGCTTCCTTCACAACCGCAGCAGCTGACGATATTCCCCAAGATGGCATTACTAACAGAGTAAAACCAGTGTTAACTGAATGAAAGTTAATTTAACTCACTCACACACAAATTCCCATTAAAATGCAGTCTGCTACACCTCACTTCTTTTAAATGATTTAGAAGAAGCAGTGGCAAACATTAAGACCGCTTGCCACTACCTTATATTAATCTTCTATTCTTTTAACACCTTAATAGCTATTTTTTATTTAATGTAAAAGTTTTCTTAGGGGCCATGTTTGCCGAGGCGTTGCTTCCCGAAAGGCACTAGCTCGACAGGCGAAAGTTTTTAACCGCTCAGCATGCAGATAAAAATCGCATCTGTGCGGAAGCATCAAACATGACACATAACTCCTGCATAACTCCTTGTATGGGCTGTTCTGTCCGTGACATGAGCTGCGGTGATGTCGGTCTCTGTGTACTTTCTATGACGTTAGTCTTGTGTGACCGCAGCTGTTGGTACTGCATACATATGGACATAGGGACGTACAGTACACTAGGGACATAGGGGTATACACACAAAGTCAAACGTAGGAGCGGTTAGCACCGCTCAAAAACGAAGCGAGCACAAACGTGAACGAGCGAGCACAAAATCGTGGACACAATATCTGATATCCGATGTCAAAGTGAAACGTCTGTGCTTTTGTGTTCTTTAATTCACTTGGTTTTAGTGTCACAGTCATGAGTGTACCCCCCAGAAACAAAACATGCTCCATGTTTGGTTCCCAGCTGAGGCTGTTAACATTCCTCTGTGCAGAAGCACGTGTGCTTCCTGTTCCCTGCTGCAGGCCAAGGCCAGCCGGATACACGCACACACACACACACACACACACACACACACACACACACACACACACACACGCGCGCACACACACGCGCACGCACGCACGCACGCACGCACGCACGCACGCACACACACACACACACATGCGCGCACGCACACACACACACGCACGCACGCACGCACGCACGCACGCACGCACGCACGCACGCACGCACGCACACACACACACACACACACACACACACACACACACACACACACACATACACAATTTTGATATAAACATCCAAATAAAAGTGCGTGCACGTGCTAATTTGAAAACAAAATGGCATGAGAGGCACCCTCTATGTCTGTCTGTCTGTCCGTCTGATACTGTCTCCCTTTCACACACATGCACACACGCACATATGCACACACACACACACACACACACACACACACACACACACACACACACACACACACACACACACACACACACACACACACACACATACACGGGTTGGAACGGCTGCCCCTCTGTACAGCTCCCAGGCATTGCATGCCACGGCCATGCTTGGCTGCACTGTGAGTGTGCACAGTGAAACCCCTGAGTGTTGGTTTAACTCTGAGAGTGTACAAATGGACCCGAATGGAACCAGCACTCAGGCCTGTGCAGTGTGTGTGTGCATCGTCTGGCCAGGCTGTTACATCACCGTTTGCACAGAGCTTTTTGAAGCTGAGGGAAGGAGCCCTTGTAAAAAGGGCTTTTTCCAGGTGGGCTTTTCAAGAAAAAAAAAAAGTTGCTTTCATTTGCTTTTAAAGCTTTTCTTTATGTCGTACTGCAGAAAGCTGTATAGGTTTACACTGGGGTTTTAGTTATCACCAGAAGACATGGCACCACTGTGCTAATAAACCACGGAAATGAAACGCTGCAATCCTTTGATGGACTTTTAATCCATGTTTTTAAAAACAGTTAAGCCCCATTTCAGTCAGCCACTCTAATCACGATAAAAAAGAGACATTTTTGCAATTATATTGAATTTAATTCAATGCAATACCATTGCAAAAATGTCTCTTTCAGAGCCAAATGAGTGCAGCTCTGCTCCCCTGATGATGCTACAGAATAATCTTTGTAAGCATGACACACCCTGAGATCACAAATCCCCCTGAAGCAGAGACGAAATTGGACATGAAAACATTTGAAATCAAAAGATCCACACAGATATCAAAACATGATGACAATCCACATGACTCTGCACAATCGATATGCTGACATGAAGTCACACCCACAGTAGTAGTAGTAGTCGTAGTAGGTTGGAACGCGGGAGTCTATCCCCGTTTCACAATGTGTTTGACCTCTGGGAGATGGGTTGCTGAAGTGGAGTGCAAGTCCTCCCAGTACTTGTACTGCACGACTTGCGGCACCCAAGGTGTGCTATTCATACGCTGAGTTGGTGGTGCCAAGGATCGAGCTCATGACCTTGTGGTCGAGAGCTCCACCGACTGAGCCACCTGGACGCTAATTTACGTTCTGTAGGGTGGAAACGGGATAGAGCGCTCGTTTTTGGTGGAGATGACGGAGGCGCACCGTCTTAGCATTCACCAGCGTCGGCAGGTTAGCTACTCACCAGCGTCGGCAGGTTAGCTACTCACCAGCGTCGGCAGGTTAGCTACTCACCAGCGTCGGCAGGTTAACATTCACCCATGTTAGTTTTACTGAGGTTAGGGTAATACGGTTAGGTTTAGGTTTAGGTGCACCTCTGCGCGGTCCAAGTGACCACAATGGAGCGCTCCCTACCTCCGGTTCAGCCAATCACAAGCTTAAAAAATGTTGGGGGCGTGGTTATCCCGTTTCCACCCTACAGAACATAAACTCGCCACCTGGACACAACTTAACTGGCTTAACTTACGTGTCTGCCTGAACTACCATATACAGTACTACTTCCTATTCTTTGTCAAATAGCCAATCAACAAGCTGTTTTACTAATGAACAGAACTCCTGTCCACCTGTCTAATCTGTCTAAACATATCTCTGTCTCCTTCAATCTCTGATTCTCTCTCCACTGTCCAAGAGGGCGAGCGAGGCACAATCCCTCCATTCATTCATTCCTTCACATTCTGTCCATCAAAGGCTTGTCTGAAACATGACCCCAAGTAAACACCCCTCCCTCCCCTCCCTCCCCCGTGTCTCTCTGCAGGTGAACGAGCACCTCAGGAACATTCTTGTTGAAGAACAAAGGCTCAGAGAGGCTTCCTGTCCGGAGTCCCACAAGGTGAGAGCGCGCAACGGGCACGACGTCATCCACACCAGTGTTTCTCAAACTTTTACATTTCGACGTCTCCCCTTAACTCTCCTACTGCCAGATTATTTATTTATTTATTGGGTCTGGCGCCATCAAAAAGCGGCTTACCTTTGCGACGTTATAGTAGATAGACAGACAGACATTTATTTATTTATTTTTATTTTTTTTGGTTGTGCAATAGTGCACTTTGGTCTGCCAGGCAGCAGAGGGCGGCGTCATGCGAGAATGAATGTGAATTGTCCTGCTATGTGTTGCCGTACATTCAGAGCAGTCACTGGCTACAGAGCCTCCGGGCCAGAGGAAATCAACAAGGAAGTGAATTGTTCTCCGTTGATCTAACGCATAATGGATTTTTTACACCATCACAGCGGAAAATGTGTTTACAGTAAACGGCTCGCGCGACCCCTCATCAGCTTACAGTCATCAGACGAACGAACCGAACGAGCGCCGTATTGGCATCGAGGTTCTGTAAAAAATGGGGCGAGCGTTATCGTTCAAAGCGTGGGGAGAGTTAAAGGAGTCATCCAGACCAAAACACATATAGGGTTAAATCTGCCTTTTATCATACCCCTTCATACCTGCTTTAGTCGATTTCTTTCATAGCTACCCCTGTTGCTAGATTTTGGCTGCCCCTGTTGCTAGATTTCGCGGGCTCTCTAATAACTAACACAGTGGATTGTCCTTAGGCTAGTGCGGTTATTTCTTTAGCTTCAAAGTTCGCGGCGCCCCGTTCGGATCGTTCGCGCCGCGCCGTTCGCGCATCGCTCGGTCGCGCTCAGTCTCGTCTTTGCATTCACTTTGTATGTAATCGCACCACTCAAACCATCCAGGTTTGAACCCAGCTTTAGAGTTACAGACTTGTATCAATTCTGACCCCATTAAAGGATTCCCTGGAATCCACTTTGAGAACCACTGGTCCACACGGCCTGCACACAGTAGCCTACGCTCACACTGCAAAACACCATGCTTGTGTGTGTTACAGTAACCAGTTGAACCCTAGTGTCTGTATGTCTGGTGAAAAATGGCATGTTGACAACGCATCACAACGCGTGTCTGTCTGTGTGTCTGGAGCTATTGTAATCTCGCAAATCGCTGGACCGTTTAGCGCCAAACTTTATATGCCCACTACCTATAGGCCACAGATATATCTCTGACATTTTCTTTTCACATATTCTTCATTGTATATCATCGCTGTCGGGTAGAAACATATCTATAAACGTATCTCCATATTCAGACTTCTTGTGTTTTTGTTTTTGTAAATTAACGCCCTACTTGATCATTCTACAGCGTCACGCATAAGCTTCAAAAGTAGCAGATCCACAAGCTTGAACGCAGCACGAAGCGATGCATTTTGAGCTTGTAGATCCGCTATTTTAACTACTTTTGAATTTTAATTCAGGAAAAACAGTTTTGGACATATGAGGTTCCCACCCGACAGAGGAGACGATATTTAACTTTTATTTCATAATGGAAGTCAATGGGGCTTTGATCTAGTACTTTGCCCAATTCTTTTGTCATGCATTATAGATTATTATTGATATGAAGACGACTGCCATCAAAGATGACATGTCATTCCCGAGAACCACTTGATTTGATTTTTAATTAACACTCACAGCTCTCCAGCGCACGCACGCACGCACGCACGCACGCACGCACGCACGCACGCACGCACGCACGCACGCACGCACGCACGCACGCACGCACACACACACACACACACACACACACACACACACACACACACACAAACACCCTGCGAAGAACAACCAGATGAGCTGTGACTCATACAGTGTAGAGAAATGCTGGCGAGAGAGAGAGAGAGACAGACAGACAGAGAGAGTTCGATGAGAGAGAGAGAGAGAGAGAGATTGAGGAAAGATAGAAATGGAGCAAGTGAATGCGTGACAAAGCAATAATTAGAACAGGAGAGAGAGGGAGGGTGCAGAGAGGATGAAATACATCTGGAGGCAGAGAGAGAGAGAGAGAGAGAGAGAGAGAGAGAGAGAGAGAGGGACATAGAGAAAGAGAGACAGAGAGAGAGAGAGATAAAGAGAGCGAGTGTGGCAGACAGAGAGAGGGTGTGGTGTTTTCATTATGCAGACACAGTGGTTATATAAGGCCTCTGTGACTGAGCTTGACACACTGTGACATTCTGCTGTGGGCTGTCGCCCCCTCTGACTCGCTGGCACATGGAGCTAGAGGCCCCTTATCAGGTCACGACCCCTGATTGGGGTAACGACCCCTGATTAGGGTCACGACCCCTGTTTAGGGTCACGACCCCAGATTAGGATCACATTATGATAAAAGGATTAACCACTCAGCCCCTATTTTTAAATGTGTAAAAATACACAATAAGGCTGGGAAATATATAATAAAATATATCGATATCGAGGTATCAACATGCAAGGTATACATATCGACGAAGACGGCTTGAAATGAGGTATTGGTGTATGTGTCAAATTAATTAACAGACACACTATGCATGCATGTAGCACATGCAAAAAAAGCAGTCCATCTGTAACCAGGTGTGGTTATTTCAATAAAACCTACCTAACCCTTCTACCGGTATGTGTACTGTGCAGTGTGTATGCATGCATAGATATGCTATTCATTATCTGGGTTCGGCAGGCAGTGGACTTAAAGCAGAACAACATTAAAAACTGTATAATGCAATTGTTTTTACTAATATCGTGAGTAATATCGATATCGAGGTATTCAACAACGTTATCGAATATCGAAGATTTTCCTAATATTGCCCAGCCTTAATACACAATACGTGCAATCTACAACTTTCAAATACGATAAATATAAGATAGAATATCATCTCATTCAATCTAACATATAATTTTCGGAATGTCTGAGTGTCTGTCTGTCTGAAACAGCGTTTCTCCTCAGTGGCTGGAGCAATTGATCTGAAATCGCATCACCATTAGCATATGAACACACCTAACATAACTGTGAAGCCCGTTTGTCACTTTCACAAATCATATACTGTATATTAGCATTTTTATGGTGTATCTTATCTATTCTGCATCTAGCATGAGGTATATCTATTCTGCATCTAGCATGAGGCAACATGTTTAACCAGCTGTGTGTGTGTGTGTGTGTGTGTGTGTGTGTGTGTGTGTGTGTGTGTGTATGTGTGTGTGTGTGTGTGTGTGTGTGTGTGTGTGTGTGTGTGTTTGTGTGTGTGTGTGTGTGTGTGTGTGTGTGTGTGTGTGTGTGTGTGTGTGTGTGTGTGTGTGTGTGTGTGTGTGTGTGTGTGTGTGTAGGCGGGGGCGGGGGGGTGGGGGTTGTCTGGCCCTGTCACAGAATGATGTTGTCCAGAAATCATGCAGATCGGTACACAGTATCTCTATAGCCATTAAACGAAACGGGTATTTCTTACATTGATGCTCCTACATATTATCATGCAAGCACCAGTTAAAGTTACTTTCCATCCCTCATATACTGTATGCACAGTGCACATCCCATAACCCACACACTGCACATCATTTCGGAGCTCATATCTTTGAACGGGTAAGGGCTAGTGTCTGTAAATGACTGAAAATGTGAATGCTGTATGTGCGTGCATGCAGGCGCGCGTCGCATACAGTAGTATCAAAGCAAACGTTTTGCCGGGCAGTGCTGGTACACAGTAGGTAAACTTCCTGTAATTCAGTGGCGAGTCTAAAGAGGTGCACATTGATTCAAATTGGATCAAGTGCGTGTGTACTGTAAACACCAGTTATCGGGCAGGCCAGAAGCTGGATAAGAACCTTTAACCAGCGAAGCAGTGTGTAAACCTGTTGACACGCTTTCTGATCATCACACATACCGGTATACAGCTGCTGACTGGCCTGTCTAAACCATTGGTTGTCAAAGTGGTGTCCTTGGGGGGGGGGGTCCCCAGCAATAGTAGTTAACCCATTTATTGAATGCTTTAAAGGGCCTACACCATGCTTTTAAAACTATATTTTTTGTATAAATATATGCTCAAAATTGATTCTTAGACAGGTTTTAACCCTCAACAAACACTCTGACCATTCTTTTTGTTTGTTCTAGCTCTACTATAATGAGGCTCTCCAGCTGCAATACCAAAACGGCCTCTGTTTGCTCAGGGGCGCATCTAGTGGGGTTTTTCCACCCCTCCCCTCCTCTTCACTCCTCCCCGGACCCCACGTTGACAACAAATAATGTTAATATTGGGCCAATACAAAAATAGGATAATGTTGCAGCTCTGATTATAGCCTACTGTAGGCCTATGTTGTATGTTATAGGCCTACTGTCAAATGACACAGGGTGACCGTTGCTAGACCAGACATTACTGAAAGTTAATCTACATTAGGCAATCAACCCCACCTGCATTGTATTTATGTATAAAAAAAAAGTAAAAAAAAAAATGTTTTGAAAAAAAATGTTTGAGAAAAAAAAGAAAAGTTTTTTGAAAAAGAAAAGTTTTTTGAAAAAAAAAAAGTTTTTTGAAAAAAAAGTTTTTTGAAAAAAAAAAGTTTTTGAAAAAAAAAAGTTTTTTGAAAAAAAAGTTTTTGAAAAAAGTTTTTTTTTTTACTCTGAAAAAAAAACGGGAATCCGTGTGACGTCACACGGATCAACTCTCAGAACAGCACTGTTCTGAGAACCCGTGGAAAGCTTTTCATCTCTGTCTTCCCAAAACCAGAGAAAGACACAATGTACAGAAATAGGACTTTGTGAGGATAGAAGGTGCCAGTGGGACCCCAAAAAAAGGTTTTAAAATAGAAAAAGTGAAAATTCATGGTGTAGGTCCTTTAACCAGTGAAAAATAGCAGATATACAAGCTCACAGCGCGGCACCGAGTGCCGCGCTGCGAGCTTGTAGATCTGCTATTTTTGAAAAAGTCATGAAAATGTGTGCAAATCTTTGAATATATGTATATTCAAAGCGAACGTTTGTAACTCAAATTTTGCTTCTGGGTGGTCCCTGGAACTAGATATTTTGAAATGGGGGTCCGTGGCCAAATAAATATCATTTTGGGGGTCCTTCACATGAAAAGGTCTGAGCACCACTGACATAGTAGTCTCTCAAGAACAGACTAACTGAGCTCCAGTTAAGTGAAAAGGACCTTTTCTTTGACGATGGCTGGCCAGATTGCTGACATAGTTTTTTTTCCAAAAATCTTAGAAGGATTCAAAAGACACGGGTCAAAATTCTAATTTTCACGATTTTTCAAAAATAGCAGATCTACAAGCTCGCAGCGCGGCACTCGGTGCCGCGCTGTGAGCTTGTATATCTGCTATTTTTTTTAATATTTAAAGCATAAAATATTGCGTCATAATGTGTTCAGGCCTAAATGGGTTAATCCAAGCGCCTGTTCCTGAGTTATAGCCACAGTGTTAGCTACTGTAGCAGTGTTTACATGCAGGCAGGAAGAGGAAACAGAGAAAACATGAATGACTAGGCCAAATAGCCTACATCAGGGGTTTTCAAAGTGGGTGACGGGGCACCCTGGGGTGCCGTGACGGCAGTCCAGGGGTGCCGCGAGATAATTTGATAATATTTGGAATTTATTTGGACACTTGAAAAAACATTTAGTATCATTTTAAACTTGAAGTACAAAGTTATTTTCAGTCAGTTCTAACCAAAATGGCTATTGTCTCAACGTTTTCCTCGCAACATAATCACTAAAATATCGTCACTGTCGGGTATAAACCTTGTATCTCCAAGTTTTAAATGTGTACGTCTTTTGGTAAAGCAAAGCCCTGCTTCATCATACAAGACTGTCGCACAAAACTAGTGAAAACAGCCGATCTACAAGCACACAACGCCTCGCGATGTGTGCTTGTAGATCTGCTGTTTTCACTAGTTTAGTAAATTTTATAGATGATAAATACTTGAAGAGAAGGCTTACGCACACCCAGTTCCTCTCTAGCAGGTGCGTGGGTAACAAAACATTAGGAGGAGATCTGCCGAATAGACAGACTGACCCGCACACTGCCGCTTGTCCGTTTCAGAGGAATTTATTAATAATGTAGCAACGTTTCGGTCACCAGCTTGAGAAATGTCTGGTGACCGAAACGTTGCTACATTATCAATACATTCTCTGAAACGGACAAGCGGCAGTGTGCGGGTCAGTCTGTCTATTCGGCAGATCTCCTCCTAATAGATGATAAATACAAAACGAACGGTTTTGGACATACAAGGTTTCCACCCGACAACGACGATATGCTATAAATATAAGGTGCTGGGAGTGAAAATTATAATGTAGGGGTGCCTCGGATTAAAACAAATATTTATGGGGTGCCCTGAGAGTTTGGGAACCCCTGGCCTACATAACAATTTGGGGGTACTTCACAATGAAAATGTTTGAGAACCACAGTTCTAACCTTGCCATTGATCAGCAGCAGCTACTGTGAGCCGCGCTGACACTGAACCACGCTGTCATAAAGTCAACTGTTTACACATGGAGGTTGTAAAACGGCTGTTTACTGTATCTTGTGACAAGGGGAGTACTTATTTTTCACAATGGAGGCATCCTTACATTGCTCTTCACAGGGATGTATCATAAAGACCTCACTTTGAAGTATTCAAAAAATAAAAAATATGGAAACTGTATATTTCAGAAATTTTGGAAATTCACAATATATTTTTGTACGTTCCTAGACATTTATTGCGTTCAAAAGTGCAATACTTCAAATGTAAGTGGCATGAAAGATCCCAAATAAATGTACTTAGTTACTGCCCACCATGGGTTTTAACCATGCAACACATTTTTGTCACATTGGGCCCTGCCCAATGGCCTGCTTCTGAAAATGTTCGTTTCATAATGACATGCCCAAAAATAGGGACACCAGGTTGAAACTGGTTAAATGCGGTCTTTATGAATAGAGAGAGACTTTCTTGGTAAGTTGTTGGCTCTGTGTGTGTGTGTGTGTGTGTGTGTGTGTGTGTGTGTGTGTGTGTGTGTGTGTGTGTGTGTGTGTGTGTGTGTGTGTGTGTGTGTGTGCGCGCGTGTGCGTGTGCGTGTGCGTGTGTGTGTGTGTGCCCTTACCCGTTCAAAGATATGAGCTCCAAAATGATGTGCAGTGTGTGGGTTATGGGATGTGCACTGTGCATACAGTATATGAGGGATGGAAAGTAACTTTAACTGGTGCTTGTATGATAATATGTAGGAGCATCAATGTAAGAAATACCCGTTTCGTTTAATGGCTAGATGCAGAATAGATAGTAGATACACCATAAAAATGCTAATATACAGTATATGATTTGTGAAAGTGACAAACGGGCTTCACAGTTATGTTAGGTGTGTTCATATGCTAATGGTGATGCGATTTCAGATCAATTGCTCCAGCCACTGAGGAGAAACGCTGTTTCAGACAGACAGACAGACAGACAGACAGACACTCACTCACTCACTCACTCACTCACTCACTCACTCACTCACTCAGACATTCGCAAAATTATAGTATAGATGTGAATGCTGTATGTGCGTGCATGCAGGCGCGCGTCGCATACAGTAGTATCAAAGCAAACGTTTTGCCGGGCAGTGCTGGTACACAGTAGGTAAACTTCCTGTAATTCAGTGGCGAGTCTAAAGAGGTGCACATTGATTCAAATTGGATCAAGTGCGTGTGTACCGTAAACACCAGTTATCGGGCAGGCCAGAGGCTGGATAAGAACTTTTAACCAGCGAAGCAGTGTGTAAACCTGTTGACACGCTTTCTGATCATCACACATACCGGTATACAGCTGCTGACTGGCCTGTCTAAACCCTTGGTTGTCAAAGTGGTGTCCAAGCTCCTGTTCCTGAGTTATAGCCACAGTGTTAGCTACTGTAGCAGTGTTTACATGCAGGCAGGAAGAGGAAACAGAGAAAACATGAATGACTAGGCCAAATAGCCTACATCAGGGGTTTTCAAAGTGGGTGACGGGGCACCCTGGGGTGCCGTGACGGCAGTCCAGGGGTGCCGCGAGATAATTTGATAATATTTGGAATTTATTTGGACACTTAAAAAAACATTTGTGTCCCAGCACCCCCAGCAGCTAGTCATCTCGGGTACTGTCATTATTCCCTGTAGCCAAAATGATTTTTTTTTTTTTTTGCTCTTTTTTTTTTTATGCCACAACAGCATCTCATAATATCTAGGCTACATTTCACTTAAACGCCAGAGCTTAACTCTGCATGTAAATAAGACTTTTTTTAATTAATGTGAGAGATCGGTACATAATTCTGTTAGTCCTCCCAGTTTATATTAGCTAAAATGCTAACTAGCCAGCCTTTGTTAGCCGTTTGTAGCCAAATGCGGTAATATCGGGACTCCATTACTTAGCGAAGCAACCCACAGTATTTATCCCATTAATTTAATGCCACGTGTGTTCCAAATGAACAATTATTAACCACGTAATGTATGATTTTGTGTATTATTATTTATTATTCTTCCGCCGTTCTTGACTTCCGCTGTTTCTTCTTCTACGCTGGTGAAATGATCCTGGAGCGGCCTGGAGACGTCTGTGACGTATGCTCCGGTGCGGAAGCTTCCTTTGTCACTGAGTTAGCTTAGCATTGAATAGATCAGTGTCGTCCTAAACTATCTAATTCTAACGTTCAGGGTGTTTGTTTTTTTGGACAATAAATTGACAGCCAAGAAAACATGGATGGAATGCAATCGTTCACTCGCCGTCGGAAAGTTGACTTTAGAGTAGACTATTCTGGTTGACTGGCTATGAGTGGCTAACGGCTAACGCTAGCTAGCGTTAGCTAGCGCTAGCTGCAGCGCTAGCTGCAGGCTATAAACAAATAAAACGTGACCCAACTCTATTGTTGCTCTCT
>NC_137814.1:12785249-12800249 GCF_963921795.1 Nannobrachium achirus
ATTAG
Source organism: Nannobrachium achirus (assembly GCF_963921795.1). NCBI lineage: Eukaryota > Metazoa > Chordata > Actinopteri > Myctophiformes > Myctophidae > Nannobrachium > Nannobrachium achirus. The sequence continues at coordinate 12,785,255 of NC_137814.1, forward strand.
GTTGTGGTCAGGAGGACCCCCATTTCATACCATTTTCATCTCCGGGACCCCAATCCTCAGTGTTTATTTAACTATGAGAGCCTAACAAATGGAACCAAATGGATTGGTTCCATTTGTTATACTCTCAGAGGTACAGGCCCACGGTCCATTTCATGCCTTTTGTTACACTTTTGGGGCTCTAGACCCCATAAGGGTCCATTACGTCCTCATGTTGAGAAGAAGTGTGTGCTGCTAATCTATCGTTTTTGTACAGTTCCAGATTAATTTTATTTCACACAAAGTCACGCAAACTCAACATGTCCCACATAGTCATAGACAGGGGCGTCACACCAAATTCTGGGCCCTGGGTACAAGGATTCACTGCGGGCCCCCCATGAATGTTAACTATTGAAAAATAGCAGATATACAAGCTCACAGCGCGGCACCGAGTGCCGCGCTGCGAGCATGTATATCTGCTATTTTTGAAAAATCGTGAAAATGTGTGCAAGAAACCTATGTCAAGGACCCCCAAGATGATATGTATTTGGCCACGGACCCCCATCTCAAAATATTTAGTTCCAGGGACCCCCCAGAAGCAAAATTTGAGTTAGAAATGTTCGCTCAAAAAATACATATATTCAAAGATTTTCACACATTTTCACAACTTTTTCAAAAATAGCAGATCTACAAGCTCGCAGGGCGGCACTCGGTGCCGCGCTTGTATATCTGCTTGTATATCTGCTATTTTTTAATAGATAAAGTTATTAGGGCCCCTCCACCTTGGGCCCCAGTAACTCAGTCCCACTTTCCTACCCCTTGTGACGCCCCTGGTCATAGATACTGACTCTCTCAGACAGAGAGGTGTGATTTAAACTGCTCAGACCTCTCTAAAACGACAACCTGTCACCCATCATTCATATGTGTTTATGGGTGAACGGGGAGTGCCACGTGAATTGATTGATTGATTGATATCTTTATTGAGAATGACATAAAATACATGTCACATGTGACATACATCTGACCCACCATAATCAAAAGGAAAAGGCTTACAGCTTGTTTCCATTGCGGGTCCTTAGTACGAGGTGTGTATGAGATCATGTAGTGTGGCACTGGTGAGTGCATGACATTTATAGAGTTCATGATGTATAATACATATAACAATTTACAATTTAGCTGGCGCTATTAATCCACAGCAACTTACAATAAGCAAGGACAGTACAAAGTAATACATCAAATGCATAGAAATAGTTATCTAGGATCATAGATAAACCAAGAATCATCAGTCTAACAGTAGAATAGCTACAAAATCAATAATCATCAATACATTCAGTGGTGTTTTGGTCCGCATGCACGCTAGAACTCAAAATTGAAAATACCTTAAATAGATTTAAGCCTGCAAGGTCGTCGATGCTAGGGCAAGTGCACTAATTATACTGTACATATTTACAATAGACCATCTACAATATCGATAAATGTACATAATATCTATCACAGAATGTTTGACTAAAACAAACATATCTCACATTCACATTACCTACTACTACTCAGTTCCCTAGAAACAGCTTCTGTGGTGGTGTTGTATTGCATTATTTAATAGGCAGACGGCAACATATAAAGCTGGAGGTTGAAATGGATGTTATCCTAACCCGGCTCATTATTAAGCTCTAAATCACATGCGCTGCCTGTTGCAGCACCTTATGGCCAGTCTACGCCGCCTCTGTGCAGATGAATTGTCATGTCATCTTTATTTATACGGCACATTTAAAAAGCAATAGCAGTTGACCCCAAAGGGCTTTCCGATCCTGCTTGACGAAAACCACAATAAATCATAATCCCCAAAGGCAAGGCAAAAGTTTAAGAGACATACATCGCGAGAAAAACAAATATGTGTAATAATAAATAAAATAAAACAGAATAAAAGAAACAACTGATTTGAACACACATCTCACATCTCCATATTCTAACTTTTTGTGTTTTTTTCGTAAATTAATGATCTACTTGATCATACTTGTCGCACAAAAGCATCATAAGTAGCAGATCTGTAAGCTTGATTAGTTTTGGGCTTGAAGATCTGCTACTTTTGCAGTTTTTTTTATTGGAATCCTGAAACAAGTGAGGTTTCCATATATGTGGTTTCCACATCCTGACAGAGACGATATACATGTATACAATGTCTCAATGCAGGATGCATATCTTTGCATACCTGAAATTCACCATTTAACAACAATCTGCTGTGTCCTCTGTGTGTGTGTTTGTGCATTTCAGTGTATTTGCGTGTGTGTGTGTGCAAGTAAGACTGGGGTCTTCACCTGGGGGTCCGGGACCCCTAGGGGGTCCTCAGAGTTACTACAGGGGGGCTGCAAAATCTGTGTGTGATAGGATCATATTTTACATACAACCGCTTGAACCCTAGCATCCCTATTCTGAGTGGAACATTAGCAGATCTATAAGCTTACAATGCCTCACAGCGCGAGGCGTTGTAAGTGTGTAGATCGGCTAGGGTTTGTAGGAGGGAAAAGAAGAGCAGACTAAAGCATTTGACGGTTCAAGTGGTTGAATGTCTGAAAATACACATTACTCCAACATGACGGGTGCTGTAAAACAAGTCTAAGCTGTCTAAGAAATCTATGAACATCTTTAAAATGTAGTGGGGGGGGGGGGGGGGGTTGTCCCTGCTTCATCTCTCTCTCAGCTAAAGGGTCCTTGGCCTGAAAACGTTGAAGACCCCTGCTGTAAGATGTTTATATGAATATGTTCCTCTCTGATGACACAGATGGGTGTGTGTGTGTGTGTGTGTGTGTGTGTGTGTGCGAGTGTGACAGTGATGATGTTTTTGTGCTGTTTCCATGGCTACCTACAGGCCCGCTACAGGCGAGAGCAGGCTCCCTCGCTCCCCCTGGTGGACAACCTGCTGAAGGACAACGCGGACGGCTGCGCCCTGTCAGCCCTGCTGCACTTCTACTGCCCGCAGTCTGTCAGACTGGAAGGTAGGCTACGCTACACCTCTCTCTCTACACTTCTACTGCCCGCAGTCTGTCAGACTGGAAGGTAGGCCTCTCCACCATCATCATCATCATCATCATCACAACGGCACAGTCTGAGTGGCAAGGTCCTCAGTGATGCTCTAGAGCAGTGGTTCTCAACCTGCGGGTCGGGACCCCCGTCGGTCGGTCCCCAAATTATTTTGCCATATTGTAAAATATCAAAGGCAGAAATTAGAGCAGTGGTTCTCAAAGTGGGGTCCCCAGCAAAAGTAGTTAAAGGGATATTTCACTTGTTTTTTCGATTACCCTTTTCAATTATTGTATTACATTTCTTTGTTGTATCTTATTTTCCCACAAAAAGATAAAAAAAATAGTCAATGAAAAATAATAAACAATTATATATATTTGTTTTAACACAAGTCTTCTCTTTCGGGGGTCCCTGGCACAGAACATTTTCAGATGGGGATTGACATGAAAAAGGTTTGAAAGCCGCTGCAGTAGAGCCCGTGTTTCAAGGCAGTCCTTCATCGAGGCCATCCGTCATGGCTGCCCTCACTTTGCCAGTTGCGGTTATTATTTATGATCCGCTGTACGGCGGTGCCGTGCCCAAAATAGGCGATCTGCAAGCTCGCAGATACTCTCTGCTCTCCTGAAGCACTTGTGCTTTTATAGGGGAAGCATTTGAAAGGCCTTTAATAAAGAGGACATGCACACAAGCAGCCAGCCGGTCCCGAGCAACTTAACGCCACATTGTGATTTGTGTTGCTTCTTTCACAAACTGCACGAATACTATAGTAACATTGTATCTATAATTTGGACAGAAAGGCCAATTAGAGCAGTGGTTCTCAACCTTTTCAGGCGGCGACCCCCAAAATAATCATATTTTAATTGGGGACCCCCTCCCCCCCCGACCCTGAAGAGCACTAAGAGTTGAGGCATTACATTTTGTATAACACGATTCTATTGTGAAAATACCAGATCTACATGCGAGGCGTTGTGAGCATGTAGATTGGCTATTTTCCACAATTTCTGCCTTTGATAATAATATTGACAATTTGGCCAAAGTTTAATTTGTCATTTTAGAGGTATTAAAAAAATCCTTAAATTGTCACTTTAGAAATGTGCAGATACCCTCTATACATTTGAACTTTATGTTGGTTTGTTGACTGTTGAGAGAGAAATCGATGTTGCACATTAAGTTAATCATCTGGGGACCCCCCAAAATAATTTGGGGACCCCCCTGGGAGTCCCGACCCACAGGTTGAGAACCACTGAATTAGAGTATTAACATCAAAATGTTAACTTACTGAACAACACATAATTATAACACAGATTGTTGATTGTCTCTATACCCTCTTGATCCAGCAATGTTATATACCCACAATGCTGTGTCTCAGTCCATATAGCCATGGTTTGGATGTAAACTGAAGGGTGATTTAAATGGCGCAGGGCAACAATGTCTTCTATTCTTTCACTCTAACTGCTACAGCTATCTCTGTTGTGCTCTTGGACAGTGTGCTTTCTGACAAAGAACCCATTTGTCATTATGTTTGTTGTATGCTTTTTTACATTTTCTACCCAGAGGTTTTAAGCTGCTGGAAAAAAGCTTAAAGTAAAACATGGATGGGATGGGCTTTACTGTTAATGTTCTGCAGAACTTATAAGACCATTGTTGAGTTTATTTACATCACGTTAACGATTTAAATAGAGGATAATGTACAGTAGAGGACGGTTCACACAAATCTAAACTCATTCAGAGAGGCAAACATGGAAAATGAAGAGAGATGGGCAGAGAGAGAGAGAGAGAGAGAGAGAAGAGAGGGAGAGAGAAATTGAGTGAGAGAGAGAGAAATTGAGGGAGAGAGAAGAGAGAGGGGGAGAGAGAGAGACAAAGGCTTGTTTCCTTAGACTGCACTCAGCCCTCTGTTCTAAAAATGCCCTGGGCCGGGCCGTGATTGGTCACGAGGGCTGTGTGTGTGTGTGTGTGTGTGTGTGTGTGTGTGTGTGTGTGTGTGCGCGCACACAAGGGCTGTGTGTGCGCGCGCACGCGTGTGACAGAGTGGACCGTTACAGCGCTAACGTTAGCTCGCCTTGCCGGCTGGCTGTCTGTTATTATTTCAAACTTAAACATTTCAAAACTCTCACCTCAGCGCTTCTCAGAAAGGACCGAAACACCCGAAGCACAGCGCAGCCTGTACTCTAGTTCAGTAGGAGTTCACACACATGTGTGAGCCAGCTGTTGGAAGATGCTTCCTCACAGCTTTCTGGGCAGAACGCTGTCTTGCCCTGAAATTAGAAGTCTGGAGGGGTACTGTAAAGTCTGACATCATGATCCAGGCCCTCTAGTTTGGCGTCCTTGTCCTGCAGCGCGTGGGCAGATGACATAAACATGACATCATGCTTGGAAGAGGCGTTTGGAAAAAGAAGAAGAAGAAGGGGAAAAAAACAGTACACTGTCATACTCTAGAACAGTGGTTTTCAACCTTTTTCATGTCAAGGTCCATTATTCATTCAGCATTTGAGCCAAGGACCACCATTTGATGAGATGTAGCCTCGCAGACCTAAAACAAACAAAAAGAAATATTTTGTCCACAATTCCATATTGTATTACCATAGACTTCTTCTTTTTAACAATAATTTAAAGGCCCATTCCCACTGGGCCAGATAAAAGATATCTGGAGATATTTCTCCAGATATTTTTCCATGCAAAGTGGATGGTAGATACAGATAAAAAAAAAGTCTACCACAGATATTTGCCACAGATACTTTTATCTGTGGCAAATATTTTTTTTATCTGTATCTACCATCCACTTTGCATGGAAAAATATCTGGAGAAATATCTCCAGATATCTGTTATCTGGCCCAGTGGGAATGGGCCTTTAAGGCCCATTCCCACTGGACTCTGGAGAGTGTAAAAGTCGGCTGGGGACCACCTGTAATCCCTTCAAGGACCACTGGTGGTCCCCGGAGTCCCGGACCACTGGTTGAAAACTACTGCTCTAGAACTAGGAAGAGGGCAATACAAAATGTGGCTATTTTTTACTTCAGTTGAAAATAGCTGATGTACAAGTGAGCTTATATATATGAGTTATTTTCAAACTGACTAGATCAGGGGTTCTCAAAGTGTTTTGTACCATCTTTTGGCTATCTTGCACTTGATTTGCGATGCCATTTCAAGTTTTAATTAAGCATATTTGAAAAAATAAAGCATATTGGTACTGTAGCCTTGAATATGAATATGTATATGTGTTACAAACCTTCTGCTTTCTGTAAACATGTGTAACTGGAAGCATACAGTGTATAGTATACCCTAGATTAGAATCTAGGGCCTAGATAATGTATGTTGCCACCACCAGAACCTTAAATAGTAGTCTATTAATTACACACCCTGTGATACTTTGGGGTTTTTGTTGCATTTCTAACCAATAATTTGATGATGACCGGGTGGCTGCTCAGTAGGAGACTCAGCAGGAGACTCTTTGAGTCTTTGAGACTCCACCGGTAATGAAATTATTGACTGAAAAAAAAAAAAAAAAAAAAGAAGCATTCACCCAGGCTATGCTTTTCAAAAACAGACTTAATGGGAAGGATACACTGTTCTACGATCAGTTGTCAATGCGACCCCATCGCCATCTTCTCAAGAGCACACTTGGGCTCCAAACCGACAGTTTGAGGAAGGAGGCAGCCTCATGTGGGATAATTTCAGGCCAATCAGTTCTTCAGCTGGCTCCTGTTTGTTCTACTTGACCTAAACTATGCGCTATCTGTCTTTATCTCTCCCCATGCCTTCCTGTCTGGGTCCCCTCCCCACCACGCGTGTGTGCGTGTGTGCGTGCGTTGTGTGCACGTGCGTGCGTGTGTGAATGATTCCCTCTCTCTCTCTCTCCTTCCCTGTGTGCTGTGAGAGTGTGATCCCCCACCTCTCTCTATCTCTCTCTCTCTCTCTTTTCTTCTCTCTCGGTTTTCTCTCTCTCTCTCTGCTGCCCCCTCTCTTTATCTGTGTGTGTGTGTGTGTGTGTGTGTGTGTGTGTGTGTGTGTGTGTGTGTGTGTGTGTGTGTGTGTGTGCGTGTGCGTGCGTGCGTGCGTGCGTGCGTGCGTGCGTGCGTGTGTGGCCCCTCCCTCCCTGTGCAGAGGTCTGCCTGAAGGAGACCATGTCCCTGGCTGACAGTCTGTACAACCTGCAGCTGCTGCAGAGGTTCTGCTCCGACAGCCTGAACCACTGCTGCCACTTCAGCCTGGAGGACCTGCTCTACGCACACGCCTCCATCAAGGTAGGACACGCCTCCATCAAGGTAGGACAGGAGGAGACACGCGATCTTTATACCGGTGGTTCCCAAAACCTTTTTTAGCCCGAGACCCAAAATGGAAATTCGATTTTTTTTCCCCTGGGGGGCCCAAACAGGTAAAAACAGCAGATCTTCAAGCCTACAGCGCACGCGCTTCGCGCCACATTGTAGGCTTGTAGATCGGCTATTTTCAATACTTCACTACTTAATTTTTTTTTTCTTCTTTTAAATCATGGAATTCCTTGGATTTTATGAATTTGTTGAAAAGTAGCTTTTTCACCTTTATTTATTTATTTAAATAATCGCCGAAATGTAAGGAAAGTCAAATAAAACTCAAGCAGTTTGATAAGAGTAAAAGTGTATTCATCGCCCGACAGTGTCGCTTGTGGTCAACAATAGATCTTCGAGCTAACAAAGCGACTTGTTGTTAGTTGTTTTGAAGCTCTGTTATTGTTGTCAATCAGTGCCACCATAATTATGAATGATAAAGTAGGCTTAAGGAAGGTTGTGCAAGGAGGGCTTTTAATAATAATACTAATAAAGAAAATACATTTATTCATATAGCATTTTTCAGAAGTAAAATAAGTGTGTAAGCATGTGCTAGCTCTGAACTGTGCGTGTGTGTCTGCGCGCGCGCGTGTGTGTGTGTGTGTGTGTGTGTGTGTGTGTGTGTGTGTGTGCGTGTGTGCGCGCGTGTGCGTGTGCGTGCCTGTACCCTCTGCGCCGAATCTCTTCAGTCACCCAGGGGGACAGAGGGTGCTCAGAGCAGCCTCACACTGCATCCACCCCCCCAACTCCATCCCCTCCTGGCTCCCTTGTTCTCCTCTTTCAGTCCTCTCTGCTGTGTTTACTATCACACAGAGACATCTAGGATCCTCACAGAGAGCAGCAGCACCTGCTGATTCAAAGGATTAAACATTCTCCTGACTTGTTTCACACTTTACTCGCCTTATCTGACTTAATTTCCTACGGTGCCGTGCGCCGAAAATAGCCCCATCCACGAGCTTGCTGGGTCGGCTATTTTCAGTTCATGGGACGAAGTATAATCAAGGCTTAAATAGGAGGATTTGAATGTGATTCAGTGGGTTATCAGTAGGACTACTGTGTCTTCTCGCTGGCCAGGAGGAATAGCGGAGTCCTCCTACGGTCAGTGTGGGCAGGGGCGTCACACCAAATTCTGGGCCCTGGGTACAAGGATTCACTGCGGGCCCCCCATGAATGTTAACTATTGAAAAATAGCAGATATACAAGCTCACAGCGCGGCACCGAGTGCCGCGCTGCGAGCTTGTATATCTGCTATTTTTGAAAAATCGTGAAAATGTGTGTAAGAAACCTATGTCAAGGACACCCAAGATGATATGTATTTGGCCACGGACCCCAATCTCAAAATATTTAGTCCCAGGGACCCCCAGAAGCAAAATTTGAGTTAGAAATGTTCGCTTAAAAAAATACATATATTCAAAGATTTTCACACATTTTCACAACTTTTCAAAAATAGCAGATCTACAAGCTCGCAGCGCGGCACTCGGTGCCGCGCTGTGAGCTTGTATATCTGCTATTTTTCAATAGCTAAAGTTACTAGGGCCCCTCCACCTTGGGCCCCGGTAACTCAGTCCCACTTTCCTACCCCTTGTGACGCCCCTGTGTGTGGGTAAAGAGCGTGCCAGGGCACGGAGCGTGGGTAGAAAGAGGCATTAGGATTCTAGTCACTGCCCGGTCTGTCATCCAACTGCAAAGGGGCTTTTCCTTTTCCACTCCTTTCAAAGACAACACAACGCTCAGCCTCTAAACTCTCACACTCTGTCGTCTTCCATCTTTTCTCTGAGTTCGCTCTTCCCCCCCATCTTCCTCTTTTCCTTGCCTTTCACACTTTTTGTCCGTGTGTGTGTCCTGTCACTGTGTGTGTGTGCGCGTGTGTGCGCGTGTGTGTGTGTGTGTGTGTGTGTGTGTGTGTGTGTGTGTGTGTGTGTGTGTGTGTGTGTGTGTGTGTGTGTGTGTGTGTGTGTGTGCGTGCGTGCGTGCGTGCGTGCGTGCGTGCGTGCGTGCGTGCGTGCGTGCGTGCGTGTGTGTGTGTGCGTGTGTGTGTGTAATGTGTATGGAGGGGACAGTGCTACAAGTAGGCAAAAGGGAAGGGAGGAGAAGGACAAAACCGGCCCTGAAGAGCGGCCAAAGATCCCTGGCGTGGTTCCCGTCCGGCCATGTCCTAACCTCCCACTGAATCCCATCCGCACTGTGTGTGTGTGTGTGTGCGTGCGTGTGTGCGTGCGCGCGCGTGTGTGTGTGTGCGTGCGTGAAAGAGATGGAGACAGAGAAAGAGAGAGAGGCCTTTGATTTAACATATTGCATGAAAAGAATTACTGTCACCCATTCCTGCTGTTTATTATTTTTCTTTGTTCTCCAAAATCATTAGACCAACTTCAAAGAAAACATGAAGCTCTTTAGGACAACCACTAGGCTATCTATCTATTAGGCTAACTGTCGTATGACTCTTGGAGAGCTGTTGGATAAGGATAACTTGTTGGAGAGCGTTAAGGCTCATGGCTGTTAGTTGTGGTTTTGTGGTGCTCATTATAACACAGTTAAAGGGGAAATAAGGCCCCATCGGTCTGTGTTTCTCCACCAGATGAAATGATGTGTGGAGGTTTCCAGAAGCATCATTAATGTGTTTCTCCTGCATGGTCTTGGGTCAGTCAGTCTCAGAGAATTATTTTATGCTTTAGCTATTGAAAAATAGCAGATATACAAGCTCACAGCGCGGCACCGAGTGCTCACCGCGCTGTGAGCTTGTAGATCTGCTATTTTTGAAAAATCATGAAAATGTGTGCAAGAAACCTATGTCAAGGACCCCCAAGATGATATGTATTTGGCCACGGACCCCGATCTCAAAATATTTAGTTCCAGGGACAAAATTTGAGTTAGAAATGTTCGCTTAAAAATACATTCAAAGACTTTCACACATTTTCACAACTTTTCAAAAATAGCAGATCTACAAGCTCGCAGCGCGGCACTCGGAGTGCCACGCTGCGAGCTTGTAGATCTGCTATTTTTGTGAAAATCAAGAAGATTTGTGCAAATCTTTGAATACATCTTTTTTTTTACAGCGAACATTTCTAACTCTAAAATATTTGCTTCTGGCGGGTCCCTGATACATAATATTTCGAGATGGGGGTCGGAGGCCAATCACATATAATTCTAGGGGTCCTTGACATGAACAGGTTTGAGAACCACTGACATAGAAACAAAACATTTAGAAGGATTTAGAACACATTTATAGAATCGGGTCAAACATGTTCAAAGACTATATAAGTTATATTGCTGTTGATGTACTGACATATTATCTTGTGATGTTTTGTATCTGCTTATTGTAAGTCGCTTTGGATTAAAAGCGTCTGCTAAATGCCTAAACTGTAAACCGTAAAGACTTGCACAAAATGTTTTTCAAAAATAGCAGATCTACAAGCTTGCATGCAGCACCGAGTGCCGTGCTGTGAGCTTGTAGACACAGAAGCATCATTAATGTGTTTCTCCTGGTTCTGGGTCAGTCCGGCTCAGAGCTGGTTGCATCCATGTGTGCATGCAGAGCTGTATATTTAAACTCCAGGCCAGATGGTATATTTGGCAGTTTGATTACGGGTTAGACATTAAAGAACAAACAGCCTCCCTTACATGCACACACACACACACACACACACACACACACACACACACACACACGCACACGCACATACATGCACGCACGCACGCACACACACACGTGCACGTGCACAACCACACAATCATACACCCATACTGCACATACATGTGCACGTTCATCCAGTTCCTTGGCAACAGTTGCCAAGCTATGATGACCTGCTTGATCCCCTGATCTGTTTGAAATGCTGCATATTGTTTCAATTGTCCACCCTGTTCTAGCTCAGCACTGACACCTGGTGGATAGCAGCTGGTCCTGCAAATACTCGTTACAATTCTCCAAATAAAGTTACATTGAGTTAACTACTAGTTAACAAACTAACCAGTGTGTGCGTTTGCATGCAGGCACGTGCACACATAGACATCAAAGGGGGCCCTTTTAACTGTCTGTAACAAGGGGCCTCTCCAGACCATGAATGCAGTTTTCACTATGGTGAAAGAAATGCAAATACCCTCTTTCCAACTGCGACACTTTGTGAGCTTGGAGGTCTGCTATTTTCACTATTTTCACCAAAATGTCAGCCCCTGCTTCTCTAACATTCTCTGCACGTCCCTGTGTGTGTGTGTGTGTGTGTGTGTGTGTGTGTGTGTGTGTGTGTGTGTGTGTGCGTGTGTGTGCGTGTGTGTGCGTGTGTGTGCGTGTGCGTGTGTGTGCGTGTGTGCGTGCACGCTGCAGAGTAACTACCTGGTGTTTATGGCTGAGCTCTTCTGGTGGTTTGAAGTGGTGAAGCCCTCGTTCGTTCAGCCCAGAGTCTTCGACCCTGAAGGTATGGTTAGAGTCACATCATCACATATTAAAATATTAATCTACTATAATTATTATTCATATTGACATACAGTCATGATCATTTAAAAGTTAAATGTAAAAGTCAAACTGAAAATAGCCGACGCGTTGTGAGCTTATAGATCGTCTATTTTCGGTCTGCAATGTCGTCGACGAGCAGCAAGTATAAACCAGGCTTAAAGAAGTAGTTCACGCAAGAAATTACCTATTTTCTAACAATTACACACACCCCATGAAGCCTTGAATTCACGGAGATGTTTTTGTGTTTGTCGCATTCCTAAACCAATAATTTGATTACTACTGGAGCCTCCAGTAGGAGACTCAATGGATACTCTTTGAGTGTCCTTCCTAACTGATAGTTAATGATATGATTATCAATTAATTAATAATAATAAGGCTTTCAGAATCTCAGAAAATGTCTGGTGGACATTTTTTGTCTTAATGGACTTTCTGTTTTGTGTTGGTCTCTGGTACTGCAGCAGCGTGTGAGCCTGTCCCGTTGTGCAGAACCATGGCCCCAGTGTCCAGCCCTGTCCAACAGAGCTATGCAGACAGACCGGACAGCCTGGAACACATACCTGCCGCAGGTAACAAGAACCGCTTATCACCCCTATGTCAGTGGTTCTCAAACCTTCACATTTCAAGGTCTCCCCTTAACTCTGACAGTGTACAAATGTAACCAAATTCCCTGGAATCCACTTTGAGAACCACTTAATCCTGGTATTTTTTGTGGTCTCATACTTTTAAGCTGTATGCCAACATGCTGTACTACTGTATTGTCAAAATGTTCTGGATGTTCATTCTGTCTGGCTGTGTGTTTTGGGTGTTTACAGCACCATCTGGTGGACATATTCTTTAAGACATACAACACATACAAACATAAATAGACAAAGAGCTTCGTTACAATAATTCTGCACTTGCTACTTGCTTCATTCAGCTATAATAACCTTGAGTGTACTTGAGTGTTTATAAGCTCTGGGTCGGCGCAGGAAACGATGGCAGGGGGAAATTAAAGGGTTCTTCTGGTCCTAAGCAATTAAACATCAAGTGTCCTTGACTAAGGCACTCAACTTCCATAGTCTCTGTTACTGTGTGTGTGTGTGTGTGTGTGTGCGTGTGTGTGTGCGTGCGTGCGTGCGTGCGTGCGTGCGTGCGTGCTACTGCAAGTAGCAAGAGTAAAGAGTTAGTACTTCATCACCACATTCACCTGCTGAGGCGAGGGGTTTGAAAACATGGATAATAAAGACTCACGTAATGCTTCTGTGTCTCTGGTCCGCAGGCATCATAAAGAGGTCCACCTCCATGTCCTATGTGGACGGCTGTGTAGGAACCTGGCCCAAAGAGAAGCGGTTAGTATCTCCAGGCAATTATACATTTACTTAAGTACTGTACTTACAGTAAGTAACATTTTGTGGTATTTGTACTGTAATTGAGTATTTCCAATTTCCAATACGTTTGCTTAACCACTCCACTATATCTCTGATCCAATTATTGTACTTTACAAAACTTCTAGTAAATAAAGTTTTCAAGTAAAATTACCTCAAAATTGTACTCAAGTACAGTACTCGTCCCTCTCATATACAGCTCCTCAACTCGAGGAATCTCCTTTGAGATTCCCCTGGACGGAGACCCCGGTGAGGCCGTGTCCCCGCGCGGCATGACCCGCTCCGCCAGCACCGAGGGCCTGGGCTTCAAGGTCCACCACGCACCCCCCCGCGGCGCCATGAGGCGCCACGTCTCCATGCTGCCCGTCAGCATGAACGGACAGAGCGGCGGCAAACACATACCCGAGGAGGACGAGGACTTCAGCTCCCATAAGCCCGTGGGGCGGAACAACACCTTCTCAATCAAGAACCAGCGCAGGTGCGGCATTTATGTAATTTCTGAATGAAAATATGTTTTACAGAGCCTTTTATTTCAGTGGTTCTCAACCTTTTCATGTCAGGGACAGCCAAAATTACATTTATATGGCTGTGGTCCCCCGTAATTTAAAAATGATTCAACATTATCCGATACTTTCAAGATATAAAAAAAAATTGCAGTTTTACAAACTTGCAGAGTGGCTCAAGGTGACGCACTGTGAGCTTGTATACAGTATGCTATTTTTGAATAGCCATCATCCAGTGGTTAAAATGATTGTGATTCTATATTACAGTAAACTAGAAAAGCACTTCCTGCAGAAACTGCGTGGGCTCGCTGAAAACAAGCACAAAGTATACTACAATATGTAGCCTGCAGTAGAAAATGTACACATCCATTATCATCTCGGATTTTGATTCAAATTAGATATTCATTTCCTTTAGTTGACTGTTACAACCTTGCGGCTATGTCTAGGAATAAGGGAAGCAGCAAGTGGTCGTCTGGTCGGTATAATCAGCCAAACACTGCCACTCATTGTTCAGCGGCCAACAAACAGAAATGACAACATTACAAAAACAGGAAAAGGTGAGCAGAGCGGAGGAGTTGACCCCAGCTAGGGGAATTGCCTCGGCAGAAGCAAAAGCAGATGGTGTGTCCACCAGTCCTAATTGACAGAGAAAGAGACTGCACCATATAAATAAAAGGCATGAAACAAAAAGCTCTTTTTAGCTTTGTTTTAAAAAGAACTAAGAGTAACAGTTCATTCATCCCCACAACTCCCTCCAGGTACCCCAACGGAGTCCTCCCAGACAGCAACCACATCAGCGGTGACCACGCCAACCACAGCGGTGGCGTCAGCCCGTCGACCCCCCCGAGCATCGAGGAGGCCCTGAAGATCATCCACCACGACGCCACGGAGAGGCCTCACGCCAGCCTGGGCCTGGGGGGCGACGACAGCTGCTTCTTCCTCCACGGAGCAGAACCACCGACGGACGACCCGTCATCCCCGGGGGCCCGGGCTGGAGGCGGCCCCCCGGGGGGAGGAGACGACCCGGGTTCGCCGGCGGAGGCGGCTAAGGCTCGGCTGGACGACCACGACCCCAACTCGGCCTCCACGGAGGAGGTGGACACGGGCATCCACGTGCGGACCGAGGACATCCAGAGCCTGGACGAGGACTCGTCCTCCCTGAGAGACTATTCCGACATAGACCCCGACTGTGAGGCCATGAGCACCAGGTCCTGTCCCATACCGGACAGGGTGGGGGAGGGGGAGCCCCCCGGCAGGGGAGACACCCACCCCGGAAGGGAGAGGGGAGATGAGGGTGAGAGTAGGCCTTTCACAATTGCAGTTATCTGTGAGCTAATAGCAATTATTTTGCCAAATTATTAGTGTGGTATAGTGTGTGCCAGC
>NC_137814.1:12805249-12925249 GCF_963921795.1 Nannobrachium achirus
TTCCAACTTTTCCATCTCCGCCGTCGCTGCTGTTGTTCTCTCTCTCTCTCTCTCTCTCTCTCTTCTCTCCTGTTCTCTTTCTCCTCACAATGCGTCTCGCCGCCTCCTACACCACACGCAGCGTGGTGTACGCTTTTCCCCGAACCCCCCGAACAGGAGCGAAGTATGAACATCCGACGCTTTTTTTTCGGAAAAGATAAAAAATAAAAAACGTTTATTTTTCAACCGAAAAGTTCGGTTCTGTCGAAGTATGGAGAGGCCTTTAGATCTGCCACGGGATCTTTCATAATCTGCAAAAATCTGAAAAATGACCAATGCCCCCTTGTAGCCTAAAGCACTGTACTTGGTCACATGTATCCATAATACAGCATTCTAAGGGTATGTGGATAATGACTCTGACAAAATTGTATAGTTATAGTTATCTTTATGGTTATCTTTATGGTTATCTTTATAGTTATCTTTATAGTTATCTTTATGGTTATCGTGCCCAGTGGGAATGGCACTTAAAGTGCCATTGTCGTTCACCGTTGTATTTTTATAATTGGTGTGAATGATCTTTAAAACTCTATTTTTATAGTTATAGTTATCTCAGTGTGAATGGGCCTTTATGAATCAATGTGTGTGTGTGTGTGTGTGTGTGTGTGTGTGTGCGTGCGTGCGTGTGTGTGTGTGTGTGTGTGTGTGTGTGTGTGTGTGTGTGTGTGTGTGTGTGTGTGTGTGTGTGTGTGTGTGTGTGTGTGTGTGGTGTCCAGCTGTGGCTCCAGGCGAGGTGGACCTCACAGAGTACACGCGCTCCATAGAGAGGCTGAACACGTCGCTGGGCTTCCTGCAGACGGAGATGCAGAGGCTGGCCCAGCAGCAGGAGAAGATCATGGCCATGAGAGACCACCAGCAGCAGGCCTGGGTCATCCCCCCTCCCGCTCCCTCACCACACAGGTACCATTCTGTTGAGAACTGGTGATCTAAACCGGTCACTTCGCCAAATATCCAACTCGCCAAATTGTCCAGGCTCAATGGGCAGGCTTGTCAATGCTCCTGGATTCGCCAGGATGATTGGCAATTACATCTACTATGTTAAATGTTTTCTGGGGGAGGACCCCCAGATGATAAGTCATTATTAAGGATGTCTTAATTTGCTTCAGTCATCAAATTTGTACACCTACATTTGGCTTGTTAAGCCTGAAATTGTACCCATGCTTGATGCTTGTAAAGCAAGCCTGATAAAAGTATCAAACATGCACAAAATTCAACAGAACACAGGAAAATATATATCTGTTAAGAAGTTTTGGGGGGAGGACCACCAGACCCCTGTTGGGGAGTTCCGCGCACCCCCTAAAAATAAATCTCCTGGATTCTCCTGGACTGACAGTCCAATGTTGACAACCCTGCTCATTGGCGAGGTGTCCTAGCAAGTTGATTTGGCGAGTTGGATTTTTGGCGAAGTGACTGGTATTCATCTAAACCACTGTTTCCCAAACAGTGGGTCAGGTCCCAATTGTGGGTCACGGACCGATTTCTATGGGTCACGACTCAAGTAAAAATGTTCTTTTCCTACACATTTATACATTTTAAAACAAACATTCAAACCTTAGAAATGTCATGACTTAATTAATAAGTGAAACATAGGCGATCTACAAGCTCATAACGCAATGTGACAAAACCTTGAAGAAGCCTGGAAATATTTGGACAATTTTGAATAATATATTAAATGTTTTTTTAACACACATCTTCCTTGATGTGAAAAAGTTTGAGAACCACTGATCTAAACAATTAAAGCAGGTCGCTTTATACAGTTGAATTTGTCTCGTGGCGCTTATAGAACGCCTGTGGTTCTTTGTCTCCCCCCGCAGGCAGCTCAGAGAGCTGCGCAGCAGCAGCGTGGCGGGCCGGGGCTCCGTGGGGTCGCTGTCTCCCATCCTCTCGTCGTCCGGCTCGCCCCGCGCTCCCCACCGCTCCCCCGGCGGCATCAAGCGGCGGCCGGCCTCCTTTCACGCCAGGACCCCCCGGACCCCGCGGCCCAACGACCTGAAGGTCACCCCATTCAGCCGGATGCTCAACACCCCCACCTCGGTGGACAGCCTGCCCAGGCTGAGGCGCTTCTCCCCAAGCCAGAACCAGACCAGCTCCTTCGCCTACCTGGGACACGACGAGTACTCCGGGTAAGGCCTGTGGTTGGCTTGTGGTGAACAAAATCAACAATAATATTATCAGAAACACACGAAGAGATACTGTAGCCCTGAATGACCATAACAGTTCTGTAACGTGTTATGAGGCTCCTTGTAAATACAATGTTTGAGAACCACTACTACTGTACTAGTGGACTCATAATGCCACGGACACATTTGTCCATGTACGCACATATTGATGACCCCTGAGCATAACCATTAGAATCACTTTCATGCACCTGTAAAGAAAATGAAAAAAGTATGAAATTGCAGTAATGTCATGTTTAATCAAAATCATTGTATGACGATTAATCATCAACTAAAGTCTCGCGATCACGACATCCCTATAGGCCCGGGGCGAGCCAGGACCAGAACCACAACCAACAGGCCAAGGACGGCCAAGGAAAGGAGAAGGACGAGACAAGGGCGGCGGGGAAGCGTTCCGGCTCTCCCACGGTCGCCGCCGGTGACAAAGAACCTGCGGCGAGGGGGGAGGAGTCGACGGAGGAGAGGAGAGAGGCGGAGCAGTCGAAGCGGTCATCAGAGGTACTGCGTCAGCCCGGGTCTGACGAACAGGGGGGACGCGACGGCGGCGGCCGGGCGAAGCAAGCGGACAACGCCCGCCAAGACCACCAGGGCAGGAAGGACCTGGTGGAGGTGCCGCTGTCGGCGGCAGGAGATGGAGAAACCGGCGCAGAGGACCAGAAGATGTGCTGTGGCTTCTTCTTCAAGGTACGTTGGAGAAGTGGTTCTCAAACCTTTTCATGTCAAGGACCTTATTAGTCCGTGGAGCCCCATTTGAAAATGGGGACCCCCATAAGAGAAGATTATTACGTGTCTCTATAGCAGTGATTCTCAACCATTTTCATTTGATGGACCCCCAGTTTGACACGCATTAGGGCTACGGACCCCCATTTAATGGCATTTCTATCTCTGGTCTGTCCTCACTCACGGTCCTGTGTCAATCACCATAACAGAAATCATCAACCATAATATTCATATATAAGATATTAAATCGGGTGTGTAAAATAAGGCAACGTACATGTAGATGTGTGCATGGCTGTGTTTCATCCCAAGGCGGTTGAACACATTTGAGGATAGCGTGACATACCTACGTACATACAATACAGACATACAGTACAGACATGCAGTACAGACAGACAAACATACAGTCTCATTAGGGTCAACTAAAAAGGATCAGTATATTTGATCAAAAATACTTTTTTTTTCACTTGAAGGTTTGGAGTTTAATGTCAAACGTACTGCATGCAGGACTTTCCCTGCAATAACTCATTGTGAAACGCATGCCTAACTTGCAGTTTTTGTACTGTATCAGTCCCCCTGTGAGCTACTGTACTTGCTATTTTGCCATATTTCATTATTCCCCTCTGGACAGCCTTTGATCCATACTAGTCTCCTGTCTGCCAGATGGTGTTCTTATGCTGTTATATAACTTAGGCTGAGAGATCCCAAATTGGACCAAATGAACACACAAAGCATGATCAGCGGAGCAGTTGCAAATTCGATCACGATTTAACGGCAATACATTAAGTGCTCATTAATAATACAGTCAATGTAAGCTTACGTGCTTGGAGCTGTGGCTAATAGCGTTGCAGCAACAGAAGGCTGATCTTACTGTGCATGCTTGGCACACATGACGTGCAGCACTGCGTCTACTGAACCATGAGCTGATCATACAGAACAGTTACAGTAGATAGCATCAGTGTGTGTGTGTGTGTGTGTGTGTGTGTGTGTGTGTGTGTGTGCGCGCGTGTGTGTGTGTGTGTGCGTGTGCGTGTGCGTGTGCGTGCGTGTGTCTGTGTGTGTCTCCATGCAGGCTCAGAGGATGAGATGACCTATTCTTGGGCAGAATGTTACTAAGCTCACCATCACTTTTCATTAAGTGAATTGCTTCATTCAGTAATGGGGCTGTTGGAGCTGGGTTTGTGAAAGGAATTTACTGTAGTGTTATACGGGAGCGTACCGGTGTCGTACGCCGGAAAACTGCTGATTTACAAGCTGACATTGTGTTGTGAGCTTGCAGATCTTCTAGCGACACGTTGTGAGCTTGTAGATCTGCAATTTGCAGCGTGCGGCATTGGCGAGCAAACCGAGTCAAATCAGGCATTAGAGAGCCACTCTTAACCTACATGTGAACTGAAGCTGTAGAATGTTTTCTGCATTCCTATAAAATTGCTGTAAAATGAAGATTTTCTGTTGAAATGGGTCACATAATAATCCATTCCCCTAATGCCCTAATATGGGCATTAAACTTCGAGTCCGACCGATGCTGGATCTTGGAGGCTGATTCTGATAGCCTACTGCTATTAGGGAGTAAAAGATATGTTGATATATCAGCTGATCTTCTCATGTGTGACAAAGTTTGCATCTAATGGATATTGCACTGAAAAATGTCAAAATTATATCATTATAAATACATAAAACACACAAACAAGCACTGTCATTGCATAGCATTGGGTATCTTCAGACGGTTAACCACTCAAACCCTCAATACTTTGAGAACTTGTGCTTGGTCTTTTTTTTTTTTTCCCACTCTACAGTATACCATACCTCTTTGTTGAAAATAGCCGATCTACAAGCTCACAACGCCTCGCAACGCGAGGCGTTGTGAGCTTGCAGATCGGCTATTTTCGGCTAACGTCCCCCTCAGAACATAGGGATGCTAGGGTTACAGTGATTAATGCAAAATAGGGGTGTAACAATATAGTAACTGTATCGAAATATCGTTTTTAACTTAAAAAATCGAAGTATATCGAAATGAAAACAGCTAAATTCGAATCGTATCGTTTTATTTTGTATCTTATCGAATCGGCAGTGCAAAGAATCGATTGTATCGATACTACCTACTTGGGCATTGTATTTAGCATTTGTAAGAAGAAAAAATGAAAAGGAGGTGTTTAATTACTTTTCCTTTCCATATAGCTACACTGGTCTATCGATAAATGTGTGTAATCATGTCAAGGTGCAGGTTTGTCAATATACAATGTCCATGTATTTGGCAGATAATCACTGTGTTTACTTATTTATATCCATAATAATTCATGTTTCCCTTAAAAACCTGCACTATCCACACCTTTCACACAGATTTAATTTCTTTGCTAAATAGTTACAATATCGATTTAAAATCATTGAATCGAATCGTATCGTATCGCCATGAATGAACCAATATTGTCCATGTATCGTACCGTCAACCATGTATCGTGATATGTATCGAATCGCTATTAACACATTGACCGCCATTTTAACATACCTCCGTACTCCCACCTGCCATTCGTCTCCATAGACTTCCATGTAATTGGGTGTGCACGGATCATGCACACCCATGCCTAGATAATGCACCACGTGTGTCCACCTTGCTCACAGCTTTCAAACAAAAAAATCCGAATGGAAATCCGTTCAGGCATTCCTGAGATAACAGCCACTATGTTTAACAAAGATGGCTGCCAAAATGGCTGCCATGCTTGAAAGATGGGGTTGCTATGGGGGTTAAACATGAAATTTCGCGATTGCTATCATGCCTACTCCATTTTTTGGGGTCAAAATTTAAAAAAAAAAAAAAAAAAAAAATTGATTTTTTTTTTTTTTTTTTTTTTTTTTTTTAAATTCTCGGGACTATCGGGCCTGGCGGGGAAAGACATTGGAATAATCTCGGGACTATCGGGCCTGGCAGGGAATGAGTTAAAATGTATCGTTACACCCCTAATGCAAAAAAGACCTGCTAGGGGTATCCCGGGCCCCTTGCATTAATGGAACATCTGACCTGTGTGGATGATGACGGTGTGTTCTGCCTCCCCTCCAGGACGACGGGAAGGGAGAGGAGGAACTGGCGGCCAAGAGGGCAGCTCTGCTGGAGAAGAGGCTGAGGAGAGAGAAGGAAAACCAGGAGCGGAAGCAGCAGCAGGAGGCGGACCAGGAGCAGAAGAAGGAGGCCGCACGGTCAGTCTGACAGACTGGGGGGTCCCCAGTTAAAATAAGATTTTTTTTTTCGGGGTGATTTAGCTAACGATCTGGGTGCTCTCCCTTCCAGACTGAAAGCGGAGGAGGAGCAGCAGAAGAAGGAGGAGGAGAAGGCGAGGAGAGACTACATCAAGAACGAGTACCTGAGGAGGAAGCAGCTGAAGCTGATGGAGGACATGGACGACGTCATCAAACCCCGCCCCGGGAGCCTCAAGAAGAAGCCACGGCCCAAGTCCATCCACCGGGACGTCGTGGAGTCTCCCAAGCCCCCCGTCCGAGCCACGGGTATAACACACACACACACACACACACACACACACACACACACACACACACACACACACACACACACACACACACGCACATGCGCATCATATGGCTGTGCAGACATGTGCACACATAGACATCAAAGGGGGCTTGAGCCCCTGCCCTTTTATCCGTCTGCCCTCTCCAGACCATGAATGCAGTTTTTACTATGGTGAAAGAAATTCAAATGTCCTCTTTCCTGAAGGCAGCATTCCAATCTCTCCTAAACTTGAATACAGCAGCCAATATGTTGAAAGAATTGCCCTCTGTGTATAAATCCATGCCGTTACGCCACATCTCCAGAATTCACTTGATTATGCTTAGTTCAGTGTGGTATCAAGCAGTGAAAATAGCCGACCTCCAAGCTCACAACGCATCGCAGCGCAACACGTTGTGAGCTTGGAGGTCTGCTATTTTCGATATTTCCACTAAAAGGCCCTTTTAGAAATTTCAGTCCCTGCCTCTCTAACATTCTCTGCACCTCCCTGTGGCTGTGTGACCATCGGTCATCAATATGTCCGTACACGGACAAATGTGTCACAAGACCCAATTACCGAACATCAAGTCTCCAGGTTTTCTTCAGAATATGTATGGCAATGATTTACTATGACACTATGGCGCATCAGGAGTCCCAATTAGTACTAGTGGTTCTCAAACTTTTTATTTGCAAGGACCCCCTCAACTCTGCAGTTATGGTCATTTAGGGCTATCTCCTTATGTGTTTCTTGTAATATTATTGTCGACTCATTTTGTATGTCTGTGGCAAAAATGTAATTTTGACAGAAATGTGGATGTCTTCCTTGTATGTTTTGGTGCAGGGGTGCGTCCCCGAGGGTTCTCCGTCTCCAGCGTGTCCTTGGCCTCCCTCAACCTGGGAGACAATGACAGCAACCATCCAGACAGGAGGACTCCAAGGTAAGTAAGGCCTGGGACCTGCCTTTACACTGGCTGAATTCTAAAGCTTGTGCAATAATACTCCAGAGCACAGCGGGGTCGCTTGCTGAAAATAACTGCTCTATAAACTAACAACGTGTCACAAAAATTGATGCGTTGTTAGTTTGTTAGCTTTTTGGCAAGCTACTACAGAGTATAAATGAGTCTTAAATGTCCTCCTTCCACCTCGCCTTTGGCCAATCAATTACGTACAAGTAGGATATAATAAAAGCATTGAACACATTAATGCCATTTTTAAAAGCATTAACTCAAGGGAACGAGCTAAATGGTAAATGGTACATTTCTATAGCGCCCCCTTTATCCAAGGCGGGTTACAGAGATTGTGTGCACCCATTCACACACACATTCATACCCCGTGGCGGAGGAAACCATGCAAGGCACCAACCTATTTTGGTGACAGAGCAGTAGAATCAGAACTTTCCCATGTTTGTTCTATATTTGGGTGGTACCAGTTCATGGTCGCTCCCTCTAATGTTGTGGTTGTAGGTCTGGTGCCACTCACCTTGGAGAAGTAATATAGTTCGATATATGGGGGTATTGAGGGCACAGAGGGCTCTTTGACTATCTTAACCCTGAGCCATCCCAAATTAGCAAAGTGTGCTGTAATAATTAGGTGGGTCGTGGGGCTTAAGCCTGCAATGAGAAGTAGTCGTTTCAGTTTGTTTTGGGAGGTCTGAAGCATAGAACTGTTTATGTGATTAATGAGATTGTACAACTTGTTTTGAAACGATCACTTTCTATCCCTGTCAGGCTTATTACTACTATGCATCGCTCCTGTTTGACTCCTGTCTCTCTCCCTTTCTCTCCGTGTCTGGCTCTTTCCTTCCATTCTGCATGCCACCCACAGAGGCACTAAAGTAGCTTCTGGTCATATCTCGTTTTTTCTAAGCCCTCCCAAAGAGCGAAAGGGAAGGTTAGTACAGTAAGGACGCAAAACGTAGAACACAACGGATAAGTAATTGTCTCATTATGTTTATATATATACTGTAAATAAACACAGTATATACTCTCATGCAAAAGCACTTTGATTCATTTACCGATCTAGAGTACGAAGCGAGCGAACCTCAGGCGACAGAGCCTTCAGCGTGGCAGCCCCCACCCTGTGGAACTCTCTACCATTGGACATTCGCCATGCTCCAACACTGGACTATTTTAAGGCAGCATTGAAGAGACACATATTCAGTCAGGCTTATGGCACTTAGTTTTTGTTTAGTTATTTGTGAAGTTTTTGTAAAGCGCCTTGAGTTTATGAAAGGCGCTATATAAATGCAAGTTATTATTATTATTAGAGTATTTTCTTTGAAGCAGACCAATATGGGATTGCAAGAAAAACACACATTGTGATGGTTGCATCACAGCTATGTAGTGACAGTGAAGTAATTTAACAGATCACATAAACAACTTCAACCCTAGCATCCCTCCCGATTCTGGGTAACACTCACCAAAAATAGAAGATCTGCCAGATCTTGCAAATTGATTTGGTGTAGAGGGAGGAAAAAGAGTGGACCAAGTACAGAGCCAACTCGGGTCAAGTTGACTAAGTATTGAGGGTTTAAGTGGTTAATAATGAATTCAGTCTAGTTGTGGCTTCTGCATTAAAGTTCTACCTGGCTTGGTTTGTTCTTTCTGCTTTCTGCCCCAGCTCCCTTCAGCTGCTACCTTCTGTATTATACACTTCATACGGTATATCGTCTGTCGGGTGGAAACCTCATATGTCCCAAAAAAAAAAGTTACTTTTCAGGATTCTAAAAATCATGAAAATGTGTGAAAATCTTTGAATGTATCTTTTTTTTAAAGCGAACATTAGTCACTCGAATATTTGCTTCTGGTGGGTCCCTGATACATAATACTTTGAGATGGGGGTCAGTGGCCAAATACATGTAATTTTGGGGGTCCTTGACATGAAAAGGTTTGAGAACCACTGATTTAGAAGAAGGATTTAGAAGACATTTAAAGAATCGGGCTTTTGTGTGACACCCTAGTGTGATCAAGTAGGACGCTCATTTGCGTGAAGAAAACACAAGAAGTTGAGAATATGGAGATGTTTCTGCTCGACAGCAACGATAATATCCTCTCAGACTGCTCTGTGCTAGGCTCTCTCTGCGCTACAGCAACTACTCTATGCTACTGTATACAGGGGCGTCACACCAAATTCTGGGCCCTGGGTACAAGGATTCACTGCGGGCCCCCCATGAATGTTAACTATTGAAAAATAGCAGATATACAAGCTCGCAGCGCGGCACTCAGTGCCGCGCTGTGAGCTTGATCTGCTATTTTTCAATAGCTAAAGTTACTAGGGCCCCTCCACCTTGGGCCCTGGTAACTCAGTCCCACTTTCCTAACCCCTTGTGACGCCCATGACTGTATACTTTACGCTATATACTCTGCTTATCTGCTGTGCTTTCCTTTCGCCTCTAGACTAGTAGCTCCTACAGCTTGCCTCTCTCCGTAGGCATAATGATGACAGTGCTGCTGGGGGAGTTTGCTTTGCTTGGCTGACCATCGTGTCAATGCTTGTCGCTGCTCAGTCACAGAGATGTGTGTCTGATCCGAGAGGACACGCGGGGGTTGGGAGAATTGTGCCATTGCGTCTGACCCTTTTTTTCCCCTTCTTTTCGTTTTGCTGTGTCTCTTTGTATGTGAAATATCTGTCTGTCTGTCTGTCTGTGTGTGTGTGTGTGTGTGTGTGTGTCTGTGTGCATCATTGCATGTTTGCGCTGTAAACTGTGCTGTGCGTGGCCTTCATGTCCTGCATGCTCCGGGTGGCCTCTATTCCCGTACTGTATGCGTCTCATGTTTATCCTTGTTTCTTTGTGTGTGTGTGTCGTTTTTTGTTTTGTTTTTGTGGGGTTGTGTTGTGTTGTGTGCGTGTGTGTGTGCGCGTGCGTGCGTGCGTGCGTGCGTGCGTGCACAGGCCAGATTCTGCAGAGAGCTTCCCCTCATGCCCGTCGGCTGGCAGTCGGAACGGAGAGAAGGACTGGGAGAACGAGTCCACCACGTCATCCACCCCCTCCAACACGGAGTACACAGGTAACTGAGCACCCACTGCTTAAAACCCACTGAGACCTGAGTCTGATTCTACTGCTGAATCAGTACTGTAGTTCTCACAATGTTTTGTGTCAGGGACTCCCAGAAGAGAAGATTTGTGTTTGAGAGAATCCAAACTATCCAAAATCTTTCAAACACTTTCAAAGTGTCGGTATCAGCCGGTAACACGTGGGAGTCTGTCCCCGTCAAAATGCGACAGACCCCTGGGAGATGGATTACTGAGGTGGAGCGCCACACCTACCATCAGCTCCCAGTACTTGCCACATGACTTGCCGCACCCAAGTCATGCTACTCATACGCTGAGTTGGCGGTGACCAAGATCGTACCCATGACCTTGTGGTCCTAAGGCGAGAGCTCTACTTAAAATTTTAATTTAAATTTTTGATCTACAAGCTCACGTTGTGAGCATGTAGATCTGCTATTTTCAAAGGATTCTTGTACATTTCATACATTTGAAAACGTACTAATTTAAGTATACTTTGAAGCCAACACTTTTGTACTTTTAATCAAGAAAACAGAGTGTTTTTACATTGCAGTATTGATACACTTAAAGGGATAGTTCACTCAAAAATATATATTTTTTTCTATCGATTGCTCACCCCATGGAGACTTGAATTCATGGATATCTTTTAGTTTTTGTCGCATTTGATGACCGGCAGTGGTTCCCTATGGAGACACAAAGAGACTCAAATAATTGGCTTAGGAATGCGACAAAAACAAAAGATTCTCCATGGGGTGAGTATAGATAGAAAAAAAGTAATTTTTTTACTATCCCTTTAAGTAAAGACATTGAATATTCTTTCCACCACTGCCGTCTCATGTATTGTCGCTGTGACTGACGCAAACCCATTGTCTGTTCTTCATTCCTCAGGGCCTAAACTATACAAGGAGCCGAGTGCAAAGTCTAACAAGCACATCATCCAGAATGCTTTAGCCCACTGCTGCCTGGCTGGCAAGGTCAACGAAGGGCAGAAGAACAAGATACTGGATGTACGTTTTTGTGTGTGTGTGTGTGTGTGTGTGTGTGTGTGTGTGTGTGTGTGTGTGTGTGTGTGTGTGTGTGTGTGTGTGTGTGTGTGTGTGTGTGTGTGTGTGTGTGTGTGTGTGTGTGTGTGTGTGTGTGTGCGTGCGTGCTAGCGTGCGTGCGTGCATGTGTGCGTGCATGTGTAGAATGTTCAGTTCTCAACCTCAACCAACCTGAAAAGGCTGCTTTCCGGATGAGTGTATGCAGAAAACACATTTTGTCCATGAATTACATGATTAAATTCCCATAATTGTTAGTTGACTAAGAATGTCTTTAGTCAAGGACATGTGTGTGTTTGCGCGCGTGCGTGCGTGTGTGCCTGTGCTTATGTCAGTGCATGTTTAATAATGGTTTACCAAACGACTTCCACCTCTCCCACCCCACCGCCTTTCTCTCTATAATTCTTTAACCCCAGGAAATGGAGAAGTCGGAGGCCAACAACTTCCTGGTGTTGTTCCGCGACGCCGGGTGCCAGTTCCGCTCGGTGTACGCGTACTGCCCCGAGACGGAGGAGATCACCAAGCTGGCGGGCATCGGGCCCAAGAGCATCACGCTGAAGATGGTGGAGGGCCTCTACAAGTACAACTCGGACCGCAAGCAGTTCAGCCACATCCCGGCCAAGACCATGTCCGCCAGCGTGGACGCCATCACCATCGCCAGCCACCTGTGGCAGACCAAGAAGCAGGGATCCACGCCCAAGAAACTGCAGCCAAAGTAGTGTCACGTTCCACGGCTCTTAGTCGGGGACGGACATGACCGTCCCCGAGCCCTCATCTGGAACTGACACGGAGGAATTTGTGGATATTGATTTTTTATTTTTTTTTATTTCAAGGGACACCTGACCCTGCTGATAAAATGTACAACTGGAATGTAGAACATTGGTAACAATGACAACTAACGGGCCTTGGGGACATTGCTGCTATGATACAGGACTGTGTGACAGTGAGACCCTGGGCTATTTAAATGGAGCACGTGTGTACTGTGTAGGTGTGCGTGAGTTTGTGTTTGTGTGTGCGTGCGTGCGTTTGTCAGCTCGCGTCCATCTTCTTGTGTGCCAAAAAAAATGTAAAAAGATGAATGAAATGAAAGCAGAAAGACAGGCTAATTAATTGCCTTACCTAGAAGGACCTCTGAAGCACTGAATGTCACTCCTCTCAAGAGATTGGTTTCGCCAAGTTGATCATGTGTGGCCTTATGTGTTGTTCTGTTTCATATCGAAGCCAAGTGCGCGTTGAAAGCCTGTTGAGAAGCCTGCCGCGTGATGCAGGAGATAAATAGATTGTCCCTAACATTTTCTGGGACAGCAGTAGCTGAGGGCAGAGAGTGGTAGGTCACCGGTTCGGCCCCGCGTATGTGTCGGAAGTGTCTCTGAGCAAGACACTTTTAACCCTTAACTGTTCCCCTCCCAGTGGTGGAAAAAGTAATTTTTTTATTTTACTAAAAATATCAATTAGGGCTGTCACAATTATTACATAATCGTCTAATCGTGATTATTTGACATTATCGCAATTATTTTGTCATAATCGTCATAATCGTGAATGTTGAAAAATTTCCGAAATAGTGGAAATAGCAGATCTACAAGCTCACAACGCGTCGTGATGCGGCGCGTTGTGAGCTTGTAGATCAGCTATTTCCACTATCAATGTTATTTTTTAAGTATAAAGTTGTCAAATATGTCAGTAATTTCTCTGTATATTTAGGTTATGTGTCATATCTACCATGTGCAACTTTAAAGCCTAAAAGCCAAACAGAAATTTAATTATCAACGACAAAAACACAATTAAATCATTAATCGCCAATTATTTGAATGACAATTAATCGTCATGTAAAATGTCATATCATGACAGCCCTAGTATCAATACTGCAGTGTAGAAATACTCTGTTACAAGTAAAAGTCAAAATGTAAAATGTACTTGGGTATGACGTACTGTACAATATTTGGATCGGAGATGTAGTAGAAGTAAAAGTTTTGGAAATTGGAAACACTCAAGTAAAGTACAAATACCTCAAAATTGTACTTAAGTACAGTACTTAAGTAAATGTACTTAGTTACTTTACACCACTGCCCCCTCCCCTACCTTGTGCTCAACATGGCCATCTGTGAAGCCATCAGCTGCATGGGTGAGGAAGAAGAAGAAGAAGAGGAAGTGACAGGGCCTGAGCAGGAGTCAAATTCGAGGCAGTCGATTTCTGGATGTCAGCTCGGTCCCTTTGAGTCACTAAATTGGAGCGGTTGATCTTTGTGTAATGTGTGTGAATAGTGAAGTGCCAAGAGAGTGAGGACAATACCTCAGCTATCGATCGCCATTTCAGCACGTGTTGTACGACGATGATGATGATGATGATCATCGCTCATCTGTCTCCCTGGAGAGCACCTGCGACTGACTCTTTTTAATTTATTCTCATTTTGATATAATTGCTTTGGAGGTCCTTTAAAAAAAAAGAAAATGCTTGAAAGACATTTTATGGAAAGAAACACTTCATATGTCTTTAAGTTAATTCAGTTTGTATATAATTGCCATTCCGTTCGGAAAATGAACGAGCCAGCTTTTGGTAGCCGCTCCGTTATTATTGTTTATTATGGATCTATTCTACATACTGTACGTTTATTGTAATATGGGGGCCTTTTTAATGGTAATTTGCAGATGCAAGGCGTGCCATCATCACTCAGCGGTGTCATTGACGGGTCTGTTACCAGCTGTAGAATAGGAGATCAACTCACACCACGCCATCAGCCTGTGCCGTCTTAAGAATAGTCACTGTTGACGTAACACATTTGGTAATTACATGTAATTACATGTTTATTAACACAGTGGTTCTCAATGTGGGGTTCCAGGGGGTCCCAAGCTAAATGATTTGGACAGTTAAAGAACCAAATAGACTCCTGTGGGTCTGTACTGAGAGTATGCAAATGGACCCTCCCAGAGTCAAATGAATGCTGAAGAGTTTATACAGTGGCGACTGGGTTCCCATGCAGAGATCAAAATGTTTTATCAAACGGGGGTCTTGGCCTAATAATGCATATCAAACTGGGGGTCTGTGAAATGAAAAAAATAAAAAAAAATAAAAGGTTGAGAACCAGTGTATTAACATGGCACTTTACTGTGGATGTTGTCTTAAATGATAGATTGCGGTTACCCTTAAAGTAGCCCACAATTGTAAATAGAAGGTCTAAACTAACCTTTGATAGCACTTCATACCCCCCTCCCAACCAGTGGTGGAAAAAGTACTCACATTTTTTAATTAGAGTATAAAGTATCAATACTGCAATGCAGTAACACTCTGTTACAAGTAAATGTCTGGTAATAAAAATGGACTTTGAGTAAAAGTACAAACGTATTTGGCATCAAAATATACTAATTAAAGTACCAAAAGTAAAAGTACTTGTTATGTACTTGTTATATATGTCCCGTTTCACAAGTTCTCATTATGTCTAAAATGTATTAAAAAAAATAGCAGATCTACAAGCTCGCAGCGCGGCACTCGGTGCCGCGCTGTGAGCTTGTATATCTGCTATTTTTCACCGGTTAAATCGTTCAATAATCCTAGGCCTGAATGGGTTAAAAATGTCTTTTGGAGATAGAATTTCTACAACCTCACAAGGTGTCGCATCGCGACACCTTGTCAGCTTCCAGATCGGCTATTTTCAAATAGCCAAACAGGGCTGAAGTGGTTAATGTATGTTTTGTAATAATTATCAAAATCTTCAAAGCAACGAACTAAAGTTTTGTTCAAATAATTATAGTGGAGTAAAAGTACAATAATTGCTTCAGAGATTAAGTTGAGTAGAAGTAAAAATATATATAAAAAATGGAAATACTCCAGTAAAGTAAAAAATCCTCAGTACTTGAGTACACGTACTTAGTTACTTTCCACCACTGCCCCCACCGTAGCTTTGACTGAACAGCGTATATATGAAGATACGCAGCCATGTTTCCAGGGCTGTCATGATGCGTTTATATACTTTTAATCATTTTATGATTTATTTTTTATAACCCTGAAAATGAAATCATAGTTTTTACTTTTCAGTGTTCCACACTGCACAGATATATTTTGTCATATGAAAGTATTTTTCATATTTCATATTTGGAGGGTTTTGTCCAAGCAAGCAAAAGGAGATGTGTTGAGAGAAACGTTGTAGCCAGTATTATAGCCAGGATGGAGTTGTCCAATGCAGCATAGTCTATGATGAGAAGTCTTACTTTTTTTTATTATGGATTTGCCTTTTTTCAATTCACTAAAATGCTCAGTTGTTCATGTACTGTATTTATGTTATTGTTTTTTTTTTATTGCTTTGATCTTTATTAAAATGCCAACTATCAACAGTAACGTGCATGGTGTCTGTCATGATTCTGCCTTAGATTAATAATGAGGGGTGTTTTATATCCTAAATAACCTGGAGACAAAGAAGTTAATGGAAATAATAATGAAGAACTTTTTATCAAAAATGCAGATATTGTATTTTGTATAGTCATATTTCAAATGTATTACATATACAATAAGTATGAGCACTAAATGCACTAATTGATTGATTGAGTGAGTGAGTGAGTGAGTGAGTGAGTGAGTGAGTGATTTAGTTAACTATAGATTTAACAAGCACAGGCCATGATATCATCATATTATCTTCAACATCATTAACAATCGCAACAACACTGTGAATTCTGGCATGGAGGTAGGGTAAGTGATTTCATATAATTCAAAATAAATAATAACAAAATGGGTCTATATGTTCTGATATCTATACTATAATTTTCCGAATGTCTGTCTGAGTGAGTGAGTGAGTGTCTGTCACAGCGTTTCTCCTCAGTGGCTGGAGCAATTGATCTGAAATCGCATCACCATTAGCATATGAACACACCTGACATAACTGTGAAGCCCGTTTGTCACTTTCACAAATCATATGCTGTATATTAGCATTTTTATGGTGTATCTACTATCTATTCTGCATCTAGCATGAGGCATATCTATTCTGCATCTAGCATGAGGCAAAATGTTTAACCAGCTCTGTGTGTGTGTGTGTGGGGGGGGGGGGGGGGGGGGTATTTCTTACATTGATGCTCCTACATATTATCATGCAAGCACCAGTTAAAGTTACTTTCCATCCCTCATATACTGTGTGCACAGTGCACACCCCATAACCCACACACTGCACATCATTTCGGAGCTCATATCTTTGAACGGGTAAGGACTAGTAGTATTAGTTAGTGTTTGGTCCTTATTTGGACTTCAGCCTTATCCCCTGTGAGGAGAAAAAAGCAGTTTCAGTTGCTCCACAAAACTGTTGGGTGTTTTCCTCGGGTGTAGGCCAGTGGAGGAAGGAGTACTCAGATATCTACTTACAAAACTAGAATAAAAATAGTTAAAGCACCAAAAGTAAACATGAACTATTTCAGAATAATAAACAATAGGCTACTTTATTGACAAGTCCATGTAATGTTGCAGCTTATCTTAACTACTTTATCAGGTAGCCTGCTTGTGACCCACCCCTGATTGCGACAGTAGGTCGCAAGTTTAGTATGTGGACGGTCACAGCTTGTCCGTATGTGTGTATCTCTGTGTATATCTATGTCTATAACTCCTGTATGGGTTTGTCGCTCTGACATCATGCTCTGATGTCACTTTGATGTCACTTTGATGTCAGGGGAACCACTCTTAACAGAATGGGTTTGCCGCTCTGACATCACGAGGAGTGGCATCACTGTGATGTCACACTAACAGAATCCCTTTTTTGCCCATATATGGAGTTCCCTGATGCCATCTATATTAAGCCCATATCTAACAGGAGTTCATATGGGAATGCCCATATATGGAAGCCACATCGGCCACATACCACACTAACAGCTGTTTCTACAGACAGGGATCTCCATGTATAGGCATAAAAGGGTATGATGTCAGATGTCATAGACATCATAGGACTTTCAAATAACAAATAACTGAGTAAGCATGTTTGGGCTCTCACAGCATATCTCCATATACAGTACATGGATCTATATGGGTACCAGGGGTCTCCATATATAGGTAACTGGTCCGATATACATCACTGGCCAGATCTCGCGCCAATTAGGGCAAGGTTGCATGTCGCCCTGAGGCGTCTTACCAGTATAATAGTTAATCTTTTCAGTGGTTTCCAACCAGTGGTCCTTGTGGGACCCAGGGGTCCCCAGATAAATGATAGTTAGGAACCAAATGGACCCTTATCGTTATGTAACATCAACATGCCATTAAATAAGGGTCCATATCCACAGTCAAACTGGGGCGTAAAAAAAATTCTCTTATGGGTGCTTCTGGGGTCCTTGACATGAAATGGTTGGAGAGAACCCTTTGACATGGTGGGTAAGGTAGGGTAGGGCAGTGGTTCTCAGTGGTCAAGGTCGGACCCCCAAATTGACAGGTATTAGCCCATGGACCCCCATGAAAAGATAAGCCAGCCAGCCACCCCCATAAGAGAAGATTTCTTTATGGCTCCCTCTATACAGCAGTGATTCTCATAACCATTTTAATGTCAAGCCGTTTGACATGCATAGCCTATGATGCATTAGGCTACGGACCCCCATTTAATGGCATTTCTATCTCTGAGACCCCAATTTATATAGTAAAATCTATGTTAACTTAACTCTGGTCCATTTGGTTCCATTTGTACACTCTCTGATTTATAAGTGTCCATTTTATTTGGTTCCTCACTATCATTTAGCGAGGGACACACCGGAACGAGGTCCCCGGACCCCACTTTGAGACCCACTGGGGAAGGGTAGTGCAGTGGAAGGCACTTCAAGGCAGAACAAGGAGGAGACAGGCTGCACAACACAGCAGCACAGAGCACAGGCAGTCACAGACTGGGGGGAGGCAGTGCCAGTGAGGCACGGCAGACTCACACACACACAGTCAGGCACACACACACAGTCAGGCTGTGTCTACGAGGAGGAACATTGCAAGAGACAGGCGTGTGTCGCTTTCACACACACACACACACACACACACACACACACACACACACACACACACACACACACACACACACACACACACACACACAACAGCCACTCCTGGACCTCACCCGCAGCCCATGTGTGTTTAAGAACAGGTGAGTGTTCGTCACATCGCATCAGAAGCAAATCGCTGTTGTAAAAACATAAATAAATGTGCGCGCAGTGCGTGGCAAAGAGCAGAGAAGCCCTCTTCTCTCTCCCGCACCCCGCCCGTCCACAGCTAACAGCGGACCGTAGAGAGAGATGCGTCGGCCTGTCAGTGTGTCTCTGTCTGCCCTTCTGGGGAAACGATCTGTCAAATTGGCTGGCTCTGCGTGATCTCTGCCTAACCGCCCGCTCTGCGTTGGCTTTATAGTTAATCTAGTCGCCAGATTGGCTGTATAGTGTCTATGCAAAGCTAACGAGTAGCAACAGTGTAAGCTCCTTATGCTTGTCACAGTGCGATTCGGACCCCAGTAGTGCCATCATCACCGCTAGCTAGCTCTAGCAGCAAGGCTGCAGTGGTTCTATTGGGAGGGTGTGTGTATGTGTGATAGGTTAATAATATTGATCAGTTGATCGGTTTAAAGAACTCCCCCATCATCATACTGCTTGATCAGCAGCACAAACAGCAGCAGTAGGAGGGCTGCTGCTGCTTCGTATCATCACTTCATGAGGGTCGCTGTTTTCTGTCAACAAACCTTAGTAAACTCAGTTTATGTAACATTAGTGCACTGCAGTGAATATAACCCTGTTACAATGTGATACACTAGTTAGTTACTGTTATTAGCTCTTACTGATCCCTCTCTCTCTCTCTCTCTCTCTCTCTCTGGATGGAAGCTGCCTGCATCCATCGCGGTATCTTGTTTTGTTTGACAGCTCGGTTGTGTCATCATGATCTCTCCATAATTAAAACACACACCAGTGTTGTAATCACTCACTGTTTAGCATGTGACTGGACTATCTCCAAAAGTGAAATGCTGACCCCTGCACTGTGCTCTGGTGATGATGAGGAACATTCCAGTGTGTGTGTGTGTGTGTGTGTGTGTGTGTGTGTGTGTGTGTGTGTGTGTTTGAGAGAGAGACTGGCTGACTGACTGACTGACTGACTGACTGACTGACTGCAGACTGACTTTTTGGATTATTAATTTACAGTAGGCTACTGTACATACCTAACTGAGTGAAAGCACACAACCTTACAACAAGTTACTCAGAATCATTCAGGAGTGAAAGTGCCCATGGATCATCTGTGGATTTGTGGATTACTACAGATTAGCTGGAAGTTAAAGGCATGGTATTACAATGCCCTTTCCTTTGAATTGTGTCTTTAAGATTAAAGATGAAAAGAAATCTAATTAAAATAAGGAGTTTTAATTGTATGTTATTCATTCATATTTTTGTTATTATTATGGAATTTGCACATTTTGTATACGTATATAAACCTGAAATTAATTTATAACACAATGTGACATTATTATAGCCACATACTGTGACTGTTTGGCCATTACCTGCCTATCATGGGTGCACACTTGTTAGTTAGGGTGCATTGACAAATGACAAACTGCAAGATTTAAAGTTAATTTATTCAATTAAACTCAACCAAACAAACCACAAACAAACATCCAGCACAAAGTGCCACTGGGGTTTTCCTCAACAGCAGCCAGCAGTAACCCTACAAAGGCAGAGTGCAGTAAAACTACGTACAGGAATTTCACTAAAAAATGGGTTTAAAAGTGTTACAGCTGATCAGCCAAATGAGATAAATTTGTGTTTCTGGGCTGTTTGGGAGGGGCGTACAGTACATGTACAGTATGTAGCAACACATTTGTTTTGTAGGCTAATTTCTGATTTAGCCCTATTCTATATAGGCCTAAATGGGTTGTGATATTACACTGATTGTATATCTGTTCTTGAGCTAATTGTTCATCACCCATTATCATGAAGGCTAATTTGAACTTTGGGCGACACAAATAAGTCGGTGTGTCCGAAAACGTAGTTACTGCACTCTGCCTTTGTATCAGTTGACTATAAACTTCTTGTGATTCTGTGTGTAGTTATAATTCACACAGCGTTGGACTTCTCCATAGAGGGATTGTTTTCAGTTTTGTTTTGTGTTGCTCCCCTCCCTCCCTCCCTCGAGCAGCCCGTGGTCGCCATGACAGCGGAAGAGACCATCAACGTGAAGGAGGTGGAGATCATCAAGGTGGTGTTGGACTTCCTTAACTCCAGGAAGCTGCACATCAGCATGCTGGCCCTGGAGAAGGAGAGCGGCGTCATCAATGGCCTCTACTCCGACGACATGCTCTTCCTCAGGTTGGCAGGGCTGTCACCATTTAAAGAAGAAGATTTAAAGGAGTAGTTCACCCACAAAATGACCTTTTTTTCCTATTGATTACTCACGCCATGGAGACTTGAGTTCAACAATATATTTTTGTATTTGTGGCATTCCTAAGAAAAAATGTTTGATTATAGTAAATTTACCCGTATTTATTCCAGGAATCATCCGGAATCAATGGGGGTACATTTATTGTTATCAAATTATTGTCTTAGGAATGCGACAAATACATTTGTTTTTTATTGAACTCAAGTCTCCATGGCATGCGTAAAAAGGTCATTTTGGGGGTGAACTACTCCTTTAAATTGGCGATTAATTGTCACAAATAATTGTGATTAACCTTTTCTTTTTTTCAGCATTGATATGAATTAGACTTTTTATTTCTGTTTGGCTTTTAGGCTTCATTAACAAAAGTTGCACAAGGCAGATATGACAAATAATTTATTTATATTTAATACTTTTATACTATAACAACATGTACAAAGCAGAAATAGGGGTCCCCACTGGCCTACCGGTCCAGGGCGCATACCACATAGGCTCAGATGCCTGACAGCGTGTTGTGCGTTCGAGACCCGATCCCGATGACCTCTGCTGTGTGTCACTCCCCATTTATCTCCCCATTTCCTGTCAGTCTACTGTCCTATCAAATAAAGGCATAAAAGCCCTAAAAAACGAATCTTTAAAAATAGCAAAAATAGCTGATGATCCACAAGCTTCTAACGCCCCACGAAGTGATGCGTTGCAAGCTTGTGGATCAGCTATTTCTGCTATTATGGGGAAATGTTTGAAGATCTATGAGCATTTGTCAACATGGAAACCATTGACGTTAAGGTCTATCCTCCTACATGAGGAGTGTTGGATTCTGCAATTATTCAGCCGGTTTGTCACAATTTTTAACCACTTTCAACTTGGCATCCCTGTTTTGGAGCATTTCAAAGGTGGAAGTTTTCAAATATTTTCAAAACTGTGCAGTTCTACAACTCACAACATGCCATGTTGTGCCGCGTTGTGAAGTTGTAGATCAGGTTTTTTTGGAAGATTTTTGAAAAGTGGTTAAATAAATTAAAGTTATTTGCGTTTATTTCGATTATTTCGCTTTTTTGTTTATAGTTAAATGTTCTAAAATCAAGAACATTTTTGCATTGGACCCAACAATCTGGCATTGGCGGGGCTCGACATGAAACCAATACAATAACGGCAGCAGCCAAGCCGCCGCAACATACACAGTAAAATCCAGAGTGTTGATTTAATTCCTTAACGTAAAAAATCAATCCTTTCAGAGTCAAATAAACACTGCAGATTTCACTGTGTACCGTCTAGATTACAAAGCTGTAGTTTTCTGATCTTCAGTTTTACTATGATACGGGGAGCATCAGGCAAACATCCTGTGTATTTGACGTACTCTAGCGCTGTGACATCCGACAAATTGCTGATAGTGTTACACACAGAACCGCTACATTAGACCTGAGTGCTCCCTTGAATGTCAGCCAGCAGTGTGTCTTTCTGGACAGACCTCTGTGGAATTCCTCTGGAATTTTATCAGGCCGCGGCTTCTGTTTCGTGTCTGTTATCTGTTCACTGGCCTTTTTTCTGGGCTTAATCAGGTTGATGTCAACCTTTTTGTTCCATCTGACAATTTGTAGATAAAGAATGCAGGGATTCCAATGCACTAATGACGTCATGTTCATGTTTCAGACAACTGGTGTTGGACGGCCAGTGGGATGAGGTCTTGCAGTTCATTCAGCCGTTAGAGTGCATGGACAAGTTTGACGGAAAAAGGTAATTGAATCTCTTTAATTTATACATGCATTATTTTAACTGAAAGTTATCCACATTATTTTATTATTTATTTAAAACAATAAAAATAAGCAAATTCATTCATTATCTTATTTTCTTTATGTAAAACAAAAAAATAAAAGCAAAAATAGCCAATCTCGTATATCAAAACGTTTTTGCTATTTGTCATACAACCAACTACGGCTTAAGTTAAGATCTGATGAGGCGGACAAAGATATAACTTATGCTGTACATAAACAAGGCAACAACACAAATGCTACCACCATTTGAGCCTGACCTGACAAAAGTTATGCCCGAGCCTGACCCGATGCCGGAGAAATATGGAACAACCTGGGACCAGCCCGGCCCAACTCGAGAGCCCATATTTTTTATTAAGAGCAGCAGCAGCCCTTTTCTCTAAATGAAATATTATTGTCTCTTTTGCACACTGAAGGAAGCTGCTCTGCAGTTGCTCCTGAGCCCTATTGTCCTAGGCTGCACTGCCATTGTAAATGTAGACCATAAATGTACAGCCAGGCCCGAAGCCTGACGAATATGTGACAAATTCGGCCCGACCCTGCCCGAGACCGAGCCGAACTCTTGCGTACCGACTGGCTTAGGCCGAAATCTTAAGCTCTAATACATTGTAATAAATTGACCTAATAATTGACACGTCCACTCTGTCATGGTCATCTGTAGTGCTGTGCTGGTTCGTAACTGCATCTTTGTCCTTGGCGTGGTGTTCTGTTCAGGTTCCGGTACATTGTCCTAAAGCAGAAGTTTCTGGAAGCTCTGTTTGTGAACAACGCCATGTCGGCAGAGGACGAGCCTCAGCATGTGAGTCCATCTCTACTTCATCTCTTTCAGAAACACACACACACAGACATAAACACACATCTTTTTCAGAAACACAAACACAGACTGACAGACATAAACCCAGTGTTCAGAAGCTATTGTTAATCCTTCCGCTCCCTTCTAAAAGACCTGGGATCATCTCTCCGTTCCTACGAATACCCACAGGGCACCGCCTTTCTCTATACACATATACCTAGTAACTATGCTACCGGTATATGCACATACTACTGGTGATATTCATACCTATATTTATGTTTATTTATATCTAACTATATGTCTATATGCCTACATATTGAACTATTATACTGTTGTCTGTAGCACAATATAAAAAAGAACAGTACATTTATCACAAAGCAGCATAGATACAAAATAAAAAGGCTTATTCGCAATCCCTTCCTTAATGCAGGAGTTCAATGAAATACAGGCATGAAATGCTCAGTAAGCAGCACAGAACAAAACGTTTGTGTTGGCAGAAAGCAGTTCAAAGCACAAGCCCAGCACATAAAGGACTAAGAACACAGGCATAGAAAGAAAACACTACATAATAATTATTCTCTTGAACTTGTGGCAGTGTGCGGGTCTAATCCTTCCAGATTAATCCTACGTATACTGTCGAAAGGAACTGGGTGTGCGGAAGTCTTCTTTTCAACAGAAAGCAAACAAAAAAGAAAAGACTAAAAAGCGAATTAAACAAATACAAATTACATGTCTTCCATACTTAAACAGATATATTACAGTGTCAATGAGACACATGTTTTAATTGCTTCCTGAAGATTGGCATTTTACAGCAGGGTTTAAGCAGGGCTGCACCCATTATGTGCAGGCTGGTCACTGCTATGTTAATTATTGTGTGTTGCTAACCTTTCAGTTGGAGTTCACCATGCAGGAGGCGGTGAAGTGTCTCCATGCCCTGGAGGAGTTCTGTCCCTCTAAAGATGACTACAGCAAACTGTGTCTGCTCCTCACCCTGCCTCGCCTCACCAACCACGCAGAGTTCAAGGCAAGCACTTCATCCATCAACTGCACACTACTCGTTTGCTCCCCATCACTGTTTGTTGCATGCATTGAATTTAACATTTCACAGGATCCAGATTAGGCCTGTGACGATTCACTTTTTCCCGATTCGATTCGATTTCGATTCATAGGGTGACGATTCGATTATATCACAATTATTGCTTTTTCCTGCGATTTGCGATTCGAATCACGATTATTGCGATTTTAAAACAATTCTAAACAATATAAAACATTAAAAGTTGAATCATATACTTCAAATCAATGCAGCCAAATAAAGTCAGTCAATCTTTCTGACATTTATTTCAGCCAAAGTGCCAGTGGTACAACATTACAACAACATGTTCCTGGTCAAGATGCCAGAAAACACAGCACACAACAGTTATAAAAAAAATCACACCCGTGTGAAGTGGAGCTGTGTGTGTGTGTGTGTGTGTGTGTGTGTGTGTGTGTGTGTGTGTGTGTGTGTGTGTGTGTGTGTGTGTGTGTGTGTGTGTGTGTGTGTGTGTGTGTGTGTGTGTGGATCATGTGTACCGATTTTTGTGACATTTGAAGAAAATATGTAGGAAAAGGAGCAAAAAGTGTGTTTTGGAGAAAATTCAAGATGGCGGAAAATCTATCATGGCGCAAATGGGCGTGGCCTATATGGGGAGATGCGTCATGACCCAAGGAATCCAGGGAAAAAATATTTTTCCGACCTACGGTTCAAGAGTTACAGGCCAAAACGTAAAGTGGGGTGTTATGGCGCCACCATGAGGCCAAATGACACAATTATTTTTTATTTAATCATTGAAATCATTATGAACCTCCTCTCCAAGTCTTGAAACTGTAGCCCCTGTGGTTTGCGAGAGACAAATAATTGAATGTGAGTTTTTGCGATTCCCATTATAAGTCAATGGGGAAAATTAATTCACTAATAAATTAATATCAATTAAACTATAGAACCTTTCTCTTAGAAAAGTAATAGCCCACGATTCCCGAGTAAGCCGGTCGATTTGACATATGGCGCGAGTGTTTGGTGGCAAAACTGTGGGACTAGTGGCGTGCCGAAGTTTAGGAAGTTCAGGCTACATACACACAGACAGACAGACACACAGACAGACACACACACACACAGACCCACACAGCCACGTATAGGGAGCCTGTGTTTCACACAGCTCCAAAAAAGAAAAATCGCTGTGCTGCAGGCCTACAGCACTGTGCTAGCTTTAGCCATAACATGACATCCTCATGACCTAAAACTGTTCCTTTAGGACCTGTACTTACTCTGACTGAGAGTGGTTATTTCACCTTCAGGTTAATTTCGCCTTAAAAAAAAAAAGTAGTTTGGGAGAAAATGATCAGTGTGCAGACTATTTTCTTCATGCAGATGAAGTTTTGTCCTGCACTTGGATACAAGAGTGGATGCTTATCTGGAATTGTTCCTTTAACGGTTTAATTTACTCACCGCACCCTTGTTTTGATTCCCAAATATTCTCAGCCTGTCCTGTCCTGTCCTATCACTGTCCTATTCAGTTAGAATACACAAATCCCCTAAAATAAATAATCTTTCACTCCAAGGAACACCTTTTCGCGTAGAAAGCGGGCAAGAATGTGGAACTGTGATCGATTTCCCTTGTGTGTGTCCAGGACTGGAACCCGAGCACGGCCAGGGTGCAGTGTTTCGAGGAGGCGTGCACCATGGTGGCAGAGTTCATCCCGGCCGACAGGAAGCTGAGCGAGGCCGGGTTCAAGGCCAGCGGGAACCGCCTCTTCCAGCTGCTGCTGAAGGGAGTGCTGTACGAGTGCTGCGTGGAGTTCTGCCAGGTGGGACCACTTTAGAGACACTCATTACAGGAAACCAACCGCAGAAAGCAATTTTGGTGAAACAATATCTGCCTCTGCACTTAAACTGCACAATAAACTAACACAATGGGTTGGTGAAACCAGAGGGAGGGTGCAGAACATCTAATGTTCTAAGATCAGTATCTTGGTCAGTATCATGTTAGTATCATTGCGGCCGTAGGTCGCAGTTAACTATGAAAACCGTCACTTCTTGTCAGTAATGTCATGTCAGAGGGTAACGCCTCAACGTCTCTATGTCAATAGCCTCAATGTCTATGACATCACATTGTTGTGACATCACATTGACATCACATTCCGTCCTTGTCCCTTGTAACATATGCCCATATATGGAGATCCCTGATGTCATCAATATTAAGCCCATAGCTTGGAATGCCCAAATATGGACATATCGTGTGAGTCTCATGTGTCAGTCTCACATAAGACATCTATGATGCCAGACGTCAATCATATCCATATTTGGGAAAATATTTTTAACACATTTTGTCCAACTTAAACAACCAACCGCAACTCAATCACACTTCCAAATGGCGTCTTACTGGTAGTTAATATCATGTCAGTATCATAGTCAGTATCATGTGAGCATCATGTCATATAATCAAACTAATCGATTGAATCGATTATAAAGAAATAATAGATTTGACTAAAACACTAGATTCTGAAGGGAAAAATAGTTTTTGTTAGTTATTGATAGAATAACCACTAAGAAATGCATCGATAGCTGCAGCCCCTAAACGAGTAACGTCTCATTGCATGATGCATCGGCCCGACATGCGCAGAGCAAGGCGACGGGGGAGGAGATCACGGAGAGCGAGGTGCTGATGGGCGTGGACATGCTGTGCGGGAACGGCTGCGACGACCTGGACCTGTCGCTGCTCTCCTGGATGCAGAACCTGGGCCACGGCGTCTTCCAGTGCGCCTTCGAGCAGAAGCAGCTCAACATCCACGTGGACCGCCTCGTCAAGCCCGCCAAGGCGGGCTACGGCGACCTCCTCACGCCCCTCATCAGCAAGCTGTCGCCCTACCCGCCGTCGCCGCTGCGGCGCCCGCAGTCCGCCGACACCTACATGTCGCGCTCCCTCAACCCAGCGCTGGACGGCCTGTCCTATGGGCTGTCGGGCCAGGAGAAGAGGGGGACCGGCGGCGGCGGGGACGCGGCCGGCGCGGGCAAAGGAGGGGTCTCCCCCATGTCGCACTCCTTCGCCAACTTCCAGTACCCCGGAGTCGGGGGCCAGGGCCTGAGCCGCAGTCTGATGATGGAGAGCTCCGACTGCCACAGCATCTTCGAGGAGTCGCCCGAGACGTAAGGGAGATTATATACTGTATGAGCGTAAGGGGCACGGTGGTGCAGTGGTTAGCACTTCGCCTCACAGTTAGAAGGTCCTGGGTTCGATTCCCGCCGGGGGAAGCTGTGGGCGCTGGGGGCGTGTTCCTCCCCTAGGTGGGGTTGGCGATAGGGCCTCTCTGTGGTGAGTTTGCATGTTCTCCCCGTGTCTCCTTGGGCATAGGCCCTCACACAAAAACATGCTGTAGTCCTGGTTTCTATACTACCTCCCCCTAGCCAGCCGGGTGCTCCCCAATGTCCCCTGGCGCGGCAGGGGGAGAGCGGAAACCAGGACTACAGGTTAGGTAGTCACCGGGTGAGAAAAAATGGGTTGCAAAAAACGTGGGATAAAAAATATAAAAAAATAATATATATATACTGTATGAGCGCTCAGCGCGGCATTTCAGTTGGAGCTTAGCTCAGAGGTGTAATTTCAGAAAGAACGATGACGTGTGGTGATCACATGCGTACAAAAAGTGACTTTAAACCAAGCAGTGCCACCAAGACATCCTGAGGCTATAATACACCTAGATGTACTGTACATCGTTCCATGTGGAAAGCGCATGCAGCACTGAAAAACAACAGCTTAGGTTACCATAGGCATAGGATATACGGGTGTTGCTAACGTTAAAAAGCTCAGACACCTCTAAAATGTCATGAATTGTATCAACTAGAGCCAGGTTCAATCAATATAAAATCAAATCAAATCAAACTTTATTTATATAGCACACATTTACAAACAGTCAAGCTGAACCAAAGTGCTGTACAGGTTAAAACCTATTTTTCTACAGTCTATGGTTAAAACACAAACAATTCAAGTGATAAAAGAAGAAAATGCAAAGTTATGCAATTAAAAGTCAGGGGAAAAAGAAGGGTTTTGAAAGTCCCAATTGACTGTGCCGATCTAATTTGGAGGGGCTGACTGTTCCAGAGCCGAGGGGCCGTGGCCGTGAAAAAACGGTCACCCCTGCTTTTTTAAGATTTATTGGGAACATCCAACAATAGCTTGTCCGCAGACATCAACGCCCTGGCTGTGGTATAAAGTGCAACAAGTGCAGATAGATATGCTGGAGCCATTCCATTTAATGATTTATTTATAAATAAAACCACCTTAAAATCAATTCTAAAATTCACAGGGAGCCAATGAAGAGAGGCGAGGACAGGGGTAATATGCACACGCCTTTTTTGTGCCTGTGAGGAGGCATATATGCATCATACATCACATGTGTGCCTCATAAATCAGTACCCGTTAAAGCAATGATCTAAAATCTGATTGTAAAAAACGTTGGGGAAAAAAAACATGCATAAACTAACCGAATTTTAGGTTAAATGCGAATGGTAGGGAGTGGCAAATGACGCCCCTGGCTTATAGCTCACAAACAGAACTACAATAAACGCAGATCCTGTACTGTACATAACACAGTGTGTGTCATCTCGGCCAGCTGCTGAGTGACAGTAGGTGATAATACCTGTCATCTTGGATATGATAATAATC
The DNA here is from genome assembly GCF_963921795.1 of Nannobrachium achirus. NCBI lineage: Eukaryota > Metazoa > Chordata > Actinopteri > Myctophiformes > Myctophidae > Nannobrachium > Nannobrachium achirus. Next base: position 12,834,328 of record NC_137814.1, read on the forward strand.
ACAACAGAACACTAATCCGTTGCTGTGGCTGGTTTGCTTTGTGCTGTATAGCTCCAGAACAGACACGCCTGTGGACAAAATGCTGGGCTCAGGCCCAGGTGGGACCCCTAACCCAGGTGGGACCCCCAGCGCACGGCCCGCCTCGGCCCCCGGGGAGGATGCCCCGTCACCTGGCGCCGCTGAGAGGAACGAGGTAACATCAAACATGACCTCCTGGCCACTGGTGGTTATCTTACAATCTGGGTCTTACTTTAATCCACTTATTATTTTATACTTTGGCTATTCAAAAATAGCAGATATAGAAGTTCATAGCGCGGCACCGAGTGCCCTGCTATGAGCTTGTAGATCTGCTATTTTTGAAAAAATCATGACAATTTGTGCAAATTGACCCGATTCTACAAATGTCTTCTTAAAAGATTTTTGAAAAACTCATGTTTCTATCATCAGTGCTTCTGAGACTTTTTCATGTCAAGGACCCCCAGAATTATATGTATTTGGCTGCCGACCTCCATCTCAAAATATTATGTATCAGGGACCCCCCAGAAGCAAATATTTGAGTTACAAATGTTCGCTTTGAAAAAGCTCTATTCAAAGCTTTGCAAACATTTTCATGATTTTTCAAAGATAGCAGATCTACAAGCTCGCAGCGAGTGACACTGATGCGTTCCAGGTCTAAATCGGTTAAAGCTATAACCTCGAATTCATTTGAATGAATAATATGTTATTTTAACCAATCTGTATAAGGGTAGAGTATGTTAATGCAGCATAACTAGTACATCTGCCGTGGTTTGTTGAGCCAGGCTTTCTCCCCACTCTTCCACTGAGAAAGTTAGAGCTTGGTGTCGGTTAGTAGTCCTGCCTATTAAATTGTTATGTTAAATGAATGCTGCAGTCTGTACTTTGTATGTCCTCCCCTGAAGGAGAGAGGTTGCAACTGTAACTGCAAGCCCGAAGAAAAGCTTTACATAATTGTTACTAACAATTATGTGAAACCTCTCTTCAGGCTTTTGATAAACCGTTTATAGGATTTCCATGATCTGAGAGATGAAAGTAAAAGCATGAATGGATAGAGCAAGTTCTCAAACTTTTTTTGGGCTCAGGGAACCCCTGTAAATAACATTTTAATCCACGGCGCCCCTCAATCACCTTGTTACTTTGTAGCACCTTACATTTATGTCATATTACAGTATGTAATATGAAATTACATACTGTGTAAATCTTTCCCCCCTAAGATACAGTATGTCACTAGGAGAACTTTGTAACCCATTTTTCTTTCACCCAGTGTCAATTGTCTAATGTACTCCTGGGCGCTACTACACTCCCTCTGCCAACCTGGGGAGAGCAACAGACTGACCTCATGCTCAGGGGTGTCGCACCAAATTCTGGGCCCCGGGTACAAGGATTCACTGTGGGGCCCCTGTGCTTTAACTATTGAAAAATAGCAGATAATACAAGCTCGGTGCCGCGCTGCGAGCTTGTAGATCTGCTATTTTTGAAAAATCATGAAAATCTATGTTTCGATGTCAGTGGAGCTCAAACCTTTTCATGTGAAGGACCCCCAAAATGATACGTATTTGGCCATGGACCCTCCATCTCAAAATATTTTGTTCCAGGGACCCCCAGAAGCAAAATTTGAGTTACAATACATATATTCAAAGATTTGCACACATTTTCACGACTTTTCAAAAATAGTAGATCTACAAGCTCGCAGCGCGGCACTCGGTGCCGCGCTGTGAGCTTGTATATCTGCTATTTTTCAATAGCTAAAGTTACTAGGGCCCCTCCTCCACCTTGGGCCCTGGTAACTCAGTCCCACTTTCCTACCCCTTGTGACGCCCCTGCTCATGCTTCCTACAATGCATATTATCAAAGTATTCCGGCGGCACCCCCGGACTTGCTTCACCCTAGAATGGACTGGAGTTACCCGTCCCATTGTCACTGGAAAACATGTTATCTTTGTTGTCAACATTGTGGACTGGCTGTTGTTGCCTCTTGCCCTCCGGTCTAAATATAGAGCGGTCCTGGGAGATGACTCTATCTCTATCGGACGGCTCTGATGTCCCTGAGTCATCATGCTGTCACACTCACAATCTGAGCCCTATAGCAGTGGTCTTCAACAGGGGGGTTCGGGATCCCTAGAGGGTCCTCAGAGTTACTATAGGGGGTCCTCCAAATCTTTGTGTGATAGAAACTTTTTTCTCCTTTTTTTTATATTAACCACTTGAACCCTAACGTCCATATTCTGAGAACTTTAGCCAAAAGAATAGCTGATCTACAAGCTTGTCGGCTATTTTCGACAAAGTGAAAGAGGTTTGGTGTAGGGGGGGAAAAAGAGCACACTGAGTACAGAGTGAAAGGTCAAGTTTATTAAGTATGGACGGTTCAAATGGTTACATATTTGATAACACAAATTGACATGAATGATGATTGTACTGTCAAACGATGAAACTATAAGGAATCTATGAAAAGGTGCTGGGGGCCCCTGCTTCATCTCTCTCTCAACCAAAGGGTCCTTGGCCTGAAAACGTTAAAGACCACTGCCCTATAGCATTGCTCAGCATAGGGTCCTGACCCTATTTTTAACTATGCCGTTTTCTTCCTTCCTTTCCTAATTTATTTTGAATTATTATTTCTATTTATTTAAAAAAATGTCCCTGAAAACTCCCAAAAAGCAAAAAGGTTTGGGAACCACTGGTCTAGGCTAGAACCTATAAGCTGGCTTCCTGATTAGTAGTTTAGTTAGCTGGTTTACTGTGATGAACATTGAAGATCGCAACCTTCAAAGACCTCTTTGTCTCTGCGTGACATCTTCATACCTCTGTTTTGCCTGTGAACCTCCACTCCTACCATAGCATCGTGTTTTACCACCCACCGTCTTACTGCTATTCTAGGCAGTGTCTGTGTTTGCGCAGTCAGTCGCTGTGTCTGTGTGTGTCACTGTGTGTGTGTGTGTGTGTGTGTGTGTGTGTGTGTGTGTGTGTGTGTGTGTGTGTGTGTGTGTGTCTGTGTCTGTGTCTGTGTGCGAGAATTTACTGCTTTTGCCCCACCCCATCCCATCACCGTGGCGACCGATAAAGCAGCCGGCAGACTGAGACACTGAGGCCTCTGGGACTTTTCACCTCCTTCACACTATGTCTCGCTTTTTATTCCTCCCTCTCTGTGCACACGCGCACGCACGCACGCACGCACGCACGCACGCACGCAACACACACGCACACGCACACACACACACACACACACACACACACACACACACACACACACACACACACACACACACACACACACAGAGAGAGCATTAGGCTCATCAGATAGCGGGTCCAGGAAACAGGGATCACAGGAGGGAGCAGATCTGTCATCATCACCTCTCATTCTTCTAATACCATGAGCTGACAGCAGCACACTGCGCTACAAGGAAGCCTTTGAATTCCACCTGGATCCATTCAAGCATTAGTGAATCTGGGCTGTGTGTGTGTGTGTGTGTGTGGGCGCGTGTGTGCAAGTGCGTGTACATGTGATGATACTGTTGTTTACTGTATGCATCTTAAGACTATACCACATACTGTAAGATATATCAGGGCTGTCACGATTACAAATTTGGCTTGATGATAGATCGTCACTAAAATAATCGCGATTCGCGATTTAACTGTGTTTTTGGCATTGAACATTGATTGGAACATTGTGATTAAAAAGTATATTTCTCTTTGGCTTTTAGGCTTCGTAAGCAAAAGGCAGATACCCGCACGACAAACAACTTGGATAATTAGATCATTTAATAACTTTAAACTTCATAGACCAGGGGTCTTCAACGTTTTCAGGCCAAGGACCCCTTAGTTGAGAGAGAGATGAAGCAGGGACCCCCACAACCTGTTCATGGATTCCATATAGTTTCATTGTTTGACAGCACGATCATCAGTGTTTTTTGGATTCATGTCAATTTGTGTTTTGAGATATTTAACCACTTTGACCGTCAATACTTAAAAAACTTGACCTTTCACCCTGTACTGCTCTTTTCCCCCTCTATACCAAACCTCTTTGCCGAAAATAGCTGATCTACAAGTTGTGTGCTTGTAGATCTGCTATTTGTGTCCAAAAGTTCTGAGGAGGACGCAAGGGTTCAAATCGTTAATATAAAAAAGGGTTAGGGTTTCTATCAATCAAAGATTTGGAGGACCCCCTGTAGTAACTCTGATGACCCTGTAGTAACTCTGAGGACCCCCTAGGGGTCCCGGACCCTCTGTTGAATACCCCTGTCATAGACCGATTTCCTGAGCAACACCCTGTAGATGGGGCCGCCCGCCATTTCTGCAATGTAAACATTTTCAATCATTTTTCTTCTACTCCACCACTGGCTGCTGTTTGCGCGGCGCCACTCTCTACAGGGGAGCGCTCAGGAAAACGGTCTATAGCAGTGATTCCCAAACTGTTTAGCCTGTGACCCAAAAGAGAAATTAGACATTCGCCCGGGACGCAAATTAGTGAAAACAGCAGATCTTTCGCGTCGCGTTGTGAGCTTGTACGTAGATCGGAAATTTTTACTTCTTAATTATTATAATTTTTATTAATGGAATTTATTAGAAGTGTTTGCTTGTTTGTTTGAAAATGTATAGAATTTTCTTATTTCTAAAAATCTGCATGGGTTTGACACGCGTGTGTGTGTGTTCCGTGCAGCTGCGTGACTCCACAGAGAAGTTTGAGGAGTACTACCGCCAGAGGCTGCGCGTGCAGCAGCACCTGGAGCAGAAGCAGCAGCAGAGGCAGATGTACCAGCAGATGCTGCTGGAGGGAGGGGTGCAGCAGGAGCAGGCCCCGGAGAGCAGCGACATGCGCGACAGCCTCACCCAGAAGTTCCTCACCAGGTACGCATGCGCGCCACACAAACGCCACGCACGCGTGCATTTAAGCACCATTATAAAAATCACACTCGTGTGAGCTGAGCGGTGGAGGCTGCGCGCGCGCGTGTGTGTGTGTGTGTGTGTGTGTGTGTGTGCGCGTGTGTGCGTGTGTGTGTGAGAGTGTGAGTGTGTCTGGCCTGAACAACAGTGCCCCTCCCTTAACATGTGTGGTCAGAAAAGGTATTGCAGGCTACATACAGACTCAGGCTACATACAGACACGCATACCCACACACACGGCCACATATAGGAGACGGTGTGACCACCGCTCAAAAACGTCATTCATGGTCTGGAGAGGGCACTTTTTACAGACGGGTAAAAGGGCAAGGGCTCAAGCCCCCTTGGCTTTGATGTCAATGTATGCACATGCCAGCAGTACAGTACAGAACATGTCCACCCATGCAGCATGTTTAAGTGCTACAGAATGACATCATCCCTGACTGGAGCACTGGGTTTTTAGGGCACACCCGGTTGTCTCGCATTTGGCAAATAGTGCATTTCTATAGAGCCTTTGTCCAAACCGCTTTAACATTGCTGGCGGAGGTAACCATGCAAGGCACCAACCTGCTCATAAGGAGTAGTTAGGGGGTTCGGTCAGTGTCTTGCTCAAGGACACTTCGACATGAAACCAGGAATTTTCAGATTCCAAGGTGGCCACTCTACCTGCCCCCATTGCATTGTCCCTTGAATCAGTTCTGCAATTGTTTCCACAAAGTTTTACTGTTTTATTGTCACTGGTCTCTGTTGAGTGAAGCAGATTAGAGTCTGACTTGTGAATCTACAAACCCCAGAAGTGGTTGGTAGACCACAATGGTTTCCAATAGAATCTGCTTTGGTTTTTGGGATGAATTAAGTTCTGTAGCAAACAAAGGCTGATGTTGTTCAAGAAGGTCGACGCCCTTTTTACCACACACACACACACACACACACACACACACACACACACACACACACACACACACACACATACAATTAACACAATGTAAAAAAAAAGAAAGCATATAATAGTTTCTGTGTCATTTGTGTTGAACAAAACAATAAACTTACGTTCGCCTCAGACATTGTTCTCCACATACATTTAAAATCGTAAAAGGGTTGAACTTGTCACTCATGCCAGTTCAGCGAGGTTTATTTAGACCTGAGCCCGATTCTAAAATTGCCTTCTAAACCTAAGTATAGACCTATTTTCTGAAAAACTTAAAATATTTATTCTAAAATTCCCAAAACATTATGTTGCTATACTGTACATAGCAACAGCTACCCCAAAAGGGGTTCCTGGAGCAAAAGGTAAAAAAACAAACAAAAGGGGTTCCCATCCTAAATGGGTTAACCACAGGAGCCCCAATCTCTCTTTTCCCCTTTTCTTTGACGATGGCTAGGCCAGATTGCAGGAACCCTAGCATCCCTTTTCAGGGCATGCCATAATAATAGGCGAACATTAGCCAAAAATAGCACTGCGACATCATCGCATTGTAACACGTGAGCTCGCAGATTTCGACAAAGATACAGTATTTAGTGTGGAAGGAAAAGAGGTGGACTAAAGGGAAGAACCGGTTCAGTGAAGTAAATCGTCTCTGTCGGGTGGAAACCTCATATTACTGTATGTCCAAAAACGTCAATTTGCAGGATTCACATTTTTGAGCAGCAAAAGTAGCAGATCCGCGAGCTCGAAACGGGGCGCAGAGCGACGCGCTTCGAGCTTGCGGATCTGCTACTTTTGATACGTTTGTGTGACGCTGTAATGTGATCAAGTACATTTACGAAGAAAAAAAATGTGATCAAGTACATTTACGAAAAAAAAAAACACTAAAGTAAAATATAAGAGATAAGAGGGTTCTGCCTGAGCCTGACAGCGTCGACATAGGGTTTAAGTGATTGCAGGTATCGGGCTTTTCCTAACCTCGCCTACCAGTCTTTCTGGGGAGAAAGCCTGGTGTTCGTTCACAACAGACCGGTTGGTTTCCGCCTAAAGCTCGGAAACCACTGGAAGAAGCGGCGTCGCTTTGATTTAGTTCCCCTCGTTTGTTTCCCCAATCACTATTAAAATGCTCGAGAAGCCTAGTGTAGTCTTGCCAGTCGCTACGAGTTGGACTAAAAGATGCACATACCAAACGTATTTTTCGAAAGCAAAACTACGCCGCATCAAGGTGTTTATTAGGTAGGCCCTAAAACTATGTCCTTGGGTGCAGGGGAATATTTTGGGTTAAAACTGAATCCGGTTGATAGTTCCGGCCAAAGTGTAAAGTGGTTTCCGCTCCCGACCGGATCAAACCCCGTAAAGTGAACTGATCCCAGACTAGGCTTTTCCTGAAGAGAGCCCTTGATGTTCTGTACCAGCGCCCCAGGGGTGGGGCTCTATTGTACCATGTCACACAAGGACAACACTGGGTCTCGTAGTAAGCAAGTCTGCATCCACGGTCGAGCACACGCACGCACGCACGCACGCACGCACGCACGCACGCACACACACACACACACACACACACACACACACACACACACACACACACAGTGGAGTGGCTAATTACAGTCTAGTATGTTAAGTACAATAGAGGTGCAGCTGTCAGATGAGGAGCAGCAGGTTCACAGTGATGGGTCCCATGGGGCTCCACCCCCCCACCCCCCCAACCTGCCTCGACATCATCACACACACCCTGCCTGCACCATCTGGGCTGGGTACCCAGGGGCGTCGCACCACATTCTGGGCCCTGGGTACTGGGAAATTAGTGGAGGATGAGAAAGAAAAAAGGGTACAGGGATTCACTGCGCCCCCCCCCATGAATGTTCTTCATAGGGGGAGGGGGTTTTACCCGTTTAGACTGGGAACACATTATTACGCATTATTTTGTGCTTTAACTAAAACCGAGTGCCGCGCTGTGAGCTTGTAGAACTGCTATTTTTGAAAACTCGTGAAAATGTGTGCAAGTCTACTTCTACGTTTTTTTTTTTTTTTTTTTTAAAACCTATGTTTCTATGTCAGTGGTGCTCAAACTTTTTCATGTGAAGGACCCGCAAAATGATACTGTATGTATTTGTTCACAGACCCCCATCTCAAAATATTTAGTTCCAGGGACCCCCCAGAAGCAAAATTTTAGTTACAAATGTTCGCTTAAAAAATACATATATTTAGATTTGCACACATTTTCACGACTTTTCAAAAATAGCAGATCTAGCTTGTAACTCAGTCCCACTCAGTTCGAATAGTCAACCTCTTTGATGTTCTTATTGCTGGGACCTCACTTTGAGAACCGCTGGGCTACAGCAACACACGTTTGACCCCGGCAGTGATAAACCCCCGAAACCAGCCATCCCGCCCCCTCACCCTTGCACAAATACAACGTTACCATAGCAACTCACACACACACCCTCTCAAAACATAGAAACTGCACCGGCGGCAACAATAACTACATTATTTCCCTGGGTTTCAAAAAAGTGAATACAAAAATGGGTGTCTCCCCCCCCCCCCCATCACTATCAGCAGGACAAAGGCCCTTTGAACGATCCCCCCCCCTCCCATACCCCTCTACATTATTCACAAGACTATTGCACAATGACATCATTACTGCACAGTGCTTTTGTTCCCTGCTGCCCCCCTTGCTATTATAACTAGATGCAGACAATGTGGCACGTGATTGTTTTGGTTTAGTCTGAAGAATCCTGGCAATAAACAGGATGAAAGGGGAGGTATATTCTGGTCCCCAGGCGGGAGGGAGGGAGGAGGGAGGGAGGGAGGGAGGGAGGAGGGAGGGAGGAGGAGGGAGGGAGGGAGGAGACTGCTTTTACTGCCTCACCCAGCTGATGGCAGCACAGTTGGCTTTTAATTAGGGCTGCAGAAGTTAAAGAGGTGGTGCCATAGTTTTGTACATTATCTGTTTTATATGTGTCTATCCACCTGTTTCCGCAAGACTTTACTGTAGCATTATCTGCGGGACTCTTCCGGTTAACAGCAGACGTACAATCTCGCAGATGCAACCGTTGTGAGCTTGTAGATCACACTCTGCTGCGACGACGGAAATGCCGCTCGCCTTCTGCGCAATGCACGATGGGATGTTGGAAAGTTGTGGATAGAGTTAAAATTACTCTAATAGACTCCCAGGTGTGGTTATAATATTATGCACATTTGCCCTTCCCTGTGTATTTTTGAAAGCTGAAAGCCTCTGAGTCAAAAGGCCTGATCGAAAAAACACTGATTAAATGACATCATAAACTCAGCCCCTCCCCTTTTACCATTCACCCAACACTGTGGGTGTGGCTAACTTCAGCTGGGTCACCACCCACCTGACAACCAGGCATGCCTAATGAACTGGTGGGTGCGGCCACATAAAAACGTAATTTGAACACATTCTGTACACAATATCTTCCTCCTAGTATAAACATAATACCTGATCATCATGCTTATGGCGAGAAAGAAATCATGGCACCCCATCTTTAATAGATTTAATAAATAAACTATTTATTAAATAATTTATTGTCAGGTAGCGACTCCAGAGATGTAGGACCCGAATGCAAGAACAGAAGGAGAGCATGTCAAACACACAAGGATTTATCCTCCCAAACCCGTCAGAAGAATAAACGCGGGGGGGGGGGGGGGGGGGGGGTGTTCTCTCCTCCGTGTCGATACCCGATGGCGAAAGTGCCTTTCTGTGTGGAGTTTGCATGTTCTCCCAGTGTCCCAAAGTGTGGCTACCCTCACAAAAAACATGCAGTAATCCTGATCTCTATACTGCCTCCCCCTGGCCAGCCTGCAGGGAAAGGAACTGGTTGGAATAACTTGTTCCTTCCACATATTCCATGTCCTACCGGGGAAACTCCCCCTTGTCATTTGATACGAAGCGGTCGAGTGGGTCCCCAGCAAAAGTAGTTAAAACAGAATCATAATCATTTTAGCTACTTTATCCATTGATATGTTGAATATTCAATATTCAATATTCACAGAGCATCATGCTTGGTGCCGTTTGGACATTTTTATTTACATAAATCTCCTCTTCTGGGGGTCCCCTTTCAGATGGCGGTCCGCCACGCAGATACATCAATTTGGGGGCAGTCTGGCTAACGATCGTCAAATAAAAGGGAACGCCCACTCTGTCCGTTCCTCTTCCTTTGAGCTCTAGCTCTGATAGCTATCGGAGCTATCAGAGTCTGTCTTGAGAGATTAAATTGAGGGTCCTTGACTTGATTCCTGTAAATATTTTGAAATTAGAAAAATATTTTTCCAGTACTGGAAAAGTTTTGGAATTGATCAATGGTCCTGGAAGGTCCTGGAAAAAATAGCTATGCATTGTCTTTGGTGATTGATTTTGTTAATACCTCTGAAATGACAAATTAAACATTGGCCAAATTGTCAAATATTAGAGGCAGAAATTGTGAAAATATTTTCACAATAGAAACGTGTTATACAAAATTCCTCAACTCTTAGTGCTCGTCAGGTTGCTGGGGTCCCCTGTTAAAATATGATTATTTTGGGGGTCACGACCTGAAAAGGTTGAGAACGACTGGCATACACTACCTGTCTTTGGGCATTGCGCGTAGGAGTAAGCGACTCGTTATTGAGCTGAATTACTGTTATATAGTCCTGGAAATTGGGTTAAATATTCTGGAAAAGTTTTGGAAAAGTTTTGGAAATGAATTGGTAAAAATGTGTGGGAACCCTGTTCTATCCAAAATGGCTGCTGTGCATATAGCCTATTGTAAATTGTACATTGCGTGTGCTCCTCAGGTCCATCCAGAAGCTGGAGGAGCTGAACGTGGGCATGGAGAGCCTGGGGGAGGAGGTGCAGGCTCTGAGCCAGCAGTGCAACGGCAACGACAACGCCAACGGGAACGCCAGCGACGCCCCGGCCTCCGAGAACAACAACGAGCCTGCGGCCACGCAGGGGGGGGATGCGGGGCTGCTGGGCAGCAGCACCCCACAGCAGCGCCCGCCGGGGGGCCGGGCGGTGGTCCCCGCGCCCAGCGAGTCCCCTGTCCTCTCCCAGAGGTGGGTGTCTGTGAGCAGTGGTGGAAAAACCACTCAAATGTTATACTTAACTCATAGGAGGTCCACGACGCGTCAAACTCTTTGATGTCTCCCGGAGCCCTCGACGCAGTTGACGTGTAACGTCTTCAGTAATCTACTGTAAGCTGAAGTTTACTGTACGAGGCACCCGCCTGTGAAGAGAAACACTCCAATTCCCAAAATGCAACGGGGTATACTATAACGTGACTGGGAAATCCGGTTCCCTCATAGAGAGCAGTGTTATGCTGCTGCACAAAAGTGCATTTATCTCCTAATTAGTCCATGGGCCATACGAGTTGTCGGTATCAAAAAGGTGTCAAAGGTTACCATGCATTTTATAAAAGCTCTATATCTGTAGATTATATTTTGGTTTGATAACCCTTTCTTAGACACAGCTAAATTGGTGTTATCAGCCGCTAGAGTTGGTGTCCCATTAACTTTACATTACAGGGACAAAAAACAAAAAATGAATCTGTTTTAAGTAGCATATGAGGGGTCAAACTAGGGGGTTTTCATGATGCTGAATCCATTGCAAGCATCTGTTTTGCACAAAAAACATTCCTTGGGCTAAAAACTGTCCCACAAGACTATGGTTTAGTGATGAAAAGTGATGAGTCATCACTTTTCACACTTTTGTGGGGGGCGTTTTAGCCCCACGGATGTCTTTCGTGCAAAACAGATGCTTGCAATGGATTCAGAATCATGAAAACCCCTTAGTTGGACCCCTCTTATGCTACTTAAAGCAGATACATTTTTAGCTTTTTTTTCCTGTATTGTAAAGTTAATGGGACACCAACTCTAGCGGCTGATAACACCAATTTAGCAGTGTCTAAGAAAGGTTTATCATACCAAAATATAATCTACAGATATAGAGCTTTTATAAAATGCATGGTAACCTTTGCCACCTTTTTGATACCGACAACTCGTATGGCCCATGGACTAAATCTAACTTTTAAATCACATTCATGTTTAAAACGCGGCCTTCTCTAACGGCATACTCAGATTACATTTACTCGGATTACCTTTTCCCGGGAGCTGCAGAAAGAGGCAAAATGGTGGGTTTCCATGACAACTGCCGATTCAATCTAACATATAATTCACCAAATGTCTGAGTGAGTGTCTGAGTGAGTGTCTGAAACAGCGTTTCTCCTCAGTGGCTGGAGCAATTGATCTGAAATCGCATCACCATTAGCATATGAACACACCTGACATAACTGTGAAGCCCGTTTGTCACTTTCACAAATTGGCCTCATGGTGGCGCTATAACAGTCCACTTTACGTTTCGGCCTGTAACTCTTGAACCGTAGGTCGGAACATTAAAATTCTTTTTTCCCTGGATTCCTTGGGTCAATACGCATCTCCCGATATAGGCCCCGCCCATTTGCGTCAGGATAGATTTTCCGCCATTTTGAATTTTCTCCAAAACACACTTTTTGCTCCTTTTCCTACATATTTTCTTCAAATGTCACGAAAATGGGTACACATGATCTCTGAACCCATGCAATGAACATAGTCATTTCGGAGCTCATATCTTTGAACGGGTAAGGACTAGTCTTGAATAATCCTGGGCACCCGATGTTTTCAGTAAAACTATCAATAGAGCAATGTATAAATACTGTTACAAGCAAAAGTCCGGAATTCAAAATTTACCATGGTAAAAGTACAAAGGTAGGCTTATTGGTATAGGGTTAGGTAAGTACAAAAGTAAAAGTACTCGTTATGCAGAATTCCCTATTTCAAATGTATAAAATGGATACAAATCTGTTGAAAATAGCAAATCTACAAGCTTACAAATGTGAGCTTGTAGATCGGCTATTTTCAAATTGACAAAATGTAGGCCATATGAGGCTGAAGTGGTTAATGTATGTTTTGTAATAATAATATAAATCTATAAAGTAACCCAGTAACTAAGTTTTAATAGTTGTAGTGCAGTAAATGTACAATATCTGCCTCTGAGATGTAGTGGAGTTGAAGTAAAAGTATTAAAATTTGGAAATACTTCAGCAAAGTAAAAGTACCTAAAATGTGTACTTAAAGGGATATTCCACTTTCAAAAAAACTTTTTGTTTCCATTTTCCCAAAGAATTATTAAAAATACATGAAAAACGTTATGGAAAAAACACGGCCTGCTCACGTATTAGGAGGGTAGTATGAGTCACCAGAAAAAATATTGGGTGTTTTTAATGAATCTATCATGGTTAAAATGGAGTTTGAAGTTACAATGAGTGTGTGTGGGGAGAGGCCCTGGGGCCTGGACGTGCCGGAGGGCCAGATAACATTTACATCAAATATCTAAATACTGAATGAAGAAAATTAAAAACTGTTCAGGATGTTCACACAAGCCTGATTAGACCATACAATGACAAAAAGTTTTTTTGAAAGTGGAATATCCCTTTAAGTACAGTACTTGAGTAAATGTACTTACACCACTTGGTGTGAGTGTGATGGTGTTTACTCACCTTCATTCATTCCTCCACTAAAAGAAGCAGTGGTGGAAAAAGTACTCACATTTTTTTGTTACTTAAAAGTATCAATACTCTAATGTAGGAATACTCTGTTACAAGTAAAAGTCCGGTATTCAAAATTAACTATATCAAAATATATGATAAGTGCTACTAGTAGAAAATAAATACTCATTATGCAGAATGTCCCATTTCACAAGTTTTCAAATGCATAACATATTTGCCTGTGTGTGTGTGTGTGTGTGTGTGTGTGTGTGTGTGTGTGTGTGTGTGTGTGTGTGTGTGTGTGCGTGTGTGTGTGTGTGTGTGTGTGTGTGTGTGTGTGTGTGTGTGTGTGTGTGTGTGTGTGTGTGTGTGTGTGTGTGTGTGTGTGTGTGTGTGTGTGTGTGTGTGTGTGTGTGTGTGTGTGCGCGCGCACGTGCACTTGTGTCAACAGTGGGCAGAAACCAAAAGGAGGTAAACCAGGCGATTCTCCAGGCTCCTTAAGCCGAAGTAAAGAGGTAGGAACCCAGGAACACGTCTTCATGTAACTCTGAGAGTGAACACATTGTGCATACAGCAACGTATGGGACAAATAGTAGCACTTTAACTTTAAGAATGGCCCCATGGTCGTGAAGAGACTGTCTATCATCTTAGTGCGAGCTATGTCAGATTTCACACGGAAGTGGTGTCCTCTTTGGCGTTTGGGCAGTGACCTGACACGTTGTGAAGCTAGTACGCAGCATATCATGTCTTATAAGGTGTAGTAGTCACAGTTGGTACTGCTATGAATAAATGCTAGATCAGGGGTTCCCAAACTTTCCCCCAAGTAGCTAGATAGATAGATAGATACCTTTATTATCCCAAGGGTTAGGAAAATCATTTGCCCAGAGGCAGCATAGCAGTATAAGGTTATTTACAAAGTTACAGAGAAGTAAGAAAAAGATAAAAGAAAAACAAGAACAGAGTACAGTAAAGAGCAAGGTACATCAAGAGAGGGAACGAATAATATATAAATATATATATATATACTAGTGGTGTCCAACGATTAAATATTTTAATCGCGATTAATCGCATGATTTATGTAGTTAATCGCGCGATTAATCGCAAATAAGTCATCAGCTTTTATCAGGTCACAATGTAACTTAGAGGGATATCTTTCAAGTCTTTCGTGGCCCTATTAACTTGGGAGTGGAAATATTTGCTGGATTTATGCAAAAGTATGTCAATCTTTTATTCGAAATCAATTAAAAACGTAATAAATCATAATGGTATTGCATTAAACAGACTGCAGCTGATGAGTATATGATCTGCTAAATTGACTGTTGTGTCCACCTTTATGCTTTATTTACTGTATACTTGGTATTTTTTGTTACATCAACAGGGATGGAACTTGTAGCCAATATAGCCGATATCGTAGCCAATGTTTGTAAATATGCGATTAATTGCGATTAAAATAATTAATCGCGATTAACATAACGGTGAGTTAATTGCGATTAATTTAGTTAACTCGGACAGCACTAATATATACATGAAGTGTCCTTAAGCACAACTATCAAAATAGTACAGTCCAAATCAAAAGTGACCATAGCAGTCAATGCTAGTTAGTGCAAGTATCTCACTGTCATGTCAAACACAAGCAAAAATACCCAAAACTACTAACACAACCTAATAGTGCAGTGTCAAAAGTCAGTGTGGAAAAAAAAACAACTGAAAGGAAAATAAACTAGAAAGGGTGTCACAGCCAGACGCACTTGAGCACCCTCCTATAGCCTCTGGCTGCGACCCCGCTATTGTGAAATGGCTTAAAAAAAAGAATGGAAAAATAATGTATACTTTATGTCCATGAACACATTACACAACATTACAACATGTCATCATCTCCTCTATGAAATTGGTCTCATGTCTCATTGCCAGTTCTTAAAGTTATTGTATTTCTAGTTTGGCTCCCAAAGCCTTCTTTGTCTTAGTGTTTCTGATTCTGTCTATGTTTGTAATGGCCAGTGAAGGCTCCTCCTGCTGTTGCTTGCATTTGGGTCCAGGCCCCGTTCACAACTGTGACAGGAAGTCAAAGGCCCTCAGATCCGTTTGAAAATGCAGAGATATATTAATAACATCATCATTGTGATGTCATTGATACGCCAGAAATAAATGATAAAAGATTGGTGCATGCATGCTTTTTGATGCCTTGTCAAGACTGATGTCATCGGCCTTGCCTTGCTAACTAAAGGACTTCAATACCCATCATGCCTCTCTCTCTCACGGGGTGGGGCCACGAGGGGATCATCGGGAAGCTCCTCCTCCGCGCCGAGATGGTGGCTCCTTTGGCATTGCTGTTGATCCTGGCCTCTGCGGTCCGTGCCGTTCTGTTTGGGTCCAGTTTAGCAGCTTTGATCGCACACAGTGTGGAGGTGGTTTCTCCTCTGAACGCCTGGAAGAGAGTGGCGGAAGGTCTGGCTCTGCTCGACCTGGGATTATCACCCTACTCTGGAGAGGCGGTCCACGAGACCCCTCTCATCCTCTGCCTCTTCCACTTTGTCCTGGATTATGCAGAGATCACGCTTATGATGGCCGATGGGATCACTGCTGTGGCTCTCTTCCTAGCAGCAAAGGACTTCAATGAACAAGCATCCCGAAAGCAGAAATATGCCCTGGAAGAGGAACGCTGCGCTGTAGACTCCGTGGAGCTCCCCAGAAGCCCTGGTGAAATTAATCACATCCCGCTACAAGTAGCCCTGGTCTACCTCTTGAACCCATTCACCATCCTGTCCTGCGTTGCCAAGTCGACCTGTGGCCTAAACAACGCTGTCACTGCGCTCTACATCCTCACCACCCTTAAAGGAAATGCCCTGCTGAGCGCCACATTCCTGGCCCTCGCCACGTATCAGTCCATCTACCCAGTGGTGCTGTTTGCCCCGGCGTTGCTGTACCTCCTCCAGCGCCAGTGCATCCCAGTAGACGTTCACGGGTCCAGTTTCTGGTGTTTCCTACTGTGGTATTCCTCCATGTACCTGGGCAGCCTGCTGGTCCTGATGGGCCTGTCCTTCTGCCTGCTGGGGTCCTGGGACTTCCTGCTGTCCGTCTACGGATTCATCCTGTCCGTCCCGGACCTGACTCCGAACATCGGCCTGTTCTGGTACTTCTTCTCGGAGACGTTCGAGACGTTCCGTCTCTTCTTCCTGTGCGCGTTCCAGATCAACGCCTTCCTCTACGCCGCCCCTCTGTCCATCAAGCTCCAGGAGCATCCGGTGTTTCTGATGTTCATGCTGATAGCGCTGGCGTCCATCTTTAAGTCCTACCCTACGGTAGGAGACGTGGCTCTCTACCTGGCCTTGCTCCCCATGTGGAGTCACCTGCAGCCGTTCCTGAGGAACGTCTTCCCGGTGTGCTGCGTGCTGCTGGCCTGCACCGCCCTGTTCCCCGTCTTCTGGCACCTCTGGATCTACGCGGGCACTGCCAACCCTAACTTCTACTACGCCATCACTCTGCTGTTCAACATGGCACAGATCCTGCTGGTGGAAGATTATTTCTATGCGCACCTGAGGAGAGAGTATCACCTGACACACGGGCGGACAGTACCTCTCACTCCACAGACAGACACTGTTGAGCAACAGGACAATCCTCCTACTATTACCTAGTTTACACTGTTATTTTGAAGTCCTAGCACCCTGGAGGACTTATATTTTGAACTGGAATTGGCATAAACTCACTTCCGTGCCTTTTTTTTTCTTAATGGGAACTGCAATGAGCTGTAGTCAGAAGTGTCGGGACAGGAGACTTGGGGAACAGAACTCTGGACTGATATTGTGGTTTTTGGGGGAATGCAACAGGGTGGGGGCTGCGTGGGACTGTCCCTCTCGTGGTGGGCGGCGCAACTATAGCCAGATTCAGACTGACGGTGGTGTGTGCCCCTCTCTTTGTTGTCTCCTTTGGAGAGTCGTTAGACCACCAATTCCAGAGTTTTTACAGATAGTCTGTTTAAAAAAAAAACATTATTTTTTTTTTAATGTTTGAGAATATTAAACTATATGCAAACAAAGAGTTTGGTGTACCTCCCAGGTCTGAACTGTTTACCTGGTGTCATCTCTGGGCCTAAACTATCAGTGTGTTCAAATGCAACTGTCTTTGAGCTGAGTTAACACTAGGGAGTTCGCTACATGTAAATGGAGATCTTTTGTTTTGAAAAATATATTATTAAATACTGTTATATTATGGGTTGGTTATGAAAGGGGTGGTGTTATCTTTGGTAAATGAAGTAATGAATGCAAATTGTGGAAAGATCAGAAAACCTGCCTACCAGTGACCACATCGACAAGCTAATAGCTGCTTTCTATTCCTGGAAAGTTAGCATGCTACAATGGAAGCCATTGTTCTTGCGTTAATATAAAATAAAAATAAAATGTTGAAAAAAAAAAAAGAAACTGTCTAATGATGATTCATAAAATAATTACCATATTATTTGATTATATTATGGTTTTTACCATATTATCATGAGCATTAGTGAGGACAAATTATTTGAAGATCGTCCTTTAACAAAATAATTTAAAAAAGAGACTTTTTGGAGGAAAAACATCATCATAAAAAAAATGAGAAAAAATAGACTTTTTGGAGGAAGAACAAGGCAACATTACTAATGCGGGAGAACGGGTATGGCAACAGAAGGCAGAGTGGAAGGGGGGGCTAGTTAGGGGTGGGTGGGTTTGATTGTTTTATCAGTTAAATTAAACTGCAGCACCCAAGCCTCATGTTTTACACAAACCCGGGTAGGATCCACTCCTTGCCTTCCTGTCAAACAAAAACTCAACTTCAGAATACTGCTCACCACTTACAAGGCACCTAACAACCTGTCTCCCCCCTACCTCTTCGACATCCTCCACCCTTAAGTCCCCTCCCACTCCATCAGGTCTGGTGACACCAGCCACCTGGTGGTCTCCAGGACCAAGCGGGTGCGTAACGTTGTTTCGACACGCATTACTGCAACGTTACGTTCGTAACCCTATCTATAGCCACGTAGTTGGAGTAATGAGACAGATGTCGGACTGATGTATTCCTCCCTGACCAAGCACAGAACCTTGGGCCTTTTTTCTTGCCCCCTCCCTGTGGAATGCACCCCCAAACATAACGAAGCCCATTCGTAATGGTCTCCATAATGAATGGGCCATTCCCATTCTTCAAAACTGCTCTCAAAATCCGACTCTCCCCCGTTAACCGCTCACCCCTCTTGTTCCATTGTTTTGATAGTTTTTACTCGTAGACTTTTTTTTCCTAATAAACTTGATTATTTTTTTGTTTGTTTTCTCCCTCCCCATGTAAAGCGACTTTTCGAGAAGCGCAATACAAGTCTGTCTGAGATATTATAATCAGCTGGGTGAAGCTAGAAACTGAATTGGCGCCACGGGATTAACCAAGCTTCCCTTCCCGAATGCATATCCAACTGGGGCTCCTTGACATGGAAAAGGTTGAGAATCAATGCGCGTTCAGTAGCTGTTTTTAGAGCCCATTGTAGGGGTGATGTTTTGGGTTAGTGGGCCATTCACAGCTGTCCGCAATCAGAGATTGTGATCTTCTTCGTGGTCTTCCCGTTGGGGGATCCGTAGCTCTCCACCTTCTTCAAAACATCGAGCCCCTCCACCACATTCCCGAACACCACATGCTTCCCATTCAGCCAGCCAGTCTTCTCGGTACAGATGAAGAACTGCGACCCGTTGGTGTGTGGTCCGGCGTTGGCCATGGACAGGATGCCGGGGCCGGTGTGAGTCAGAGTGAAGTTCTCGTCTGCAAACTTGAGACCGTAGATGGACTTGCCGCCGGTCCCGTCGTGTTGGGTGAAGTCTCCGCCCTGGCACATGAAGCTGGGGATGACGCGGTGGAAGGTGGAGCCCTTGTAGCCGAAGCTCTTCTCCCCGGTACACAGCGCGCGGAAGTTCTCGGCCGTCTTGGGGACCACGTCGGCGCGCAGCTCCATGACAATCCGGCCCAAGGCGGTGCTGCCGGCGCTGATGTCAAAGAAGACTCTTGGTTTGGACATGGTGGGATGTGAGGATTATTTTAGGTTGAGACGGTTATAGTTGATCACTGAATGCGTTAACCTGTGCTTAAACTATTATCCTGTGTCTTTCTGTGACTTTTATATGGTGTTACTGTGATGAAGTGATGATATCAGTCATCTCCACGGCACGTCAGCAGGGGACATCCATATTTGGACCTAGCAGAGTGCGCAAATACTGTGCTCAGTAACCAATCAGGGAGCAGCGTTCTTGATGACATCACCACCAAAAAGTGCAACCTGATTTACTTGCGCGCTCTGCTGGCGCACAAGTAGGTCATATATGGCCAGGAGTGCACAAGGTGCAAGCTGGAACCTCGACTTGCGCACCAAAATTGGTGCCCAAATGTGGAAGAAGAGGGTACTTCCTGGAAGAAGAGGGTACTTCCTGGAAGAAGAGGGTACTTCCTGGAAGAAGAAGGTACTTTCTGGAAGAAGTGTTGATTCTCAAAGGCGGAAGACTTGAGCACAGAGCAGGCGCACTAGTGTTTCAAACGGTAGAGGCACAGTATAGCAGAAGTCTTGCAATCCCAGATTTTACCATCAGGCGGCGGCAGCATCTTCACTGTACTACCGCGTTCTGGGGCTTGATTGGGACATATGCATAGATGGCATGACCTTTTTTACAAGAACGTTCCTCCGCACACGTTAAACCCTCCCAATGAAACTCCTCACCTGACATGAAGTCATCATGTGTATCGGAGGACACACACACACACACACACACAATGCAATGCCAACTTTTCCCAATATCTTGTTATTGGCAAGTTGGAAACATATACTGTTCCTGGCATAATGATGATAGCATCAAGGTCGATGTGCAGTGGTTCCCAGACTTTTCAGGTGGAGACCCAAAAGATAGATTAGATGTTTGCCCGGGACCCAAACTAGAGAAAACAGCAGATCTACAAGCTCACAGCTCATTTGCTCACTTTTTTTTTTTTTACGTTTTGATTAAAAACAAAACGAAAATTAAGGGAAAATGTGTCCGTGACCCACAGACAGGTCCCGACCGAGTGTTTGAGAACCAGTGTGTTAAGGGAAGATGGAATGGAGCTAGATCGCGCCGCTAACCACGTGCAATCCACGTATTTGTGGGTGTGTTTGTATTTCAGGAGGACAAGCCCAAAGACCTCTTTGTGCCGGTGAGCACGCTGGAGGACACGCAGGCCATCCGCGCCGTAGCCTTCCACCCGTCAGGAGCGCTGTACGCCGTGGGCTCCAACACCAAGACCCTGCGCGTGTGTGCTTACCCAGAAACACTGGACACCAGGTACACAAGACCCTGCGCGTGTGTGCTTACCCAGAAACACTGGACACCAGGTACACGCCCAGAGCGAGCAAGGTGGTCGGCTAGGAGCTAGGAGCTAGGACTGGCGAAACATGTTCGCTGACTACCTTTTTTTATTGACGAAAAAAGAATAAAAACTAAAGCTACGTTTAAGACTACACATATTGACAATTTTGTCAACAAATTAAAAACTAGACTAAAATGTTAGGGAGGGAAGAGATCCAGTAGAACTAAAAGACAAGTCTTTTTACAGTATGTTTGGTTGCGCCATGAAAATAGCAGATGTACAAGCTGCGACGTGTTGTGAGCTTGTAGACGGCTATTTTCAGCATGCAACAAAGTGTAAAAATACATTTTTGTCGACAAAATCAGCTGTAGATTTAGTCAACTAAAATCTTATATTTAGTCGACTAAAGCTAGACTAAAACGAAAACATTTCAGGTAATTAAAATATGACTAAAACTAAATGAAATGTTACTCAAAAGACTATGACTAAAACTAAAATCAATCAACAACGTATGCTGCAGCCATACGTTCTCATCCCATACTATGTATGTATGTATGGTGTGCATACTAGTACACCAGCTGACATCACTTGTACTTCTCTGGATAAGAGTGTCTGCTAAATCGGGGGTTGTAAACTGCTATGCATTAAGCCACGGACCGCCATTCACTCCGAGCGGGTCCATTTGGTTCCTAACTATCAGTCATTAAGCTGGGACGCGCTGGAACCACCTCAAGGACCCAGACCCTACTTTGAGAACCACTGTGCTAAATGCCTAAATTGTAAAGGGATTATAATTGTATGTACCAGCTCATCTACTCAGAAAGTTTACAAAACACAGGTTCACTTTGGTGAGGAAACAATCTCTGACCGAATAAAATAGTGAATAAAGTAATGAATAAAGAAGATACAAGTCTAATATCAGCATGGCTTCCATGTTAGTCTCATGTGATCTATGATGTCAGACATCTATGATCAATCAGACTTTTTTCTCTTTTTATTGTTGATTACCTTTAGTCTAGCACTCAGCCTAAATGGCTCTGGATGTGCATGGCCTTTATGGCTATTTATCAGCTTGTGTTCCCAGACATCTATGATCTCCATATTTGGGAAATGTTTAGTTTTAGCATTTAGCATTTTCCCATTCAAGTCAATGGAGAAAATTAATTCACTAATAAATTAATATAAATTAAACTATATAACATATCTCTGAGCAAAATACAAGCACACGATTCCAGATGAAGCCGGTTCGATTTGACATATGGCCCAAGTGTGTGCCACCAAAACTGTGGGAGGAGTAGCACTGCAAAATAAAGTCGGAAGAGTACTATAGTCTGGCAACCACCCAAATAAGAAGTGATTCTCTCTTTTCTTCCTGCCATCAGCGGGTCAAGTCCGCCCAAGCAGCCAGTGGTCCGCTTCAAGAGGAACAAACATCACAAGGGCTCCATCTACTGTGTGGCCTGGAGCCACTGTGGACAGCTGCTGGCCACCGGCTCCAATGACAAATACGTCAAAGTGCTGCCTTTCAGTGCTGAGACCTGCAACGCCACAGGTACGCATCCTGACACGTCCCAACAGGTGTGGGGGGTGGGAGTCAGCCAGGAGCAATAACAGTAGTCCAAATGTATTTACCTTTCTTTATTCAGGGAAGACCATAGTAGTTCAAATGCAAACTGAAAGCGACTTAAATGGGTATATATTATCGTTAATACAATTAATGGTGGAGCCATGGGTGTGTCAATATGCAGTCATAGACAGCAGTCATCAGTATTGTCAATGCACAGTGTATCGCCTAAATCTAAAACAACCATTTAACTTTAGAATTACTTGGTTCCACATTGTTTTAGAATGGTATCTATTTCATAAAGAATTGTACTTATTACTTTCGTTTTACCTTCCTTTTTTTATTCAACAATTTCTGCTTGATAACTGGACATTATATGTTGTTTTTTTAATGTCTGCTGAATATTAACTATCAAGCCGCGGAATCAAGGATTGTTCTCTGTGGAATCAGGATTGTTCCCCGCAAAATCAATACTTTTTCTCTGTGGAATCCTGGGGGGACATGTTAAAGGTCTACTTGGGCTACTTGTTCTAAGTGAGAAAAGCAGGCAATCACCATCTCTGCTTCTTGCTTCCCTTGTTCTCCTCCTCCTCAGGCCCGGATCTAGAGTTCAGCATGCACGATGGCACCATCAGGGACCTGGCCTTCATGGAGGGTCCAGAGAGCGGAGGAGCCATCCTGATCAGCGCCGGAGCAGGAGACTGTAACATCTACACTACCGACTGTCAGAGAGGACAGGGGCTGCACGCCCTCAGTGGACACACAGGTGAATGGCTTTATTTACTCCTGTATTTTACTTAAAACGCATGGATAGACTATAATATGGACAGCAGACATTTTGGAGAGAAGTTGGGACTCTTCTCACTTCCTTCACAGGTGTTACCAACAATACTAATGTATGGTCAAACAGAGTCAGGGTGCTGATATTGTGCATGTTGGCTCACTGGAAACGCTCACCAGTGAGTCTCAAAATGTGGTTCTTTGGGGGTTCCAAATGAGTGCACTCTGAGTGTACAAATGAGTCCATTTGTAGACTCTCAGAGTTATGGGGGTCCTTGAAATAAAATGGTTTGAGAACCACTGTGCTACATGAAATGGAAAAGAGCCTTCATTTGTATCATTGGTAATACCTTTGAAGGAAGAGAGAAGAGACCCAACCTCTCTCCAATATGGCTGCTGTGCATAGAGCCTATTGTAGGACCATACAGAAACATCACATTTGCTTTTCTAACTCACATTCTTGAGGGAAATACATGAATGCTCAGACACTCATAACTCTGAATAGCTAGAGAATTTCTTTTTTCAATGTTTAATTTTGTTTAACCTATTTAGACCGGGAACACATTATTACATTAACCATTATTTTATGCTTTAGCTATTGAACAAGAATTGACACAGTCAATATATAAGCTGGTCAGATGGGGAAAAAAAAGTTTTTTGAAAAAAAAAAAAAAAAAAGTTTTGGAAAAAAAAGTTTTTTGGAAAAAAAAAGTTTTGAAAAAACTCGGCGTGCTCAAACAGTAATAACTGCGTATTACCTTACTGTACTTTACTGTACTGTATACTGTACCTCACTGTACTGTACTGTACATATTCTGTGTTCTATATCTATGAAGTCTGTGTTCTAGATCTATGAATTTTGTCACTCCCCCCCCCCGTGTATGTGTGTGTGTGTGTGTGTGTGTGTGTGTGTGTGTGTGTGTGTGTGTGTGTGTGTGACTTTTACTTATAACTGAGTACATCTACAGTGCAGTATTGATACTTTTAAGATACTTTTAAAAAAACAAGTGTAAAACATTTGAGTACTTTTTCCAACAGCTACTTTCCCCCATAGCCTGGAGGACTCCTGCTAAGTTTGCAGTTGCCTTAGAGCCTATTACTCTATAAATCTATCTGTGATGTCTGATTGTACTAAAACTAGCATGCTTATTAGGCAGTAGTGGGAAAAGTACTCGCATTCTTTACTTAAGTATCATGCAATACTGCAATGTCAGTGGAAGTCTTGTATTCAAAATGTAGGATACTTGAGTACAAGTATAAAAAGTATTTGTATTAAAATGTACCAAAAGCAGAAAGTACGCATTATGCAGAACTTAATGTAACCAAGGTGTTCAAATAAGTGTATTGATTGTAGGCATTTTCCAAAATCTTGTGGTATTTCACTGCTACATATCGTTCTAAATATATGCTTTCTTGTCATTTAGTACAATGAATGTGTTACCGTGTCTCTAGAAATGTGCTCATTATTGGTGAAGATACTAACTGTAATTCTCAAAGACTCGCATTGGTTCATTCAGCACATCGTTTTTGCTCTGTTTCATTTGATATTAAAATGCAACTCGAATTAATCTACTGTGTGGACACTGATCAGATGACAGGAAGAAGCAGCTCATCAATGAATGTACTTTGTGTTGCTTTTGTAAATTGTGTAGGGTACGATATTTTCATGACTTCACACCAAAGCCCATATCATGGTCATAGAGTTAAATCATTGACAACTTGCATACTCGTTCAGTTCATATGTTAATGCAGATGGTATGCAGATGGTGTGACACATCACCTACTACAGCCTACAACGATGCCCAGGGCAACACTGCATATTGTCTATAAATGGCTCACAGTTTAAATAACGTACGGTTTATTTGGACAATCATCTGTAACAGATGAAGTATAATTAAATACGACGTGATTAACGTTTGTTTGACATCCTCATCACAATTACATTGGATGCATCGCGTTGATTAAAGTGAATGGCTGCTATAGTTTTGCTAGTTTTCATCACCTAATCACCTTCCTTTCATAACCTAATCTCTACGTTTAGAATTGAAAGAAAAATAATGTTAATGTTAGTATGAAGCTAATTATAAAGCTTAAATGGATGATGATGTCAACAATGAGTTGTGAAAATCAAAGAATGATAACCGATCTACAAGCAATCATACAAACATTTTGTACTTTGATGCCAATACTTTTGTACTTTTACTCAAGTATAGACCTCTCTTTTCTTCTGTTTCATTTATCACAAGCAGGCTGGCCACAGGCACCGGCTCAGTGTGAAGGAATGGTGCTCCCTGCTGGACAAAATATTTCATTACAGCAGTACAGGTCTGGCTCCCAATCATGAGCTCGGTGACCATGTGACATGGACAGCCAATCGGCAAATAGGTCCCCTAGGTCCCCTGAATGTCTCAGGACAATGTAATCTGTTTAAAGAGCTGGTCCTGCTGACCAGCTAAAAATAGCAGTTATACGAGCTCACAGCGCGAGCTTCTATGTCAGTGGTTCTTGTATATCTAGAATGACATGATGCAAGTAATGTGGGTATGGGTTCCCATAGTCTCGCGTGGCCAGATTGTTGACTTTGTAAATGCTCCTGTCTAACAGTCTGGGGTAACGTAAGAAGAACGATTCGGGATAAAGCGGAAGTGAAGCCTCCTCCCCACGTTTTTAATATCGGCACATTTATCCTAATATAAGTAAAAATCATCTAAGCATGATTTAGCTTGCTGCCCTGCAGAATTGACATTTTCAAATATATTTTCACGAACGGAAATGCCAGCTTCCATTACTCGCCATTCAGGAGGTGTAGTTCAAGACTCTATATAGCATTCGGAGATTGTGGAATAGTTGTCTGGCTACGCGAGACTAGGGTTCCCATAACTCTGGTGATGAGAAGTGTCATGTGTGTGTGTGTGTGTGTTGTTGCTCTCCAGGTCACATCCTGTCTCTGTTCACGTGGGGAGGCTGGATGATCGCCTCTGGCTCCCAGGACAAGACGGTGCGTTTCTGGGACCTCAGGGTGCCCAGCTGTGTGCGAGTGGTGGGCACTTCCTTCCATGGTTCAGGTAACATTCATTAGCAATGATTTGTTCTCTCGTTGATTTACTGCTTATAATAATACAACTATAATACAACCAGACTACATCATCATTTGTATAGCACTTTTCAAAGTGTTTCACACAATCAAACACATTGAAAAACTTCAACCCAGGACTTACTTTTTATGAATAAAACAACCAATCTGTATGGTAGGGTATGTTAATACAATATAACAGTGGTTGGTTGAAGGTGATCTTCCTACTCTACCACTGAGACATTAAAGGAGCTATAGTCAACTTTTTCTTGAAAAACGGATGCTAAAATAAAAATAATGTTTCGAAAATATTTTATAAAAAAATAAACTTCATATATGTGTTTCTATTTAGAAATGACCACAAAAAGCGTAAAATAATGATAAAATAATCATTTTGGCCATTATCAAACCTAGACATAGACTAGAATGTAAACAAAGTGTCGGCCCTACAATGAAAAAGTTGACTATAGCTCCTTTAAGACCCTGGTGTCCTCTCACCAGTCACCGCATTGGATACTAGAAGCCATACTACCATCTTTATTGTAGTTGGGAGTTTGGGACAACCTTGCAAATTATCCATTTCCGTCATGAGAGGGAGATATTGACCATTGAATGTGTAGAACTGTAGGTAAAAAAATTAAAAAACGTGGATGAACACAAAGAAGTTGAAGCTTGTTTCCGTTCTGGTACACTACAAAAACACTCAACACAGAATATACAAAAACAGAACTACAGTGCAAACATGGTCAAAAACAAGTTGACATTCAGTCTAGGGGTGGGCGATATGGAAAAATACAATATCACAATATTTTCCCAAGCTGTATCACGATACACGATCTTATCACGATTCTTTTTCATAATGGTTTGTATGGTTTACTTAACAGTACAACCACCTACAGTCTAAGGTAACAAAAACTAAAAGAAAAAGGAGTAACAGACTATTTAGAGTCAAAATTATAGACAAAAATGCAGGTTTAAATTAATTCTGCAATGAATCTCCGTATTAACAATTCAACAGGATCTTTTATAAGGCTCCCTCATTGTATCACGATAAGATATCTCTGAAAAGGCATATCGTGGAGACATTGTATCGTATTGTATTTATCACCATATCGCCCACCCATAGTTCAGTCTCTCTTTTCCCCCTCCTCTCTCTCTCTCTCTCTCTCTCTCTCGCAGGCAGTCCAGTGGCCTCGGTGGCGGTGGACCCTAGCGGTCGTCTGCTAGCTACAGGCCAGGAGGACAGTGGCTGCATGCTGTATGACATCAGAGGGGGACGCATGGTGCAGATGTACCGGCCCCACAGCAGCGACGTGCGTTCTGTCAGGTTCTCCCCCGGAGCGCACTACCTGCTCACTGGTTCCTACGACACCAAGGTCATGGTCTCCAACCTCCAAGGTGAGCACAGGCACCTTTTCCATAACCTGACAAACCTGAAGAAATTATAATAAAAAATAAAGAGACAGTTCAGGTTTTTACATTGGAGTTTGAAGTTGAACCTGAGCTATACCTTCTTTAACTGCTTAGGAACTTTAAACTTTGTCATATCTATAATATGACAAATAGTGGAAATATCTAATCTACAAGCTCTCATGTTGTGATGTGACGGGTTGTGAGCTTGTAGAGATGTTATTTTCGCTGTTTCTGAAAACATTTGAGAAAATTGTCTGAAAACACAGACAGCATGGATAATTAAAGGATTTGGTTCAATGTTTGACATTGTATTATCATTATTATTATTGCAACCGTCAGGTCGCAAGTTACTATGAAAACCTCCACCGGCTGTCTGTCCCTCCGTCTGTCCGTCACGTCACGTCACATTTATCTCGGCACTGTTGCCCCTATCCATGCCAAACTTTGCATACACACTCCTTGGCTAGCAAACCACAACCTCCGCCACTGATTTCTCACATGCCCCTCTTCTAGCGCCACCACAAGGTTGCTTTTTGTAGACAACAGGAACCAATGCCACTTATAGGCCAATCTGTGTATACATGCGACCTGATGGTCGATTAGGGAGTCTTACTGTTTAAATATATATATATACACCGGTATATTCATAATAATCCATACGTATGTGATAATAATATATATCATATCATTGAGTTGTAACGTGTAGTGATTTTCCTTGGCAGGTGATCTGACCAAGCCGCTGCCACAGACCGTGGTGGGAGAGCACGGTGACAAGGTCATCCAGTGTCGATGGCACACGCATGACCTGTCCTTCCTGTCGTCCTCTGCTGACCGCACCGTCACGCTCTGGACGCACAAAACCTAACACACACACACACACACACACACAACCTGCCATAAACACCCTGAATCACACATCACAACATCGAATCATGACACACACCACTGTCTGTACACAACTAAACACTCACCCGCACAAATACAACACACACACACACACACACACACACAGTACCGTACATACATCAGTGGCACCTTCGTTCCCATCTGTAGGATAACTAATGGATACATGATAACCCTGTGATGATTCAACAACTTTTGTGGGTTTACTGCTGATTCTCTCTTTGGATTTGTTTCTTTTTATGAAAACCCCTCATGCTGGTTGTTCTTTTCTATTCTTTTCTTTTACTTTTATTCCCAGCGCTGTCACAGTTCCTTCATTTGGAATGATTGTAGGAGTTGATTGCGGACCGATGCTTTACTGCAGTGTAATGTACAACGATGGTGCCTTCCTTTTCCTTGACTTGTTTTCCCATTTTTAACTACACAGCAAAGTGGGACCCTTACAGGTTCATTTTCCTGTTTCATATTAAAGTGTCACTCTGGAATTTTCTGCGTGAGAAAAGAAAAATGCAGGGGCGTCCCGGGTGGCGCACCGTGGAGGGACCGGGGTTTGAATTAGTGATGGGTTGTTCACAAGTGATTCGTTCAAAACAACTAGTTCATGGCCGTGAACGTGAACAAACTCTTACAAGCTGTTACGTTCATGCTTTCATTCATCCCCTCCACCGATACACAGGACGGGAGGGCGGTCTGTACGTGCGACGTAATAAAAACGCTCCCGCGATAGTGTTTTTCATGCTACTGAACGGTGAACGAATCATTTGAACGGATCATTGCCGTGAACGAAATCGTTCGTTCACTGAAATGAAGTGTTTTGCCCACCACTGGTTTGAATTGTCCACGGTGCATCTGGCTTGGCCGGGCGTTCCCAACGAACACAATATTGGTCATGTTCGAGGGTGGGCTCGAACACGTCAATCGCTGGACTAGCGACTCCTAAGACGCTTGGCAGTCCAGCAGGGTGTGGAGCTCAGAGGAATGGCATAATGTTCCTCTCTGCACACGTTGCGTCCTCCCGTGAAACTCTTCGCGGCAGAAACCTCTCATCTCCATATTTTAACTTTTTGTGTTTTTTTCTCATTTGGGAGGAAAATTGGGAATTGGTATAATGACAAAATTGGGAGAAAAAGGGAACCATTTAAAAAAAAAAAGATAGGAAAATGTGATAGTGATTTTTTTCATTTCTTCAGAAGAATAAGGCTACATTCCTCGTTGTTTTGCACAGCGTTTTTGGTACAGCCAGTGTTCTGCTGCTACTGTTTGGAGAAAGTGTTAAGATGAGTTTTTGGCGTAACGTGCAGGTGTACATTTATTTCAGGGGCAGTTTCAGAGATTTCAGGAAGTTGCATCTGTGGAAGTCATAATATAGCCTAGCTAGCTATTGTCATTACAACTACCCCGTGGGATTAACTAATGTCTAACATTTGCATTGATAGCTTTCAGTTTTGTAAATAGGAAACAAATACGGTGTAAATTTGCTCGTCATTTTGTTTTACATGTAAAAATCAGTGTTCAGCGCTCTGAAGCTGGTGCGGTGTCTTGCAATGGCTTGCTTGCAATCGAAGAACCTGTTTTTAATTTGTAATTATCAAGATCAAAGGGAATTAACATTGGGGAATATTAATCCCAGTGTCCTAATATATTTTCTATCACTGATGAACTAAAGCTCTGGTATGCCTATTACTGATGATACATACCTATATCAACACAGTACACTAGGTGGCAGTGTTTCCCCCCATAAGGTTATTATTGAATGCACAATGTAATGAGTCAATGACATCTTAAAAGCACGTTTTGATATCATGATGAAGCCGTGTTTGGAGCGTAAGCATTGCATTACTTTGTTGTCATTTACTTTCGCACTTTGTTTTGACACTCGTTTTACTAATTTGCTAACCAGGAAGCATACTTTTAAGTTGTTAAGCTTTGTTCTTTTACATGCTCATGTACAGAAGATTGTTTTAATCAAAAAGGCCAAACTAATATGTATTTATTTATCCGTTATTGTTTATATGTATGTACAGTTAGGTTGTTTTTGAAATGGTAGTGGCGCCTGTAACGTAGCTTTTCTAATTCTTGTTTTTAAAAAGTGATTAACCACTTGAACCCTATAGTGTCGCTATTCTGGCCATGTCATAATAGCCGAACATTTGGCGAAAACAGCAGACCTACAAGCTCACAACGGGTCGCGATGCGTTTTGAGCTTGCAGATCAGCTATTTTCCTATGAAGAGATTTGTTTTAGAGGGAACAAAAGGAAGGGGACCAAGTACGAACTCCCGGGGGACCCCAATCAATGAAGTAAATATAGGGTTTGAGTGGTTAAATACAGTAATGGTAGCTTATTGACGTGTGATCGCTGCTAAGCTATATAAATAAAAGGGTCTGACACTTCAGACTGAGACTGATGGCGTACACTGTGGTTCTTTTGACACAGAGGAAAGCACACAAGTCTACAGTACACTTCTTAAACCCTCTAGTACACAGTGGCCTAAAGCAGTGGTTCTCAACCTTTTCAGGCCACGACCCCCAAAATAATCATATTTGAACTGGGGACCCCTGACGAGCACTAAGAGTTGAGGCATTATATTTGGTATTAAACGGTTCCATTGTGAAAATAGCAGATTTACATGCTCCCAACGCCTCGCGTATATTTTTATTTTGTTTACTGTTGAGTGAGAACAATGTTGCACATTAAGTTAATCATCTGGGGACCCCCCAAAATAATTTGGGGTCCCGACCCACAGGTTGAGAACCACTGGCCTAAAGGTTAGAGGAGTGAGCTTGTAACCGAAAGGTTCCCGGTTTGAGTCCCCAGACCAGCAGAAAGAAATGTGGGTGGGGAAGTGAATGGCCAGTTGGCCACCACTCCACCCCTCCCCCAACACCGCGGGAAGGGTCCTTGAACAAGACACTGAACCCTCACTCCAGTGGTCAACAGACTGTGGTTACACTGGGCATTCCTGAAAAAGACAATTAGTTCTCAGCTAATCTCCCCTAGGTAAATAAAGGTAAAAAAAAAGAGAGAAATACAAAGTACTTTCTGAACTGACACAGAACAGGAAGACAAAAATAA
The DNA here is from genome assembly GCF_963921795.1 of Nannobrachium achirus. Classification (NCBI taxonomy): domain Eukaryota; kingdom Metazoa; phylum Chordata; class Actinopteri; order Myctophiformes; family Myctophidae; genus Nannobrachium; species Nannobrachium achirus. Next base: position 12,865,810 of record NC_137814.1, read on the forward strand.
ATAGTAAAAAAAACAACACTACATTAGACTTATTCTGCACTACAAATCCAAAGTTCAATAAGTACGTTTTTGGACACAGACGTATTTGTATATCCCAAATGTCAAAAAAATGTGCCGTTGTGATTGGGGGAGATTAACAATCACCTCGAGAACTGATATACAATCAGTGTAATATCACTTATATGCCAATATCTTATTTGGCTGACAGTTGAAAAACTTTTAAAGCCATTTTCCAGTCAAATTTCTGTTCGTAGTTACTGCACTTTGGCTTTGTAGGGCAGTATTGTCTTCCTGTTCTGTGTCTGTTGTTGTACTTATAGTTTTGTTAGTGTGAGGCTACAGTACTTGTCCGACTTTTGTTCCTTCCATCTTTCCAGATAAATGTTATTTTGCCGCACTGGCCATATGTCAAATCGACCGGCTTCATCGGAACACGTCTGGGTGCAATGCAAAAATTAAACTTTTCCCAAATATGGAGATGACTGACATCATAGATCTCTGACGTCTTAGACCACATGAGACTGACACAGTATGTCCATATATGGGCATTCAAAGTCAATTAAAGATATGGGCTTAATATTGATGACATCATGGATCTCCATATATGGGCATAATAGGGACAAGGACTGACACAGAGATCTCCATATATAGCCATAAATGTATTAGTGAATTAATTTTCCCCATTGACTTGAATGGTAAGACGGAATTCATTTGCAAGTGTGACTCGCGCCACGGCAAACAAACTTGCAATTTCCAATTGCAGCTTTCTAGTTTTTATTTTCTTAAAATATATTGTATCGTATTGGAGCCTTGGAGCTACCTACTGTATATACTATATATCCATCTATGTAGGCTGGAATTGGGGACAGAGGTGAATTTCTCATATCACAGTAGTGTAAACGTAATGCTGTGAAGAGGTAAACGGCTTGATAAATATACTTAAAACTATGACACAAAAAGAGAAAGGATAACATTTTTACACTAAATAAAAGAGGCTTTATTCCTCTGTTTTCAATCAAAATGCATGTAGTACAAAAGAGTACTGGGGTATGTACACTGGTGAAAAGAATGAATTTACCTGACCTAGATCCCTCCTAAATCAAACTGAAACATGACATACAAACAATAAAAAGAAAAGAGTACAGGGAATGAGTGCTGTATGTTTCTCCTATCTACACTATCTCATAACAAACCATCACAAGCAAAACCACATCGATACAGACAGACACAGGACGGCAATTTACAGAAGCATAAAACAGTCATTACATAAACGTTAACTGCAGTCATGTATCTAAAGATACATATTGGGGTATTGCTGAAATAATAGGAATCCATAATCAATCAAAATACCCACCAAAAAATAAAATAAAAAATAGTGTTGTCCCTGATATAGCATATACAACTACTCCTGATGATATGTGTTCGTAGTGACGTGCAAATCCAGTTTGTAGCTGAAAAAAACAAACAAAACAAAAAATCAATCCATTGAACCAAAGTTCACTTCCAAATGAGTGTTGTGCCTTTTCCCTAATAGATACTACATAACGCTGGCAGTGCTTTGTTGTCTTCAAGGACAAATAAAGAAGACTTGAAGTTCCTTTCTGCTTCCCACCTGTGACGGCCGTGATGCAAGCCATTGTGAGCAGAGAGCCCGACTTGAGGGCCAGATGTTTGAGGTCCAATGCCTGGACCACCGATGTTTTGATCCATATTATTTTCTTATTTATTTTTTATATTTGCGTTTGACAATGTTCCCCTATGACCGTATGACGACATTCCCAAAATATACCAGGTAATATACCAGGTTGAAAGTGGTTTTAAAAATGCAGCACATATCTTTCTGCATTAACTGCCGCTATACCGATTTAAATCAAAATAAGTTCAAATCATAATGGCCAATAGACGTATGGGCCGGGCTCTACTCGAGAGCTTGTGAGATCTGAGTCGTGCCATTTTCAGTGAGCGATATCGTTGCACAACGGGGTATAGCCATCGCTGAGGGAAAAAGGAAGACGATGCTAACCGTCCTCCAAACTCTTTCAACAGACAAAAAAAAACCTTCTCTCTGGGTTCATCTGTCGGGTGCTTTGCCCGCTGTCGGTGGCCTCTCTCTGGGCAGCAGGGGACTCAGTTGGGGCCGGGGGGCCTGGTGGAGGGCAGCGTGACGCGCTGCTCGTCCATCCGTTTGGCCTGCGAGCGCATGATGAGGCTGAAGAAGTCCTCGTCCGGGACGGTGGGCCCGCGGGCCGGGGGAGGAGGGGGGGCACAGCGCTGGTCGTCCAGGCGAGACCCCTGGCAGGAAAAGGGAGGAATCATGTTAAATCCATTACCGTTAAAATCAGTCATGTCAAGGTCCATTATTTATTCGGCGTTTGAGCCACGGACCACCGTTTGATGTACCCTCTCAGACCCAAAACATATAAGACTTCCACAATTCCATGCTGTATTGATGTTGGTACTATAGGAGAGATAACAGGCAAGGATTTAGCAAAATAACACATTTTATACATTCTCCAATTATGTAGACTTCTTGTAAATTAAGTAATGCAGATGTCTAACAATAATTTATCTCTTGAGGGCGTAACATTTTAGTTAGTTAAAGATCTATAAGGGTTCATTTGGTAACCAACTCGCCATCATTTAGCTGGGGACCACCTGGGACCCCCTCAAGGACCACTGGTGGACCCCGGACCACTAGTTGAAAACCACTGTTAAAAGGATTTAATCTAAACACAGACTAATAGACTAGAGTTTGGATGCATGGAGGAAAATACATTCTGAGAGGCCAAAATACCATATATCCCAAGAACATTAGAGGATATTTCCATGTCTGGAAAAAACAAAAAACTGAGCGGATAGAATTGGTATCGTAATGGTATTCTTCTTAAAGTAGCTATACACATTGGTTGCCAGCCACAGTGCCAATATTGTATAGCTGGGGATGCCACAGTTTAATATTTATTACGATTTACTACTACCACTATTTAATACTTATTTTAACTAAAAATATAATTATTTAAATGAATTAAAATTTTGGTCAAAATTATCAGTAGTTGATTGTCTAGGACTCCGCATCAGACCAAAAATGTGGCATCTTTATTTCTTAGTCATAGGAGAGGCATGTCTAAAATACCTGACCAAAGTTCTCTGTTCTCTCTGCAGTGGATTAGTTCAACAACACCACCCAGTGCTCTGACGTCACTGGGAAGTGGCTGCAGAACAGGAAGGAAGTAGAACCAGCTCATGGAACCAGCATATTTTGATATTAAACTTCCTCCAAACTTCCTTGGGGTTTGTTCTACGGTCTTCAAAGGCACAATTCGCTCTCACAAAATACTGTAGGCTTCAGAGCTATTTTGTGAGAGCGGATTATTGTTCCTTTGATGATCGTGTTTGTTTATAATCTGCACCCGGCTTTGATCTCTGTGGATGGAGCACGCCAAGCCTTGGCTACTTCTACGGTTCTGCGGTCTGCACTGTACAGCCATCACAGACTCTTGCGTGTTTCCTTTCCACCAATGAGAATCTTGCGTCCAATGTAAACCGGTACATGCAATCACTGTTGGTAAGGCTCTGTGAGCAGGAGTATGATTTAAAGGTATCATACCATTAGGGTTTTATTGCTTCAACTGATTTTGTTGACTATCAGTAATTATTAGTCTGACCAACGCCAGGCTTTTGATTTAATGCTAACCGCCATTTTGTCAAGTAATGGTGGATATATCGGCCAAACCTGAGAGCACACATTACACCTGTTTTAAAGTTTTAGAATCGATTTTAAGATCCATTTATTGGATTTAGCAATGCAGGTCACTGAATCAGCTGACATTTTTAAAATAAATCTTAAGACACACAGTTTCTGCATTACTCTAATTTGTATTTTCTATTTTTCTAATTTTATTGTGTTTATTTTAATATTCTAAATATTTCTCAATGTTTTTCCTCCTACTTGCCTTCTTTTAAATTGTTGTTACTTTATTTTTAAACCCATTCTGTGAAGCACTTTGAACTGCACCTGCTGTATGAAATGTAAATACACTTTGATTGATTGATTGATATCCACATCATCAACATAAAAGTGTCGAAGTTTACCCCGGGAACGCAGCTTGTAGATCTGCTATTTTTGAAAAATCGTGAACATCTGTGCAAGTCTTTGAATATTTTTGACCCGATTCTATAAATGTCTTCTAAATCCCTCAAAGGTTTTTGAAAAACTTAAGTTTCTACGTCAGTGGTTCTCAAACATTTTCATGTCAAGGACCCCTAGAATTATATATATTTGGCCACCGACCCCCATCTCAAAATATTATGTATCAGGGACCCGTTAAGTTAAGTTCCACACTCATAATGACGTGGTGTCTCGGCCTACCTGGCACTTGACGAGCATGTCGAAGAAGTCGTCGTCCGGCTCTGCGTTGTCTGCGTTGGCCATCAGGTGGTTGAGGACCGCCTGGCTGTTGTGTTGGTTGAGCCTCAGGCCCGGCAGGGGGGGGCCCGCTCCTGACGACTCCTCTGGCCTCCGGCCGCGCGCCACCGAACTCGCACCTGAGACGTTCACAGAATCCGACGCCGCTAGAGTGGACAGAGGAAAACAGGAAGAGGGAATTAACTCATTTTGTGCTCCAGAAATGAACGGATTAAAATGTCCAGCGTGCCTCTCGCTGGCTCCATAAGCGGCCAGTCTCTTATTTTGAAGGCCAGAAGTCGATTGCGTAAACACTTCCGGTTTGACGTCATCACGTCATTCACCGGAATCGCTCGTCGTCAACATGCCGTTGTGTAATGGCGGATCGTTGCTTTTCAACATGTGTTTTATTAGCGAGAATCTACTTCCATCCTCCCCTTTGAAAGTGTTGTTTGGAGATAATGGACATTAAAGATGAGATTCCTCGTCTGCCTCAATGTTATGGGATTACTATTTTGTGCACGTGGATCCGTGATGATGATGAATCGGCGAGGGCGATTGTGTCAGGACCTTCAGCTCAGCTACAGGGTAGGAGAACCGCCGTTATAGTAATAGAATACTTTTCACGAGTATACTCGGGATCGGCACCATATGATACTCGAGTATTTTTCACGAGTATTTTCGGGATTGGCTACAAATGAGTTAAATGGAAGTAGAAAGGGAAGCTTTTTTTTAAATTATTCCCTGACTGGTTAAAAGGAGGTGTAAGTGATGTATTTGTTAAAATAAGTGTTAAATCAGGGGTCTTCAACAAGGGGGTCCGGGACCCCTAGGGGGTCCTCAGAGTTACTACAGGAGGTCCTCCAAATCTTTGTGTTATAGAAACGTTTTTCCTCGTGTCCATATTCAACAAAAAATTGCAGATCTACAAACTCACAACGATCGGCTATTTTTGGCAAAGAGGTTTGGTGTAGAGGGGAAACAGAGCAGACTAAGCACAGAGTGAAAAGTCAAGTATTGACGGTTAAAGTGGTTAAATACGTATCTGAAAACACAAATTGACATGAATCCAAAATACACTGATGATTGTGCTGTCAAACACTGAAACTATGGAATCTCTGAAAAGGTTGTGGGGGTCCCTGGCTCATCTCTCAACTAAGGGGTCTTTGGCCTGAAAATGTTGAAGATACCTGTGTTAAATATTCAGATGGCAATCAGTGATATAGAGCTTTTTGTTAGGGTTAGGGTCTTCCTGTCTCTCCAGCTCTTTAGTAAATAGAAAATACATCGTCAGGTCAGGTAATTTCATCCTATCAGCAGGGAGAACCCAAAAAGCTAATTTTTGTCCAACTTTGTCTGCTAATGTTTTGCTTCAGTTTCTAGTCCCAGATGGGTTGACCTGGCCACTCACATTTCCTCATGCTTCTGGCTGGTGCTTGTGGAGTGTCCTGTACGGAGCAGCGCTGGTCGTCCATGCGGTTGCTCTGGAAGCGGCTGAGCAGGTCGAAGAAGCCCTCGTCTCCCAACATGTCTGGACTGACTCGCTGAGACGCACAAACACAACCAGAGAACAGAAGCTTCAGAAAGGGACATGGATGGGGATGTCATGCAGGGGTTGAAGCCAAAACAATCCCAAGACTGAAATTTATTTTCAGACCATGCCCCAATATGTGATTTTTGAAACAATATTTGGGGTGTTTCCCTGAAGTTCTGAACTGCCTTCACTGAAAGTGTGTGTGCCAATCCATGCTTCATTTTATAGAAGTATCTTCTGAAGTTCTGTTGTATTCTATTGCTAGTCTGGCCAATTCAAATACTCATATTGTGAAATCACTTGACTAGCGTTTTGACGACTTTGTCATTCACGCCGCAGCCATCGCTACACTTTTAATTTTTTTTTCGGATCTGCAATGATCACAGAAATAGCCCCTATGTAGTTCTCAAGACTGAAATCAGAACCCAAGACTGAGAACTTTAACCCCGGCCTGGATGTCATGACACACTGAACTATTATCTGATACGATTCAAGAAGCTGTAGAACTGTTATAAAGGTATAGTCTTTGCCACCGGTTAGCCAACATACCAACTAATCACTCAAGTTTCCCAGCTAATTTATGTACACAGATGTTTATCAGAATGGCAGACATTCATTTTGTCTCACTTTAAATCATAAGGATTGTGTCATAATCTGTGCACCTCAAATACGGTAAGCAACCTACACAGTTGATGCGACCCAGGCTACAGGCTGCTTAACTCAACCCCTGCCAAAAAAATAAGCCTTTGTACCCCTTCCCTGCCATGCCCGAGGAACCCGAAGATTTAATAAGCTTTAATTAAAAAAGAAATTATCGAGGCGGAACTAAAATAGGCCGGAACTAATGCTCCGTGATCGGTTTCTACACGGACACATTATTGAGCGGACCAGTTAACATTGAGACCGTAAACCGGAAGCGGCAGTCCGTCCTCTATCCTCTATTCGTTGGCTTTCTGTGTAAACACGGAGAACTTATGGATCAATTGAAAAAAAAATAAAAGGATTTGAGAAGCTGATGGAATACGCGAACACACCATGCATAGCAGTGTTCGATCACGCACGATGGGAACTGGATTAGCGGCCGCTTTAACAGGTAGGAGAAGCCAGCAGTGAAAGACATAGAAAAAACTTTGGGCTCCTCGGCCGTTAACTACGAATGAGTTAATAGGCTGGTCTGTCTACAGATTTTCATTATGGAAGATTAGCATGTCAACGCGTTCTGGTATCAATCCATTGTGCAGTCTGTTGAGCGTAAGGTTCACTGCCGACAACAGCTGTGCACACACACACACACACGCACGCACGCACGCACACACGCACACACACACACACAGGTAGCTTGCCACTAGTCTGGGGAAACAGAGGTTGTTAACTTTCCACTCTAAAGGATTACATTTTTCAGGGGTGGGGAAACATCTCTGGAGTAGCTCTCCACTTTGTTTACTTGACCATTTTCCTCCGAGGTAATGTTGTTAGTTAAGTCAAAAGCACCGCCTTTGTCCTCATCTGTGCAAAATGGATCACTTGCAACAAGCAACTTTGTCATCGCCCTCTTTTGTGAAATGGTGCCAACCCGAGCTACAGTTTGTTCTATCCATATTTATTTCTATCCCTGTTTAAATTAGTATTTCAGACCCTGATTTAAAAAAACACACACATTCATCGATTATAATTTTAATTGTCACACTTGTATCATTAATTAACTGCCTGGCGAATCGATGCATCGTTGAGTCCCTAGACATGGATGTCGACTGTTGTTGACCCTCTGTCCCTCCCTGCCTACCTTGTGGGGTCCCTGTGTGTTGTTGACCCTCCCTCCCTGCCTACCTTGTGGGGTCCCTGCGTGGGGGTCTGGCTGGTGTCTAGCGTGTTGCTGGTGTCCTGCAGGACCTTGGTGGAGCCCCCGGCGGCCTTGTGCTTCTTCCCCCGCAGGCGGTTGACGAAGAACAGCTTGGAGGAGGTCTTGGCCAGGGCGGGCACCGACTGTTTGGCCAGGATGTCCCCGTTCCACTTCTGGCCCTTCAACACACGGGAACAACGTTATAGAGAACACCAACGCATGAGGCTATGAGCTGATTGGAGGATGCTAGCGTGTGAAATATGAAATAGGGAGAAGATAAATCTTGTGATTATCCATGGTTGTAAAAACAAAACAAAACAAGCACAGGGATTCCTGGCTAATGATGTAAAAAAGTCTGGTTTTGCATTCAGAGGTCAGGAAGGAGTGATTTATGAGGCACAGTGTGGGAGCCGAGCATTAGCAACAGAATGTGTTGATACCAGTGTTGGGCAGTGAAGTCAAAGTAATACATAATGCAAGATTATACTGTATCCAGTAATGAATAGAGTTACAACTATTACAACTGCCAAAACAGTAAAAAAAAAAAAAATAGAATATCGTGTAAAAGTACATTTTCTTGAAACTTTCATATATTTCTTGAAACTTTCACACATTCTAGATACATTGGACATCCAGTGAATTATTCCAACCCTTTTTTTGTTACAACTTTGAATTTCTATGGCTCATGAATATCAAAAGTCCATATTTCAAAATATTACAATAATATTACACAAGACCATTCAAAACAAGGATTTATAATAGAAATGTCAACCTTCTGAAGTCAGAGTTGCTTGAAGTCTAGTGGGAGGTTTCTGAAGTCAGTTCTGATTTGGGGTGCTATGGCATCTGCAATGCTTTTTTACACAGTATTCAAATTTTTCGAGAAGGATCTGTATAATTAGTCCTCGAAGGAATCAGCGATTCCATGATCGTGAATATTATTTCACGTCCATTCGCGGATTTTTCTGCCGTCCACGGAATAACTGTAAACCTGACATTATATCAGTTATTACTCCTACTATAAAACGATTTGTAGCCTACATGGTGAGGTCGCCTCATATGACTTTGCTTCACAGGGTCCTAGGGGAATAGTTTGACTGACGAACGCTGGATGGTCCCACATTCCTACATGAAACTGTGTCCTGACATATAGTTCCTCTATGCCTATGGTCCTGGCAATGACAATGCTAATGCAGAAGAGAATAAATATTACACCCATACTAGATATCCTCTAAAATGTAATTACTATGGGCATGGTTTGGATGACAATATAGTCTTTGCAACAGAAATTAAATATTAATTATATTCGTCCAAGTTAACTAGCCAATCACTGTCTGATGAGGAAGGCAGCACGATTCTTACATTCATCTTGTTGTCTGGAGTCAGTTTCATCAGCTCCAGATTCTCCATGCTGTGTCTACGACTCGTCCTCGGCCGGGCTCCTGAAACACACACAGGTGAGGACATCAACATTTTAGGACGGCCAGGAAAATTGTCCTCACAGTGTTTATTTCTCAAATACTAAGTTCAAGTTCACACATGGCGTCAGACAAAGACATTGCCGTGTGGTGGAGCATACAGTAAGCTTAAGGATGGGGGTTGAGGAGGAGGAGGAGCTGAAGCAGTGTGTGTGTGTGTGTACCGTTATTATGGTCGAGGTCCTTGTTCTCTGACAGGGTGGAGTTGTTGGTGCTGTAGCTCAGACCCAGAACCGTCTGGAGGTCTGACACGTTCATACGAGCTGTGAGCTCCCCGCTCCTGTCTCCAGTCTGCAAGGAAACACGCACACACACACACACACACACACACACACACACACACACACACACACACACACACACACACACACACACACACACACACACACACACACACACACACACACACACACACACACACACACACACACACACACACACACACACACACACACACACAGAGAGAGATGGAGAGGTTCACTTCTGGAATTTACTAGCGTTCCCAGGATGTTACTGGGAACGGGTCGAACCTTGAGACTTATGAGCCATGTAATGAGTTCCATTAAATGCTTCTTGCGCAAGTATCCACTAGGAACCGACAAAATGTGCACGCTTAAAAGTAGTACGGTTTCTGTATGGCAGGATGATTGATTCTGTAAATCAGATCGATAAGCTTTTGCCGCAGTGATAATCTGCTATCACCGCTACGCCAGCCATACGGGCCAGAATTAACCATGTTTTAACTCATTCTGTGCCAAATGCCCAAATGGCTCCAAGGTAGCTGTGCCCTGATTTTGTATGTTTTTCTTTGCTATGCAATGAAAAAAATGTTTTTTTTTTTTTATATAATTTTTTTCCCCACAGAAACAGACACAGTTGTTGTGATTCAGTGGCAAAAAGAATTTTGTCAATCAGACAAATGGTTCCAGAGATAGAGCTGTTTGAATGAAAAAAAGTGTCCATCCACTAGAATGGACACACATTTTCTCAATCAGCTAAACGAGGGAGCCAACACACAAACAGAGAAAACCATCTCTCTGATCTCAGGTCATTTTGACATCTTTAAAAAAATAATAATAATAATAATAAAAAAAAAAAAAAAAAAATTCTATACAAAAAACACAAAAGACGTCAAAGACGTCATTGGCACAGAACGCTTTTGAAAAAAAAAAACGTCAAGAGACGTCATTGGCACAGAATGAGTTTTTAACATGGCGTCCCTATTTTTGGCACGTCATTAAAAATAACACACGCTATAGTATTAAAACAGGGCTGTAGTGGTTAACCTCTGTGGGCTTTTGTTCGTACCTCTTTGGAGATCTCCAGGTGCTTCTCAGCAAAGTGCATGGCTTGGTCATGGTTCCCCAGTGCTGTGTGAGCGTTGCCCAGACTCCAACACGCCCGGCCCTCCCCGATCCTGTAGCAACAAACATCCACACCATCCAACACAGAGATGCTACGGTCAAAACAACCAAACTGTCCTGTCCTGCCATGCAATGGCGTGGGCTGAGCTCCAAGTTATTTTTATACGATTTTAGGGTTGAGAGGAGGAGGTAGGCTAAACCCACGACGGTATGATTATGTGGACAAGAGTAAACCTACAAGTTGAGCTATGAGTGGGCTGAATATTTGACAGAGCTGACTAGTAGTAGTAAACTCCTAAACAATGATTCAGAGAAAATGTCTGTCTCCCTGCTACAAATTCACAGTGCAAGTTATAGCAAATTATATTTTAAGGTGCTGACAAAGCTGCCATGAACCCAGAACAAGCAATGTGGTGAAGAAGGTTATCGCTCTGAATTATTGTAGTATAATAATGTTGTAACATTGTAGTAAAACGGTAAATGTATAATGTGGAGAGTAAACATTAAGCATGAATTATACTTCATTGTAAGACAGAGTCACTCGCCGAAAATAGCCATTCTACAAGCTCACATCACATCACGTGGTGAAGCGTTTGGAGATCGTAGATCGGCTATTTTCGGCGCACGACTCTGTCATACGATTGAGTATGCATTAAGCCTAACTCCAAGTGTTTTCTGTGGTAGTAATGATTAGTAAATGCAGCCCGGTCTGTGTGTACCTGTCATTGAGGTCCTGAGCGATGATGAGATGTTTGAGGTGGTAGTCGATAGCCCTCTCGTAGTCCTGCAGCAGAGTGTAGGTGTTGCCCAGACTGTAGCAGGCCTGGGCCTCCACGGCGCGGTCCTTCAACTGCCTGGCCAGCTGTAAGCACCTCCTGAAAAACAACATCCACACTCTCCTTTAGGGATGGGAGTTATGGGACCATAATCGCTATTATCGTGATAAAAAAACACTCAAAATAATCGTATTGTGGAGATTTACATGTATTGTGAAATGATTGTCCGTCGTACACTGGGATCAATCCACCTTTTCTTTGCCAGCTGCATTTCCGGTACCATTTAAAACGTCTATAATTGTAAAATGGACCTGGAAATAACATACTCCTTTTTTTCACTCTGCACTAAATGTCTTTAGCCGATCTACAAGCTCACAACGCAACGCGTTTATCTATTTTTTGGCAAATGTTCCACCCCAGGATAATGGATGTTGGGGATATTTTGATTATCACAATAATATCGTAAATCGCATGTTGTTTTTGTCACAATAATCATGACTTGACATTTTCATATCGTCCCATTCCTACTCTCCTTCAGAACACAATGGACTCAGATGGAGTTGTTTTGGCCGACAGCAATAAACGATTAACTGCATGATCAATCGATCGATACTGTAGGGTTTACCTTACACCTGTTATACAGTAACTGTGATTCTGGGTGCCGATGCAGACTTCTGAAGCAGAGTGCATTGCTATTACCTAATTCATTAGGCATACTAACTGAACGCTACACTCAGTCTATTTGCAAGGGTCTGCTACTCTGCTTTCACAATCATCCATGATTGGCACATGTAGTAATGAGTTCAAACAACTTAGCAGTCAATGCGAAAAACACAGAATCATTATTAGGTTTGTTAAGATTTCTTTCTCTGGTTAAATAAAGACCACAAAAGAAATTCATTAATTGGCAGCAACCAATATATTTGTTGAAGGAAATATTGAAGTAATAAGGCTCTCATTGATTGCATGGTCTTTGCCTGCTGGCCATCCAGACACTGTAATGTGTTCATGGGTTTTACATCTGAGAAGTGCTGTGGCTGCCCTCACACTTCTGTCCACACTAAGCTCTTTAGGACTTCCAAGGACTGCGTTAAGACTCCAACGAGAGACTGCTGTTGTTTCAGCTGGCCTTTGAGCAAAAGCAACCAAATGTCATTAATAACAGCCTGACAAGGAGGCTCCTTCCTTACTTGTAATGCTCAGCCGCCACTTCAAATTCCCCCAAGAAGATAAAGGCGTTCCCCAGGTTGCAGTATGCCCGTCTCTCTGCCGAGCGGTCGCCAAACTCCTTGGCTATCAGCAGCCGCTGGGTTGCGATACGGGGGAAAAAAAAAGAAACATTTAAAATAGCGGATCTCCAAGCTCACAACAGCTGCCATTTCCGGCGCGCTGGGTTGAGCTTATCACATCTTAGACAGATACAGGCCTTGGAAACAAACAAAAGGAAATGGGATTTGCTGCATACTGTACCTGTTCATGGGAGGCCACTGCGTTGCGAAAGCGCCCCAGCAGGTAGAATGTGTTGCCGAGGTTGCCGTAGGTTCGACCCTGGGCAGCCCGGTCTCCGAGTTCCTTTACTATAGACAGGTTGGCCCTAAATAAACCACAGCGCGTGCAACCAAATGGTCAGTCAACAACTCTGGGACATGGTTTACGTAGTTCTAACTACTGTATATAAGCCGTCAACACTGTTTATTTACTCCCACCAACACACCATACAGTGCTAGTTTGTGGTTCTACAGCCAGAAGTGAGTGAACTAGGCAGATCTTTAATGCTTTTTACCATAGGGTTTTCATTGTATGCAGAAAATTATGTGGTTAACATTTACAACATAAATTATACCCGTCAATATCATTCTCAACCTTGAATTTTCAAGATGTTAAGCCCTTTTAAACTTTAACATTGTTAAAAGAGAGGTTGTTGATTTACAGTATGGAGATTATCTTGTTGAACAAAGCGTGAGAAGCCTTTGTTCGAGGTAATTTGCTTAACCCATTTAGTCCTGACTTAAGTTTTCTGAAAAACTTAAAAAATTATTCAAAAATTACAAAAACAATTATGTTGCTACATACTGTACATATACTGTACAGGGTTAAACCTATCCAAACCTAATTGGGTGGGAAAGCATGGCGGCTGGCTAGCAGTCTAGAACAACACGACACGGTGACTTACTCATAATACTCGGCAGCTTTCCTTAGAGCCTCCATGACTTCCTCTGGGAACTCCCCAGGCTCTGAGCCGCTCCAGCAGATACTCTTGCCCTTAGCATGGTACACGTTTCCAAAATTGTACAGTGCTCTTGCCTGACCCACCTGAAAGACACGAGGCGAGGGACAAGATGTCAACTTCACTAGAGCTTCACATGAAGCCAAGAGGTTTCAATTTATCACCTTCCCAACATCCTTCAGCAGTTCATTGTCATATCATTGCTGGACAGAAACCGTATTATCCCCATATTTCTAAGTGGCATGCAAAGGTAGTGGGAAAAAAAGCTGATTTACAAGCTCAGAACGGGTCGCAATGTGATTTTCCCTATGTGTGAAACATTCAAAACTAATTGGTTATGTGTGTTTGTTTGGTTTTTATAAATATTTAAGCAAGACATTGTGACTAAATAATAACTACATTGTATCCATTGGAAGAAAAAAAATCTACTTCCATTTCCAGAAAATGAACAGCTTTAGACATACAGGGTTTCTTCTCGACAGTGACAATATAGTACACCAGTGGTTCTCAACCTGTGGGTCGGGACCCCCAGGGGGTTCCCCAGATGATTAACTTAATGTGCAACATTGTTTTCTCACTCAAAAGTAAACAAACCAGCATAAAGTTTAAGTTTATAGAGGGTATCTGCACATTTCAAAGTTAAATAGTTAAAATATGATTATTTTGGTTGTCACGGCCTGAAAAGGTTGAGAACCACTGTAGTACACGATGGCCTCACCTTGTCACTCATGTCCCTGGCTATGTCTAAGTGCCTCTGGCAGCACACCACAGCCTCCTCAAAGCGGCCCAGCACCTTCAATGTGTTGCCCAGATTACCACTGGCTTTAGCCTCACCAAGTAGGTCCCCTATGGTCCTGTGTGGGACATATTAAATGTGACAAACGTAAAGAAACACGACAAAGTAGGGAGGTGTCAATGCATCGTGAGGCAGATAAAATTATCAATACTTAATATGTGACGATTAAGTGAAAACAGCAGAGTGCATAGCCTAGTTTTGCGTTCGCTTGTTTACTTCTGCATCTGGTGGAATGGACTTCTGGGAGTCACGAGGTCAGGTCTGAGGTCATACCTGACCTCCTGACCTAAATTGAAACGTAAAGCCTGAAAATAGCTAGTCTATATTAAGCTCACTGTTCAACTAGGCTTTGTATTCTGCACTCTGTTCAAGAAAAGTGCTATATACAGTAGGGGTGGGCAATATAATCAATAATCAATAATATGGCAATAGTGTTGCATGACTGCATTGACTAGCAGTGACTGTTATGTGCACCTTTTTTTGTTTGGCACTGTTTGTTAAGTTATGCTTTGAGTATAGCTTTTTTGTGTGTGTGACGTGTCAGTTATGAGCGTTGAATGTTTCGTGGTCACTTTATGTATATATTCTTCTTTTTTTTGCAATAGCTTTCGACACTTACTGCTGTGCTGCCTCTGGGCAACTGATTTTATCATGGTTATCATGGTTCATATCAAATCACGGTCTGAGTAAATCGTCACATCCCTACAATAAACCGGTTAGCATTGTCAGTTTGTATACATATATATACAGTATATTATAGACGTGCGCTCATTAGTCGGTCTGACCTGGTCAGAGTGAGATCGTGGTGGTGGAACTCCAGCGCCTTGGCGTAGTCGTGCAGGTGGAAGTAGGCGTTGCCCAGCTGGCTGTAGATGGCGCTTAGCACCTGCAGGTCCTCGGTGCCCACCTGGATGGCGGCCTCGAAGAAGGACACGCCCGCCCGGTAGTCGCCCACCTTGCAGAGGCGCTCGCCCTCCAGGGCCAACTCCAGACAGGACGCCTCCATCCTGAAGCACAGCACACAGAATAGGGCTGTCACAATTATTACATAATAATCGTCTAATCGTGATTTTTTGACATAATCGTGATTATTTTTCATAATCGTTTCCATGTTGAAAAATGTTCATATATTAAAAAAAAAAAAAGTCAAAAATAGTGGAAATAGCAGATCTACAAGCTCACAACGCATCGCGACGCGTTGTGAGCTTGGAGATCGGCTATTGTAGATCGGCTATTTCCACTATCAATGTTCTTTTTTAAGTATAAAGTTGTCAAATATGTCAGTAATTTCTTTGTATATTTAGGTTACGTGTCATATCTACCATGTGCAACTTAAAAGCCTAAAAGCCAAACAGAAATGTAATTGTCAACAACAAAAACACAATTAAATCGTTAATCGCAATTTTTTGAATGACAAATAATCGTCATGTTAAATGTCATAATTGTGACAGCCCTAACACAGAACCTCCCATTACAAACTGTCTCCCACTCATATATGTCACAGTACATGACTCAAAGCCCTGGCTAAGCTTCAGAGAATTAGAGCCCAACTGAACTGATGCCAGATTTAGGGGTCCGATGCTGCCGAGCCACATTTGGGATGGTCCTCCTGACCTAGACCAGTGGTTCTCAACCTGTGGGTCAGGATCCCCAGGGGGGTCCCCAAATTATTTTGGGGGGGTCCCTAGATTATTAACTTAATGTGCAACATTGTTTTCTCTCTCAAGTCTCAACAGTAAACAAACCAACATAAAGTTTAAGTGTATAGAGGGTATAAGCACATTTCTAAATGACAATTTAAGGAATTTTTAATACCTCTAAAATGACAAATTAAACATTGGCCAAATTGTCAAATATTAGAGGCAGAAATTGTGAAAATAGACAATCTACATGCTCACAACGGCGTTGCGAGCATGTAGATCGGCTATTTTCACAATAGAACCGTGTTATACAAAATGTAAAAAAATACCTCAACTCTTAGTGCTTGTCAGGGTTGGGGGGTCCCCTGGTCAAATATGATTCTTTTAGGGGTCGCGGCCTGAAAAGGTTGAGAACCACTGACCTAGACCACCGATTACTTATGTATTGACCCACAAATATTTGATCCAAAAAATACAAAAATCAATACAAATTTGAAAAAGGTTTTCCAAAGTAGAAAATTATAAAATATCCGATCTAAGCCGTGAGCTTGTAGATCTGCAATCTTTAAATGTTTGAACATTTTATCCATAATGACATGCCCAAAATAGGGTTAGAAAAATCTGCACACGTGGGCTGGGTAATTGGCCAATACCGCCAAAACTGTAACTGCCAATAATACTCATCAAAACCCATCAAATAATGGCTGATATATCAGTCTGGTCTTACAGAGAATATGCTCACTCGCTTGCCGAGAGGTTCCTTTCCAACGTGATAGAATCCAATTGCTTAACATCAGGGCTGAAGAAGTTGTGGTGCCATCCTTAGCTGAGAGAGAAATACTGACTGATATCCTCCACCCCAAACCCAGAGGAACAGAATCTCTATCAAAGGAAATCTTTTCAGCAAGGATTTTTGTTTAGCTACTTCCTTCCTTCCACCACCAACAACCAGAACAATGGAGCTGGTTTATCACTGTGTGTTTGTTATGGGAGGCAGTGCGCTTCCTTCCTGCACGCCACAGGCCAGACAGCAACGTGGTTGGGTAAGGGCTGTTGTTAACTGTTACGAAGCACCAGGCAGCGTCCGTCCACCCTCTTTAATTATATTTTATTCAATAACACAAGTTTGTTTGAGAAATTTGCTGACTTGATCCTCGAGCAGTTTGAACTATTAAACTCTTTCAACCTGCCGTTCCTCATTTTGGTCATGTCAAAAGTCTCGAAAAGCCTAAGCTTATGTGCTTAGTTTAATAGTTCCTTGCATGCCGGTGTTGTGTGGCAAAAATAGCCAATCTAGTTATTTTGGACCATCGCACGACAAAGTACAGTATGATTCAATTCAGGATTAAATGAATGATTCACCCCCCCATATCATCTTTGCCAGACCCATGAAATGGGTAGGCCTACATAAGCAAATGTCTGTCGGTCCGGGTTTTCTATATAAAGGGTATATATGATGATGACATGATGATGACATGCCTACAAAAGGTATGATGTCATAAATGATGATGACAGACAGGGGGTCTGGCACAACCAGGTTGACCTGGTCTAGTTTTTCTATCAATAATCTATCCAGTTCCCTATTTTATCTCGGATTCCTTCACAGTGAACGAAGAATCCAAAAATTAAGACAATATTTCATTAGGTGAAGAAGTTCTCCATGAATTCATGGCTTCGTGGGGCGAGTAATTGATAGGGGAAAAAGTCATTTTCTGGTTAAACTATTCCTTTAAATGGTTAATGGTGTGTGAAATGAGGTTACACTGGGTTGGGGGTGGATACCATACATACCAGGGGGATTGTCTGATCCATTTCAGATTAAGCACAATTGTTTGCACACACAGCAACAATTGCTACAGTGTCTGCAAACGTTTGATGTTGAAATGGAATCGCCTACTATTTTGTAACATGTGAGAAGAATAGTTTCAAATACTGTATCCTTTCATTTTGTTCACTTTAACTTTCCCTCCCGTCCACACCCACTGTTTTGCCATAAAAAAAGTGTTTTCACATAGAGAACAGTGACACATCGCAGAGACTGACAAAGGCTGATCTAGGCTGTTTTGAACGGGGCTAATAGTTTTTTAAAAGCAGACTACGTTGTTTTACAGACAATGACAAGGAGACACCCTGCAACCTCAACCACGCAGCTCGAGTTTCTTCATTCAGCCTAGACTGTAATTTAGCAGGAAAACAACAAGGGTTCTGAATAGCTGGGATGATCTAAACATTAGGCTGTGGACTTAAACTTAGAACAGCCTTCTTTTTGTTTACTAGCAGCAACACGCCAGCACTCTGGGCAAATAACCAGCCGACCTTAAACAGCACCAGAGACAGTGCATCTGAGAGGAGGCTTCTCCAGGAATAAGATTCCAGGCAGCAGCCCCAGATCTGTCTCCTGTCTGAGGCAATGGCAGCTCAACTCTGAATAGGGCTGTCACAATTATTACATAATGGTCTAATCGTGATTTTTTGAAATAATCGTGATTATTTTTCATAATCGTCATAATCGTTTCCATGTTTAAAAATGTTCATATATTAAAAAAAAAAGGTCAGAAATAGTGGAAATAGCTGATCTACAAGCTCACAACGCGTCGCATCGCGACGCGTTGTGAGCTTGTAGATCGGCTATTTCCACTATCAATATTATTTTTTAAGTTTAAAGTTGTCAAATATGTCAGTAATTTCTTTGTATATTTAGGTCATGTGTCATATCTACCATGTGCAACTTAAAAGCCTAAAAGCCAAACAGAAATGTAATTGTCAACGACAAAAACACAATTAAATCGTTAATTGCAATTATTTGAATGACAAATAATCGTCATGTAAAATGTCATAATCGTGACAGCCCTAACTCTGAATGGACAAACTTACTTGCCTACAGTGGAGATTAGGGATGCACCGATACAGGTTTTTTTCTATTTCGATCCGATATATACATTTGGATATTTCCCGATACTTTACCGATACAGTAGGCTACATAGCAAGTATAAAAAAAATGCATCACCTTTCTATTAAAGCCATTTATTAATTGTAGGATAGGCTTCAGTAACAGAGTCAGTGCAACTGAGTGCAAAATGTAATGGCAACACATGTCTCGTCTCAAGAGTGGAGGAGTGACGAAAAAGGTTTGCTGGATAAGATTGTGGGATATCGTTTATTTAAGTATAATTCTAAAACGTTTGGTTATGGGCTTACAATTGCGTGATTATATTTTACAAATATTTACATACTTATAAGCCAGAGACTTTTTTAATATTATTGTTTATCTGTGACTTGGATCGGTGACGTCGTGTCCAATATCCGATATCCCAATATGACTTAATTAAGTCATATCGGGACCCAATACCGATGAGATATCGGCGCATCCCTAGTAGAGATATTTGTTCTAGTGGAGATATTTGTTTGTTCTAAAATGACCATTAAAAAAGATGTTTCTCCCACCCCATTAGCACAAAAACAAATGAACATTCACATAACGTGTGCATGTAATAATGATGCTAACAAGTAACAACAAAATGTGTTTTGGGGGGAATTAACTGCACGATACAAAAATCCCCCAGTATTTAAAGACTAATGATGAGGGTGAAGGCTGTGATATTGCATGATATGCCTTATACCCGTCCCATACCCACCCGGTGGGCAAGGGAACTCTCAAGTCAGCGTTTTATTGGCTAATCTTGTCTAAAGCTTGTCTCCGGTTAGCGGTGACCTGAGATTACTGGAGCAGCGTGTGGACTGACCGGACAGGGGACACCACACAGATTATAGAGACGGACGGCCCATGTTAAGGAGATTAATTGGATAGGTCAGATGCAAGTGGGCTGGTGGGACTGAGAAAGAAACTGAATGAACCTGTGTGAACTAAAACAAAGGCGGCGCCAAATGAATGTTTCAGAGGGATGGTTAAATATTGATGCTGGCTGCTAGCTGTTTGCCAGCTCGCACCTGTTGGCAGACAAGACCGTGCTAAATAGTTTGAAGCCACTCACCTGTTGTTGTTAGACAACAAACGCACAGAAGTCATAAAACGGAACTCTTACTCACTCCGGCCCCTGTAATTTAACTTAATTCCTGAGCTCAGATTACTCAGAAACTAAAGCGTAATTTCCTCAATGACTCTAGGGAACCTGGAAAATATGATGTCATGCTGTGCAGGAGAACCATCATAAACGTAAAAGGGAAATTCTTCCTTCAGTTCAATATCAATTAACCACGTAGGCCCTATTTTATACTTCGTAGTGGCTTATAGATCAGATATTTTTGAACAATGTGACACATTTTAAAGTGGTTAATGAAAAGGTAACACAATAGGAAAGGGTTCAAATGAAAAGGTGCTGGTCTATCGTGTCTACTAGTCTACTTGAGATACGAGATGCCTACCTGTAGCGGACATGATAAGACGACTCCTCTGCTCGCATGCTATAAACCAATGAGCCACTGTCTTCCATTCAAGTGCATAATATGAGGGAGAATCCCAGTATATCTCCAGAAAAAAAGAAAAGACACTTGGCGTTTGAAAACAAAAAAAAGTTAAAGTCCAGTTTAGTCAAAAGGAATGTGTGTGTCGCCAGCTCAGAAGCGAGGAGGCAAAAAAGAAAGTTAACAAAACCGCGTTTGTTCCACTGTTGGACTGCAGACCCCCGTGTCTGTGGGACACAGAGCTGCAGGGCTCTGGAGTCTGGAGCGTCACAGGCTGTGTTCGTTTACTCTATGGGGTTTTGCGTCACTGCCCCGTCGCTCTCCTCTCTCTGTGGCCCTTCTGTGAAGAGAACACAAGATGCTGTGTGTGAAGAAGCCTCGCCGTGGCCACCAGACGCCATGGCAACCACCAACCAAACACCAGCAGCGTGCCGGGCAAGCAGGGAGTGAGAGGGTGTGTGATGATGATGATGCACAAAAAGAGAAGGGTGTGGGAGTGGAGCTGGAGGAGGGGGTTTCTATCATATCGTCGTTGTCGGGTGGAAACCTTGTATGTCCAAGACCGTTCGTTTTGTATTTATCGTGTTAAAAATGAACTAAACTAGTGAAAACAGCAGATCTACAAGCACACAACGCCTCGCACCGTGAGGCGTTGTGTGCTTGTAGATCGGCTGTTTTCACTACTTTTGTGCGACAGCCTTGTATGATGAAGCAGGTCCTTACTTACACAAAAAACGTATACATTTGAAACTTGGAGATACAAGGTTTCTGTCCGACAGTGACGATATGCAAGCTGTCAATCTATTCTAGACTCTAGATTCTAGAGGCAAACGCAATTACAGGCTCACACAGGTGTGATGAAATGAGAGCTAAATGCCTTGGGATGTACGGTACGTACGTAGATCTGTGGTAAGCAGAGATGCAGGGGATGGGGGTGGAGGAATCTATTCAAGACAAGTGCATGAATGACTAGGGCTGCTGTCCCCTCAAAGTAGATTGATTAATTGATTAATCCACTGGTTTTATTGATTAATCAATAAATAGTTTGATAGATGTAGGGCTGCAACAAGCAATTATTTTCTGACTGATATCAATTAGTCTGCGGGATTAACCACTTAATCCCTATTTTATGCTTTGAATGAAAAAATACCAAAGATATCCAATATACAAGCTCACGACGCATCATATCGTGACATGTGTTCTGAGCTTGTGGATCTGCTGTTTTCAGTATTTCGATTAGCGCTCATGAAATCGATTACATCGATTAGTCTATTTTATGCTTTGTTCCATGTAAATCTCTTAAAGATGGGACCCTTTTGGGGTTATTGTTGCTAAATTTGAATAATATTTGAGTTCTTTCAGAAAACAGGATTTAGACAGTGTTTTTAGAATCGGCTAACTGGGTTAATTGAGCCACTGCCAGTAGTCTATAACTTTCAATAACCAGCAAATCAATATTACAATGTTCAGTTCTCAACAACCTGAAAAGGCTGGTCTCTGCCAAGTCTAATCAATAAAAAGAGAGAAAAAAAGTGAAAAAGTCCAGACACCACTTTGAAGAGCAGAGACAAACTTTCAGATAGAATGTGTGCGTTTCAGATAGAGTTTGTGCGTGACAGCGTGTGGGAAGTTTTCCAGCAAAGCCAGGGACAGAGATAAGCAAAGATAGCCTTCAGACACCATGGACCAAAGGCGAATGTTGGCCGTTTCCCACATGAGGTCACATGCCCACTTGCTCTCCAAAGCCTAGTTTAACTGTATCTTGTGTCATTTGGCAAAAAGAACAGATCTACACGCTAGTAGAAGGCGCAAATAAATAATCTAAAGGGAGGCCACAACTACTCTAATTCCTGTCTATTTATTTATTAAAAAGAAAATACATATCAGACTCAGATTCAGAGCAGTGGAACCTAAGGTCTATGGAATTGAAGACATTTCAATGCAGGATAGATTACGCGATTAAGCATTTACACTTTTGAACCGCCATTATCATGTCCTTAATCCAGAAATATGCATACAATAAACCCCAGCCACTCACATAGCAGCCAAAGTGGGTTTTACACTATTGTTTTGGACTCAGCCCACAGTTAGAAAACAAGACACATCTGTGGTTGCAGTGTGCAACTATGTAAGCTTTTTTTACAGGCATGACGCCGGCCTCAAGGGGAGTATGTCATTCTTCCAGCCTGGGAGTATTAATCTAGAATTAATGATTAAGGTCACATCACCATATCAGCTTGAGTACGACGATGATATCAGATCAGTGTGACTGATCTAGGACTCTTCATGAAGGCAGACATTGTTCTACTTCTATCACAAACTTCTGTTTTACAAGGCAGAAAACCGATCAGGCGCGTCTTTCTCATAAGACATTACCAAAAGGTCAATGATGAATTGGTACGTTATACAACTACCGACGCCTGAACTCGATGACTGTTATTGCTTGAAAACAATAACAGTTGCACTGCCTGAGCATCCCACCCTGGAACATCATATATTCTTATTTTGGCAAAGATACAGACCACTGAATAGGCCTGGTGGTTGCCTTGGACATTCCTCTGAGATTAATGGGGAAATCTGTTGATTTTTAACCTAAAATCCTATAATTCCATTGTGAGGAGAATTTGTGAAAAATCTGGCATACTAACATCTAACTAACAACTCTTTCTAATCCTGCTTGCCAGTGCTTGGTGTAATATGAGCACAAGCTACAGTGAACAGAATGCACCTAGTACAGGGAAGTAAAGCGTGAATCTTTAATTGCCCAGGTCAAGCACTAAATCCACCATGGCATGAACCAAAGTGCTAAATATATTTGGTCAACACTAGAGTCTGACAGACAATTTTCTGATAGTAATCTAGTTTCCACTGAGTCTGTTCCAGAGGTTTCATTATCATATCAACCTCTGACATACATTTATTAGTCATGATTGCAAATCAACTGCAACCTTCAGCCAAATGCTAGGAAATTCTGTCTGTCACTCAGCCACTGTGTAAATGTAAAAAACAAATCTATGGAATCCATCAGCCACTGTGGTTCACTGGTCGATAAAAGGTTAAAGCCCTGGTTATACTCCCCCATAGCATACACCTATTGTATGTGTTCTAGTACTGTATAACCAAGCATACTGTTCTACTGTATATAGGAATAGTGTTCATGAAAATAACAGATCTGCAAGCTCAACAACGAGTTGCAGTGCGGCATGTTTAGCTTGTACATCTACTATTTGTTTGACAATATCATTTTAGCCTAATAACAGATCCATAACAGGTTGAAAGTGGTTAACTGAAACTAGAAATAAAACATCCCAACAAAAACAGAAAAGAAGGAATGCGTCAGTCCTGATGAAGGCCACTTTTTGGGTCGAAACATATTGGCAATTTATTTTAACTTGTTCAGTTAAGAACTAAGCCAGATGCTTTTTTAACCTAATAAAGTAGGTCTCTTGAGCCAAAGAGCACTTTCGGTTAATTCTTCACAAGCCTTGGAATGCCAAAGCCCTACTTTTCTCAAATGATTTTTATAAATAAAACATGTTATTTAGCGCATGTTTTGGTTCAGCCTGTTACTCCTGCTGCTCGGTGAATGTGAGCCGTCATGATCCAAAGTAAAGCCCAAGGCTTTGGGAGCCTGTGCACTACATGTTCCCTGCATATGTTTATAATTAACAATCAACGTCTGCCAGTCTTCATGCAGCCTTTTCCAGTATTGTGTGCCAAATGGGTGTGTGTGTGTGTGTGTGTGTGTGTGTGTGTGTGTGTGTGTGTGTGTGCGCGCGCGCGCGCGCAACAGCCCTCCAGTATGTATGAAGAAGTGGTTTAAAAGGATAAGTGATCCATGACCATGACTAAGGCTAATGTGAAGGAAAGTAAGTGCCGTCTTTAAGGCAGTGCTGGTATTTTCTCTGAGAGCGTACAAATATTATAGAACGCTTCAAGAGTTAACGATCATTTAGCTGGGGACCCTAGTCTGGAGCCACCTCAAGGTCCCCTGGGGATCCCCGGGCCCCACTTTGAGAACCACCGTCTTAAGGCACTCATTGCTGAATGGTAAACTAAGGGCAGAGAGGGAGAAGAATGTACAACACAGTAGTTCTCAATCCAGAATGACATCGGGACACTGAGATTATGTGGTTAGGTACCGGCACGCCCCAGCTTTTAAAGATAGCTCTGTGGGAGGTAATGAGTGGCTACTTCATTGACAAACAGGGCATGATGTCACCTTAAACACACAGTGGATGCGGTCCATTCTCTTTGTATTTATAGCCCATTGATGTATTATAGTGACTGACTGCAGCCTCCGAAGCAAACATGGAAAACACCAACCAGCATTAGGACAGAAAGCAGCAGCAGCAGCAGCAGCCCCTCATCAAAACAAAAGCAACAGCTGACATTGTACCAAAATACTGACCGGTAACTCTTCAGTACAGGGACAGGGAATCTTGGCAACCTGCAATCAGAAGCAGAATCTCACTTATTGGCCATGAACATATGCAGGGTGAGATTGATTTGGCCGGGGAAAAGTACCATCATCTAACAATGCATCACACAGTACTTAGATTAACCTGAAACCTAATTGCATTACTTGGATTCCATTCAAATAATAAGGGCACACTAAGTAGCATTACACATACAGTGTTTCACAATTACATTACAAGTATAATACAACCAGAGAGAAAACATGGCCAATTTGAAGATATGAGTGTTCATTGATATATCTATACCTACAGTACAATGAGTACATAGATAGAAAAGGAATTCTGGACCAAATGACAGATCAGATCATACCAAATATACAAAATGTCAATACAAAAATGTTCTTTAATAGATTAGGGTCCCAGAGATAAATAATAATAATAATAAAACATCATCCCTGCAGATATAGGTTGAAAATCGCTGATATAACTACATGTCCTTAGCTTAGTGTATATGCAGCAATGAAAACTTACTTGATTAATCACCCTTTATCAAGCTTGTAACTACCAAGCAAAACACCAAACATTATTATAATTTATAAGACAATAAGATCCTTATATGTGTATTTGTATTTATACATATATATTTGTTGATGTTTATATACTGTTTAAAAAATAAAAATATTTGAATGACAAAAAAAAAAGACAATAAGATCCTAAAAGTAACGATTTACTGTACATAGATAGTGTACTGACAGAGGAGGACATGATCTGTCGCAACTCCTCTATTAATATGTAAGAGTTTGAAGAGTTCACTTGTTTTGCTGAGCTCATCGTAAATTAACAGAGTGAACTGTCACATTCAGTACCGTTGTCAGTGGGCGGATGGATGGATGTAGCCCACAGGCTAACGAACCAATACAAAGTAAACACACCCGGCTAGCTGCTGGTGGTTGCTGGTGCTAAACTTACGTTAGACGATCCAGTTCGAACAATGGAGGATTCTCTTCTTTTATTCCTTCTTCTCTTTTACTGAAACAATCCTGTTGTTATTGTTGCTGTTGTTGTTGTTCAACGACTCGTACAGCGGAAGATTAAACATATGATAATTGTGTTCTAGCCACACGCTACACTATCCTTACATTTTAGGATCATCATAATGAAACTTTAGTTTTTTTTCCTAAACTTCGACCGAGAAGGGGGAGGAGATTGAAGACCCGGAGGAGCAGTTCTGGTAGTAGTGAATGTTTTTAAGCCATGGAACCAATCAGAGGAGCGGATTCAAAGATAGCCGCGCCCACACAACAGCCATTGGACCGAAAGATTTGAATAGGCTGGAGGGCGTGACGTCACGTCATTCTACACACAGGGCAGAATGCAGCATATCAGATCTGTGTCACTCACGCCACGCGCTCGTCGCGCTGATCACTCATCATAAATACATGAATATGAGTCACATTGTGTGTGTGTGTGTGTGTGTGTGTGTGTGTGTGTGTGTGTGTGTGTGTGTGTGTGTGTGTGTGTGTGTGTGTGTGTGTGTGTGTGTGTGTGTGTGTGTGTGCGTGCGTGCGTGTGTGTGTGTGCATGGTGCGTGCGTGCGTGTGCGTGCATGTGTGTCTGTTAACTTTCAACCCTTAAAGGTTGAAAGTTGAAATACAGAATTGCACCTGAAAGCCATCTTATCTATCTATAAATGCGACAAATCTCTGCGTGTGTGTATGTAATCCGCGTATCTCGAGAACCGTTCGTCTCACCGGCTTCAGATTCGGCACGCGCATTCCCCGCCGTGGCGTGGAGTGCAGTGCCGGGCCTCGACTCGACCCGATGTGCGGTTTTCCGAAACCGGCGCAAAACGTTCGGAATCTCCTTATGCAGAGCTGATTGTTGACATCAGGCTGTTCCGGAGGAAATCGGCGCAAGCGCTGACTCATTGTGACATCACTTCATAAAAGGCTCTGACATCACGTACACCACATGACCCCACAGGCCCACACTCCTATGACAGAGATCTACATGGGCATATGGGCATTCTGACATCACTTCTGCTGACTCAAAAGGCCACTTTTAACCAAACAGATTCGTGGCCGAATCGGCGGCGGATAGCGGCGGAAAGCGTCTGTTGCCGAACGGGAGCTCATCGGTAGGTTTTCGGCAGCGGGTCGGGAACGCTATCGACGGAAAACTGGAAGACTGGACTTGCTCAGTTTTGTTTAGTCGCCCCTGGACGTCGGTGAATTGTAGCGAGTTGTAATGGACCATTAGTTTGCTACTGCTGCAGCAAAACCAAGCCTAAATAAGCCAGAGACATTTTCCTGTTGCACATTTTAACTAAATAGCATATTCACAATCTCAACTCTCAATTCCCTATACTAATCAACTCCAAGGCAACGCTAGTAATAGTGATGTGTGTTGTTTTGGTGTGAGGAGAAAAAAACACCGGACAGGAAGCATCTCCGCTTCTGTTCCCCGGTTGCCAGATTCTGTGAGTTAAACAAGCGACCAGGTCTATGAAAACAAGGCCTAAAGAAGCATCCAGTTTCACCTATTGAGCTCTATTACATTAGCTATTTTCGAAAAGAATGTTGAAAGCAAGGCCAAATAAGCAACTACAATTCAGAAACATGCCCAAACAAAAGAAACCCACAACTAGCAACATTATAGGAAAACAGGATCAAAGTCGCTTGTAACGAGCCGATATGGCAACACAGTGCGCATGCGCAAAACTGTACAGTAATTACAGTCGGCTGGAAAATTCAATGTGCTTAGTTTTTTGCAGTTCTTTGCAGTTCTTTGCAGTCTGTGAACAGTTTGAACAAGTCTCCTGTTGTATTTTCGGTGTGGAGGCACCTTAGACAAACAGGCAAACAGATGGTCGCTGACTCATTGTGCTCAAGATGAAGACAGACAGATACAGAGATATCCATATATGGGCAAACATCACGTACGCCACATGAGTCAACAAAAAATGCCATGGTTACGTATTGAATGTCATCAGTATGACGTAACCGAACCATGGGTAGAGGGGCATCATTCCCCACGGGTGGCAAAGCAAAGAGGCTGTGTATACTGCTCAAGATGAAGACAGACAGATACAGAGATATCCATATATGGGCATAAAATGGACGCTGACAAACTAAATAAAATAAATAAATGGGGTTTGCGTTAAAGGGTGGGGCATTCATTCCCTATTTACATCGTTCCCGAGTAGGCCGGTCCCCGACTAGACGATTGGCCGCCCGAAGGGAAGAGATCTCCATATATGGGCATAAAAGGGACACAGACAGACAGATACAGAGATCTCCAAATATGGGCATAAAATGGATGCAGACATACAGATATCTCCATATATGGGCATGATAAATCCATATATGGGCATAAATGGACCCAGGCAAACAGATGGTCAAAACGGGTCCTATGACAACAGTTATAATGGGGTTTGCATTAAAGGGTGGGACACAGACAGACAGATACAGATATCTCCAAATATGGGCATAAAATGGACGCAGACATACAGATATCTCCATATGGGTATGATATATCCATATATGGGCATAAATTGACCCAGGCAAACAGATGGCGGAGCTGATTGTTGACATCAGGCTGTTCCTGAGGAAATCGGCACAATCGCTGACTCATTGTGACATCACTTCATAAAAGGCTCTGACATCACGTACGCCACATGAGTCAACAAAAAATCTCTGTGAATGTGTATGTATGTATGTGAATCTCGAGAACCGTTCTTCCCACCGGCACGCGCGTTCTCCAGATATGGGCATAAAATGAATCCCCGAATGGGGAGCTGATGTCTGACATCAGAGTTTTCCGCAACCGGTACTGTGTGTGCAGAGATCTCCATATATGGGCATAAGGGGACAAAGGCAAACAGATGGTCAAAACGGGTCCTATGACAACAGGTATATTGGGGTTTGCATTAAAGGGTGGGGACAAAGGCTAACAGATGGTCAAAACGGGTCCTATGACAACAGGTATATTGGGGTTTGCATTAAAGGGTGGGGCATTCATGGGGTCCGCTCCAAAAAAGAAAATAAAAGAGACAAAGACAAACATAAGACAAGTGACAAAGCGTGGGACTGGGAGGATGACTTGAATGATGCAGATTTAAGCAGGCTGTGTATTCTGCTTAAAGAAGAAACAAACAAAAAGCGACAGAGATCTCATATATGGGCATAAAATGGACGCAGATAAACAGATATCTCCATATACGGGCATAAAGGGACACAGACAGACAGATACAGAGATCTCCATATATGGGCATAAAATGGACGCAAATAGACAGATATCTCCATATATGGGCATATGGGCATAAAATGGACCCAGAACTATATCTGCAGTGATCTCCATATATGGACATAAAATGGACACAGGCAAACAGATGGTCAAAACGGGTCCTATGACAACAGGTATAATGGGGTTTGCATTAAAGGGCGGGGCATTCATTCCCTATTTACATCGTTCCCGAGTTGGCCAGGTCGCCGACTAGACGCTGGGCCGCCCGAAGGGCGGCCCAGCTTCTAGTATTTACAATTGGCTTAACGCTGCATCCCACTTCCAAGCCCATTCATGCCCACTCTGCATCCACTCCAACTCTACTTCGACTCAACGGTAGGGAGAAGAACGTACGGAAAAATACCGCCCATAACTCTGCCGTCCACTCATTCGCTAATCGCTAGGATCAGGGGCGTCACTTGGGTATGGCAGGGGTATGCAGCTATATACCATACCCTGGGTCCAGGGGGTCCAGTGGGGAAGATAAAAGTTAGTTCTAAATATAAATCCATGAATGTCTCTTTGTCTATCTGTTCTGGTTAATATGTTGTAAAATTCTTAACAAGGTATTAGAATTATATTATAGGTAGGCCTATATATAATTATTGCGACCGTCAGGGAGCAGTTTACTATGAAAACCTCCACCGTCCGTCCGTCCGTCCGTCCGTCCGTCCGTCCGTCGGTCACACGTCACACGTCACACCTTTGCCCTGCTCATATCTCCGCATCAGTATGACATCACACCACATGTGTACACAAACCTTTGTGTACGTTGCTGTGGCAACAGTCTGTTGTTGCTGGTCTGTTAGTGTACGTTAGCAACCACCTTAGCAACCATGGTTTTACCCTAGCAACCAACTGTTTACCCTAGCAACCAACTGTTTACCATAGCAACCATGTTTTTTTACCCTAGCAACCAACTGTTTACCATAGCAACCAGATACGCAGAGCAGGGATCTCCATATATGGGCATAAACAGGTGACATCACACTGATGTCAGATACAGGGATCAGAGCAGGGATTTCTCCATAATATATGGGCATAAAAGGGATTCTGTTAGGGATCTCCATATATGGGCATAAAAGGGATTCTGTTAGGGATCTCCATATATGGGCATACAAGGGATTCTGTTAGGGATCTCCATATATGGGCATAAAAGGGATTCTGTTAGGGATCTCCATATATGGGCATAAAAGGGATTCTGTTAGGGATCTCCATATATGGGCATAAAAGGGATTCTGTTAGGGATCTCCATATATGGGCATAAAAGGGATTCTGTTAGGGATCTCCATATATGGGCATAAAAGGGATTCTGTTAGCTGTTAGTGATCTCCATATATGGGCATAAAAGGGATGCTGTTAGGGATCTCCATATATGGGCATAAAAGGGATTCTGTTAGGGATCTCCATATATTGGCATGAAAGGGATTCTGTTAGGGATCTCCATATATGGGCATAAAAGGGATTGTATCCCAGATGATGCCCTGTTAGGAGATCCACACTAACAGAATCCATATATGGTCCTACCGACAGCTGCTATAAGCCAACCCTGGCGATAAGGTCTGAGTCGAAGAAATGCTTCTTTCCTGGCAAGAATTGCCCCTTTATACTGTAGGGCTCGTTTGTGTATTGTATGACATCACGCCACATCATCGGCTGAGGACTGTGTGATGTCATCATATCTCCATATATGGAGACATAAGTTGCTCATGCCCAAATATGGGCTGGTGAGGTCAGACTTAGTGTGATGCGTAGGTTATCTCCATATATGGAGATTCAACTTCAATGAGTAACCATGGCAAACTGTCAACTGCCCGTATGTCTTGATAATTGGTAAAACAAACTTTTGGCCTATTTGTGGAGATAAGCGACCAACGGTCGCTTATCTCCCGATTAGGGAGTCTTACTGGTATATTATATGTAGAGCTACTTCTTCTTAAAACAAATGTATCATGCCTGTTGATAAGGTATGGCAACATGACTGGTGTCTTGCACGCGCGCACCAGTCATGTTGCCATACCTTAGCTTTTTATGAACTGACGCCACTGGCTAGGATCCCGCAAGCGCAGCACAGACGGAAAGTTACTGAGTCCCACAACAAGAGCATCAACACCTAGAGAGAGAGAGAGACAAAAAAACACAGCGAGAGGGAGGGGGGAGGAGAGAGAGAGAGAGAGAGAGAGAGAGAGAGAGAGTTCTGACTCGTGTTTTCCACCGAACGTGAAGCCAGTTACACAACATTTGGTTACCCATCGAATTATGTTCCACCTCTGCCTGGATCCTGCTATGGAGTAACACATTTGCTGGAACACCTCATGCAGTGCCGCGCCGCCTCTGTCTTTTGCAAAGCTCCGTATGTTTCCATCTTTGCTTCATTTGAGTCATTTCATTCTGGTAAGTAGTAAGTACAACCTTAATTAATGCTCTACCTCATTACAGCCAATGCTGTTTACTTTTAGCACATTTCAAGTTGCCAAATGTTATAGAGCAGCAGTCCTGCCTGAGCGCCCGGAGGGCGCGAAGTCCTAGGAATGGAGCGGCGGCGCAGCCGCCGCGAATTTCTAGTTATACACAATGCATGACAGTTTGGGAGTATAACGAAGGCAGACTCATTTAATCTAACTGGTTTGTTGAGTCATGGCATGCTATAACATGTTTTTGTAGTTCTCTCTATACTCCAATGCCTGTGTAGAAACAAATGACAAACCTTGCAAAGTCACATTGTTACTGTTCTTTTGTTATAGTGTTTACTTTGTGCATCTTGCAGTGAACACTCACTGACCCCTTCCTCGATGGAGGCTTCATATTGGTTGCCCAGCAACAAGCTCCTCCCGCTGCCCAGGGCCCAACAGCAGAAGAGCAGCGTAGCACTGTAGTGTAGATTATTAATGAACCACAGAACTCAAGCCTGCCTGGTGTGTATCTACAGTATGGAGCTTAACACAGAATGGCGTAATTGCAGAGTTAACTCGGGCGCAAGAGAAAAGTTGCAAGTATTTTAAACGCAGGCGGCAAAGATGATGAAGCAGCTGTGAATTACAACGGGTAAGTTGGGCTACTTTACTTATTATTCAATAATATCCACACTGTGTTGTTTGAATGAAAACTTGAAACAGTATTCACTCACATTATGAAATCTAGTATTATGTCAGGTACAATCTGAAAATAATATTGTTGAGGAAAGTCAAGAGAGTCAAGTCTAATCTTAACGCTGATCAGATCATGTGCTGCTGTCATTTACTACTGTGCACTGCACAGTAGTAAATGACAGCAGCACATGATCTGATCCTCTGCACACAAACACACACATGCCTTTACGGTAGATCCAAAAATGCAGATGAGCTAGTTTGTCAACTCAACAAATGTGCACGGCAGTGATGATCGACACACAGGGACACTGGCAGAAAAAGACTTACTCTCTAACTTTTAAGGAAGACTACTTAGAGAAGAAAATAATAGGCATATAGTTTTATTTTAACATACTCATAAAATGCTTTGTGCTCAAAGTGATCACACATCCATGCACAAAACTCTCAGGTGAACTCCTACGGCTACCACACTGGCATCCCATCATGCAAATGCCAACACGCACACAATGCATTGATTGTTGAATAATTGAAGGCTTAACACATTTTGATCCAATGTTGTCTGTTCCCGCAGGCCTGCGTTGCTAAGGAATGAACAGGAGCTACAAGAAAGTAGCCTACGCAGGCCAGAGGACTGGGGAGGCTGAAGGACAGACAGGGCTACTTCACACACACCGTGTCTCAGAGGGACGGTGTCCATGGAGGGAAACCACGAGGACTCGTCGTCAGACGACGTTGAGGACCGGTCCTCTTCGCGTTGTTCTGCCGTGCTGTGGGAGCGCTGCATCCAGCAGAGCATCATTGTGGACCTGAGCGAGGATGAGAGCTTCCACTTGAGTGATCTGGAGAGATCCTTCGCTGTGCACGTGTCCCAGCCAGAGGCTGGTGCCGCTGAGGCCAGCATCCATCTGGAAGGTGGTGAGTCCCACCTGCTGCATTTTCTATTGTAGTAGAGTCGTTCAAATCAGATGTCTGATCAGACCGTTTCATCTGGATTGAGAAATCACACTGCGCTATGTATACAACATTATACAATAACTCAGCGCTGCTTACTGACGGTATTTATATAGGTTTGTAGTTGTTAGTGGTGGTGGAGGCTGAGGCTGGTAAAGTACACATACTGTGAAAAGAGTAAAAAGAACTGTGTGTACACATCCAGAACAACCATATGATTTTGCAACAATCTCTCTTAACATTGGGCTTTTGTTATACTTTGTACCATAAAATTGTTGATTTGTATAGTATAGGTTCCACATGTTTTTGTTGTTTGCAATGTCTTGTACATTTTAAATTGTATTGTATTGTAATTGTATGCACAAACACACGCGCGCGCGCACACACGCACGCACGCACGCACACACACACACACACACACACACACACACACACACACACACGCGCGCACACACACTCAAAGAACAACAATGGAAATAAGCTCTCATCACAAGCTTTATTGTGTTTTATATCCTTTTGACAGATAGGTAAGAAGAATATGTTATTATAAAAAGGCTTTTTGTCAATAAAGATCAATCAATCAAAATATGCAGTGACAAACAAGTATACTGTATGTCTGCATGGGAAGGTCAAATAACGTTTAAATACATGTATGTGACACACAGCAATTATGCCATTACATTGTTGACATTCTCTTTCACTTGCAGAGAATGGGGAGCTGTCAGCTTCAGAGGACTCGTCAGACTCCAGCAGTCCAAGCGAGAGGGTGGTGGAGGGGAAGACCAAGAGCAGTGTGACGCGCGTGTCCCCCCAGAGACACAACACCATGATGGATGACGCGCCCTTCTCCCAGGCCTACGAGGAATCGGGGCAAAACACCAGCGATGAAGAGCAAGAGGACCTGCCCTATGACGGTGAGCTCCGTAGCCCTGACTCGGACCACAGCGGCAGCACGGAGAGGAGCTCAAACACGAGTTCTGATGGAAGAGAAACTCCTCAGGCGAGCCCCAGTTCTCCGGATCTGCCTGGAGTGACTGCTGCAGCTAAAGGCGTTAATAACGTCGCACGAAGTTGCTCTCCCGTGGAGGTCGGTGTTATAGAACCGTGCATGCCAACCGAGGTTCGGGCTGATGAAGCCCAAAAACCAGACATGACCCAGGTGCTGTTCCGTCACTTCTCCCAGGAGGACCTGCTGGGCTCGGGCAGGCTGATTGAAGCAGAAACCATGCCGGAAGTGTCTCTCCTGGAGAGTGTGGATGAGACTTTACTCAGCAGGACCCTGAGAGGAGGCACCACTGTGGCAATCCACAGAAATGCAGGTGATTCAGAACCGTCTTACAAAAGTGAGAGCACAACAGTTGGTAACAGTGAAAGGGATGTCTGTGAAGGGAATGGACACAGAGCTGGTGACGAAATCAACACCGCTTTAGAAATATCAGCACGTTCGAGGCAGGAGGTTGAAGGATCGTTCAATAATGCCACCTCTTCTGCCACTGACAGTAATGCATCAAGCGGTGAGACTGAAAGCGGTGGTTCCGAGCTATGCAGGACAGAACAGGACAAAGAAGATGATACAGGTCATAAAGTCCATCTGGTGCGGACCAGGTCTTTCAGTGAGTTGAAGTATGGCCAAGGTCAAGTTCATTACCCCCTCCCTGACTTCTCCAAGGTTGCCCCTAAGGTAAAAATCCCCAAAACTCCTTGCAGTCCAACCAGACCCATTGCCCAGTCCCCCAGCATTATGCATAGAACCCAG
This sequence comes from Nannobrachium achirus, assembly GCF_963921795.1. Classification (NCBI taxonomy): domain Eukaryota; kingdom Metazoa; phylum Chordata; class Actinopteri; order Myctophiformes; family Myctophidae; genus Nannobrachium; species Nannobrachium achirus. The sequence goes on from NC_137814.1 coordinate 12,900,790, forward strand.
TCGTCACCAGGAATACTGGATCTGATCAGCAGAGTTCTGGAGGATTCAATTCAGCCATCGGAGGAGCCCCATGTCTTTAAAGACGAGAGCAAACAGACAGACACTACTACACCAGCACTTGTGGATCACCTTCAGGTGATACTCTTGGAACTCTTTTGAACCTTTTTATATACCAGACCAGTGTTATCTTTGATCATTGTAATGTTAAAATAATGTTGAACTTCAGTAGAACCTGGGTTTTGGGGTTTTGTAATAACCTATATTGAAGACCATCTTCTATCTTCATCTGTTAAACTCACTCTTATTGTCTGGAGAAATAGGTCTGAAAACTGCTCTTTTAGTATACTTATGTGAACACTAACAAAGCAGAATCTGCCAGTATATAAAATGACTTCTAGTACATATTTCTGTCCACTTATTTTGGCTACATAGACTATTACATATTACATATTACATTAACATTAGTGACATTGATTTTCTGTTAGTAATGTAACTAATTGTACAGAGGCTGTACATTGGCTGTACTACAGCCATAACCCTTCCATAATTATGTACCATGATGATTAATTGTTAGAATCCACTTTCTTTGCGTTGATCTATAAAGGTGTGATTTTAAGTCCTGTGTGTGAATGGAATCATAGACGCAACTGATAAAGATTTGGGAAAATATATTGACTCATCATACTGTATGCCTGGGTAGCTATTGTATACATCCCAAGGTTTAAGAGTAGTGTTGACATTCTTGACCTTGGCTTGTGTCTGCTTTATTATAACCGTTTGTCCTTCCAATTCCAGGCTGAATATGATAAATTACTGACCAAGTATGCAGAGGCAGAGAACCTCATTGATCAGATGAGATTAGGAAACAAAGTAAGTAGGGGATAATTTCGGGGATAAAGATAAAGTCTTACCGAACAAGATCTCAACAAACTAAGCAACAGAATTTATGAACGTCTTTTCCTAGACTCAGGCTCCCTCAGACCTTCTCCTTGAGACAGAGTGCGGTTATCCACAGGACAACCAAGGTGACGGAGGCCATCTTGGATTAATGTCTTCTTCCCTTCCTCCTGCAGGTACCGGTAGGTCTTTGTCATTTGATATTATTGACAGGTCCCGTCTCTGCCTCACTAACAAATTACACAGAAGCAAAGGGCTCTGGGTTACCGTGGTGATGAATGGGGTCAAATGACGCAGTTCGTGTTCCACAAATATATCAGCTCCTTGTGGAACATTTTATATGAGTTTCATTGAAGGACTATGATCACATCTTATATCTGTTTTACATCATTTCATGCAACACATGTCAGCGGAATTGATAGATCTGCTATTTTCACTAGTTTGGGCATAATCTCTCTTTTTGTTCCCAAAAGTTTGGGAACCACTGAATTATAGAGCATTGCTCACTTGCATCCTAAAGGCAGGAAGCTGTCATCTGTTTGTCATTTCCTTTTTTTAATCACTTACATTTTTTATTCACACAACACTCAAAAGACAAACATTACACAATAATAAGAAAACCAAAACCACAACCACCAAAAATAAAATAAAAATAAAATAAAAAAACACAATAAAAAGACAGTTGACAACTGATCACATGACAATTCTGCAATTACACATAACATAATACACTCCCCAGGCCCCCGGCTCTTCCCTTGCATCATAATCCCTCCCCTCCCCACCGTCTCTGTTAGAACTCTTATATGAAGTCCATTTCCACCATTTGTCCTCCTATTAACCTCAATTGGTGTGTCAGTTTCTCCATAGTATACATTTCCTCTATTGGCTCAGTCCACTGATCTTTTGTCCGAGGTTGCTCCTTACCCCATTTTCTTGTAATTAATTTTTCCCCTGCTGTCAATAATATTTTCACCAAATATCTATCATCTTCTTGAATCCTCCCTTCTGCCAAATCACCCAGGTAAAGAACTCTACACTCCCGTGGTACCTCATATCCCAAGACCTTTTGAATTTGTTCAATGTCCCAATGTTATATCTGTTTTACATCATTTCATGCAACACATGTCGGCAGAATTGATTCCCTTTTTTATCTGTCTATTTATTTGTCCTCCACACAAGTTCAACACATGATGATCTGTTTGAGCATTCATAACATTTACTTAGAGATTACACACATCCACTTGAATCCTTTCAGTCACTTTCATGGTAGGGATGGGACGATATGAAAACTTCACGTCACGATAGTGACCAAAGGAATTACAATTTACGATATTATCGCGATAATCAAAATATCCCCAACATTATCCCAGGGTGGAACATTTGCCAAGAAATAGCAGATCTACAAGCTCGTCCCAACCCTATTTGATGGTGTGTTTTTTTTTTTTTCTTTTACAGCCATGTTTGTAGAGGAGGCTGCCCACCAGAGAAATAGTGAGCAACTGCATGCAATGTCTTCCACCCAGCTGGAACCCCAGAGTCCCAGTGATGGAGAAAGATTGACAGATGAGCTAAGAGACTTCATCAGCCACTTCATGCAGAAGGTCGTCCTTAACCATACTTCTCCGTATGATGGACTGTGCATGCAAAAATTGCCAATCCAAAAATCTCACAAGGCATCGCATCCCAAGATTCCCAACACATTGTGAGCTTGTAGACCAGCTACAGTATTTTATCAATCTTTTTAAAGAAATTGAAAATGTTAAATTTGTTTCTGACAAAGTTTGAACATTTTAGAAGATGTTTGCCTACAATGAGATGCTCAAAATTGGGAAGCAAGGTTGAAAGTTGTTAAGGCATGAAATATTTTGATAATTTATGTAGTTCCATATTACCATAAGCTGGTTACAGAAATGTATTTTTAAACAAACAAACTTTCCATTCAGGTGGAAGAATTCAAACTGTGTCTCAGCAGCATGTCAATCAGCATCGCGGAGCAGCAAATGGCAAGTACTCGTTTTTTAAGTATATGCTTGAGTCATTTGGAAAATAAGCACACATTGATTTTACAGCATGCGTCCATAGTGAGCTGACCTCGGACATGTTATTGTTATATATCTACATCTGGCAGATGTTGCGGAGTATGATGGAGGCCCAGGACCAGTTGCAGAGGAACTACATCAGTAAGAAGGAGGAGCACAGAGCTCTGGAGATGCAGAATTACATGGGCCTGTCCAGAAACACTGGCACCTTTGACCCCGACAGGTCAGACTTCCCTTCATGGTGTGATTTGTTTGTTTCAGTGGTCCGTTTAACCTTTCTTGGAATGTAGCGTTTTTAATGCAACTTAGCTGAGTGAGAGGGCTGTCTGGCAATCAGAAGGACCCCGGTTCACGGTGGTCTACCCCTGTGGTTCTCAACCTGTGGGTCGGGACCCCCAGGGGCGCCCCTAAATAACTTTTGGGGGTCCCCAGATGATTAACTTAATGTGCAACATTGTTTTCTCCCTCAACAGTAAACAAACCAACATAAAGTTTAAGTGTATGTGAGAGGGTATATTATGCACATTTCTAAAGTGACGGACTTTTTAATACCTCTAAAATGACAAATTAAACATTGGCCAAATTGTCAAAATATTATAGGCAGAAATTGTGAAAATATAACCGTTTTGTACAAAATGTAATGCCTCAACTCTTACTGCTCGTCAGGGTGGGGGGTCCCCAGTTAAAATATGATTATTTGGGGGGTTGCTGCCTGAAAAAGTTGAGAACCACTGGTCTACCCAGTCTATGCTGAATCGTCCCTGAGCAAGACACACTTTGTGTAGCCAGACAACTATTCTACAATCTCTGAATGCTACATAGAGTCTGGAACTACACCTCCCAAAATCCGAGGCAGAAAGCTGTCATCTGTTCGTCATTTCTGTTATAAATACTTTTTAAATGCATGGTGTATCACCTTTAAAGGGATAGTTCAAGGGATATCAATTACTCACCCCATGGAGACCAGCAGTGGTTCTCTATGGAGACAAAAATAACTTGCTTTGTTTCCCAGAGTCACACACAGAGTCTCCTCAAATTATTGGCTTAGGAATGTGATAAAAACAAAAAAATATCCATGAATTCAAGTCTCCATGGGTAATTATCATGAGTATTCGATAGGAAAAAAAGTAATTTTGGAACTATCCCTTTAACTTAAGCTTTATATGAGATACTTAAATGGTTTCCTGTTGAAATAAGCTTAGTCTTTTCATGGATCTCCTTTTAGTAGACCTTGTACCAGTGAACTGTACCGTCATGAATCTGTACATTTTCCTATGCAAACTTCTAATAAAGCCTTCAATCAATCAATCAAAAACCCCAGGAACAGTGTTAATAGTACCCACTGCTCCTAAATGCTGATGTCAAATTAAGTATGTGCAACCCCAATACAACGAAAGGGGACTAGATTATTATAATTATTTGTTCAAATGTATTTATTTTTCTTTTTTGTTGCAGTGCACGAGTGCATGCACACGTCATGTTAGGTTAGCCTCGGAAACCCAGACTTAGGCAAGCTCATGCGTCGGGTGTGTGTCTTTATGTATGGATATGTGTGTGTGTGTGTGTGTGTGTGTGTGTGTGTGTGTGTGTGTGTGTGTGTGTGTGTGTGTGTGTGTGTGTGTGTGTGTGTGTGTGTGTGTGTGTGTGTGTGTGTGTGTGTGTGTGTGTGTGTGCACTGTGCAGGCTTGTAGAGGGGGATATTTTCAGGCTAGGGATGCACCTGGAAGACTTAAAGGAGGTGATAGACAGGAATCTGTGTGAGCAACTGTCCCCTCCCCACTCATCCACCCCGTCCACACCCCTGTCACTGAACGCAGAGCCAGGACCACCCTTCCTAATCACACCCTCCCTTACACCAACTCAGCATGAGGTAACTCACCCACCCACTCATTCACTCACTCACTCACTCATTCACTCACTCCTACTCTCTCTTTCATTTGTCTCACGTAGGCAGATGATCAGAGATCTAAACTCTACCTACGATTTCCCCAGACATACCTTTCATTAATTTGCCATTTCCTCCTTCTCAACATATTTTGGACAATTCTTACCCCGAATTTAGTATGTCACACACTTGTAATTGTGTCACTAGCAGCACTGCTGACCCCTTCTGGTTGGTCTCAGGCTGACTGAGTCCTGAGGATGTTATTGAAACCACCTACTGATACTCATGACCTGACATTTCTTTTCACCTGCCAGTGAGGAGCTTCACTGGGAGAATGTAACATGTTCAACACCATTGCTGACAGGGACCTTTGAGCAACCTGCAGTTCAGGGGTCTTCAACGTTTTCAGGCCAAGGACCCCTTAGTTGAGAGAGAGATGAAGCAGGGACCACCCCACAACCTGTTCATAGATTCCATATGTAGTTTCATTGTTTGATAGGCACGATCATCAGTGTATTTTGGATTCATGTTAATGTGGGTTTCAGATATTTAACCACTTGAATCATCAATACTTAATAAACTTGACCTTTCACTGTACTTAGTCTGCTCTTTTTCCCCTTCAAAGCTCCAAAGTTCTCCGAAAATGGATGCTAGTGTGCTGTCAAGTGGTTAATATAAAAAAGGGAAAAAAACAAGTTTCTGTCACACAAAGATTTGGAGGACCCCCTTTAGTAACTCTGAGGACCCCCTGTTGGAGACCCCTGCTGTAGTTGCTAGTGCAGCGACAAGAAATAACCTCCCCATCTGTCCTTCCTCCTACAAACACGGTCAATGATGTTTATTGGAATTCTGCAGTTGTGGGCAGGAACTTTAGCCCTGCGCCACCTGAGTGTGCCTCTTTCATTTCCTCTTTCTGTTTCTTATCCTTACATAACAACTACTGTATGTTTGTTGTCGTTCAACCACATGAACCCTAACCCATCATGGGGCAAACATTCAGCGAAAATAGCCAGTCTACAAGCTCACAACGCATTGCGACTTGTGCTGCGTTGTGAGCTTATAGATTGGCTATTGGCTACAAAGAGATTGGGATTAGAGGGAAAAAAGGAGCAGACCAATTATAGAGCCCTGGGGGTCCCCAGTCAACTAAGTACAGAACCTTGCAAGTGGTTAAAGAAGAAGTGACTTCACCGTCTGAAACTTAAACTCAAAATGTATGGCTTTGACTTCAGTTGACATGCATGTGCATTTTGCCCCAAGATGTTCATGTGCAAGTCTGTAATGCGCAACTTGCTTGTATCCAAAAGAAGCTCCCAATTTGTAACTGCATCCCTGCTTCCTGTGCGTGTGTGTCTGTGAGTGGGTGTGAGATGACCACAAATTATCTGGTTCTCATGTTCCAGGGTTCAAGCACATGTTTTTCCACTCCGGGTTATGAGATGGTGATGAAGAGGAAGGAGGGCGGTGGGGAGGAAGAGGAAGAGGCGGAGACCAGGGAGGACCTGGGAGGGGACCAATCAGAGCAAAGCAGTGAGGTCATAACCACAGACTCTGAGGCCTGTAACAGCGCTGGCCAGAGTAGCAGCCACCCACGGTAATACACTGACCTTTTGTCTTTATAGTTGAATTAAGAAATGTTTAAGAAGTAGTGAAAATAGCCAATCTACAAGTTCACAGCACGGCGTGAAGCGATGCGTTGTGAGCTTTTAGATCGGTCTCGAGCTAAAAGTTTTGGGAACCACTGTTGTAGGATATTGGTGTTGAAAGAACAACTAGGTACATTTTATGATTTGTTAACCTCTGAAGCTTGAAAAATATAAAAAGGAGAAAATATATGACCAGGTGACCATGGTGCACTGTGATGTATTTGTGTTGTATGTATTTCCATTGCTTACTGTAAATCACTCTGGATTAAGAGCTGAATGCCTAGGGAGATCCCCTCCAACCAACCACTCCAAATTGTTACAGTATATTGTATTAAAAAAGGAAAAGTTGAATATTAAATCCAAAAAAACACCTACATTTAAATTATACATTATATATGGGAGTTGATGTGCCTGTGGCAGCAGTCATTTGTGACATCAGTTGTCTATGATGATACTGTATGTCTATGAGATAATGCGGGCAAGGTTTCAGCCAGATCATTCAATTAAAGTTAAATGAAAGGGTTTAGAGTTGAATATATTTAAGAGTAAACTATTAGTAATCGTATAAGATAAGTGAATATGTGGGTATCAAAATAGTGGAGGTGCCAGTTGCATACTGGCAGTGTGCACAAGAATATGTGCCACTCTGCTCTGACAGAAACTGTGTGCCTAACAACCAGCTCTGCCAAACTTCTCTGGGGGAGTTATTGTTGTGATGATGGCTAAGGTGACCCATTCGTTTCGATGTACTGTAGCTAAGTTGACACACAGTCAGGTTGCATTGTACAATTTGATTATTTCTGGTCAGCTTACGCAGCAAAGCAATACCACCGGTGACCACCACATAATTAACAAATGTCCCTAATGAACAAACTGCCATTGTGGATCTCCATATAGGGGCGTGTGACATCAGACACATAAGAAGCCGTGGCCTAACAATACCGATTTAGGGTTGTGTAACAGCATCTCGGGGGCAGGGTGTAATGTAAACACAGACGGTAACGGCCGTTCAAGGTTGTGGAAGTGTTTTTCCCTGAACTGGAATTCAAATATACTGGCGTCAAGTTGTCCAGCCTGGATAGGTGGAGGACTTCAGTGAATATCTCTGCACATTCTGCACAAAAGTGGTATGCAGCTGGTTAGCAGGCAGCCACCCACCTCCCTGAAGATGACCTCTCTGGCCGCTGTGACAGCCCACCTGGACGTGTACAAAGCGGTGGACGGCAGGAGCGACAATGGACAGACTATGCTGATGGTAGCGGCAGAGCAGGGCCACCTGGAGATTGTCGAGGAGCTCATTAGGAGGGGTGCCAACACGAACCTGGACGACGTGGACTGCTGGACGGCACTGATCTCAGCGGCCAAGGAAGGACACGTGGGGGTGGTGAAGATACTGCTGGACAACAATGCCAACCTGGGACACAGAGATGTTGGAGGGTGGAGTGCTCTCATGTGGGCGGCCTATAAGGGTCGTGCTGCCGTCGTGCAGCTGTTACTGGAGAGAGGAGCCAACCCCAATGTCTTTGGTCACCAGTGTGTCTACCCCATTATCTGGGCGGCCGGTCGAGGCCACAGCAAGATTGTCCACCTCCTGCTGCAGCACGGAGCCAAGGTCAACTGCTCGGATAAGTATGGTACCACTCCATTGATCTGGGCGGCCAGGAAGGGCCATTACGACAGCGTTGTGCACCTGTTGGCCAACGGAGCCGACGTGGACCAGGTAGGGGCGAACTCGATGACTGCCCTGATCATGGCGGCGAAGGGCGGCTTCACCGAGGTAGTCAAGGAGTTGCTGAAGATCAACCCCAATGTCAACATCACAGACCTGGATGGGAACACAGCACTGGCTATTGCCGCCAAGGAGGGACACACTGAGATCGTTCAGGACCTGCTGGACGCTGGCACCTACATCAACATCCCTGACAGAAGTGGGGACACGGTGCTGATCGTAGCAGTGAGGAAAGGTCATGTGGAGATAGTCCGAGCCCTGTTGAACAAATATGCTGATATTAACGTCAGAGACAAGGATGGAAAGACTGCCCTCTACTGGGCTGTTGAGAAAGGCAACACAACCCTGGTGAGGGACATCCTGCAGTGCAACCCAGACACCGAGAGTTGCACCAAGGATGGAGAGACGCCTCTTATCAAAGCCACCAAGATGAAGAACATAGAGGTAGTGGAGCTGCTGCTGGATAAAGGAGCCAAGGTGTCTGCTGTGGACAAGAAAGGAGACACTGCCCTCCACATCGCCATCCGAGGAAGCTGCCAGCTGGCTGAGCTGCTCCTGAGGAACCCAAATGATGGTCGCCTGCTGTACCTTCCCAACAAGGCTGGAGAGACACCGTACAACATCGACTGCACCCACCAGAGGAGCATCCTCACACAGATATTCGGAGCCAAGCACCTGTCTCCCTCTGAGTCAGATAGGGACATGTTGGATTATGACCTGTATAGTAGTGCCCTGGCAGACATCCTGAGTGAGCCCACCATGCAGCCCCCCATCTGTGTGGGCCTGTATGCCCAGTGGGGCAGCGGCAAGTCCTTCCTGCTGCAGAAACTGGAGGATGAGATGAAGACGTTTGCGGTGCAGAAAATCGAACCATTGTTCCAGTTCTCCTGGCTGGTGGTCTTCCTCACACTGCTGCTGTGCGGCTCTGTGGCGCTGGTGCTGGACTTCACCATGGAACCCCGTCTGGCAATCACTGTCTCTCTCAGCCTCCTGACACTGCTCTACGTCTTCCTTGTGCTGGTGTACTTTGGAAGCCGCCGTGAGGGTGAGAGCTGGAACTGGACCCGGGTCATAAGCACCTGTCTGGCCCGCCAGGTGGGTTACCTGGAGCTGCTACTCAAACTCATGTTTGTCAATCCCCCTGAGCTGCCTGAACAGACCACCCGCGCCCTACCTGTCAGGTTCCTGTTCACAGACTACAACCGCTTGTCTAGCATGGGAGGGAACACCTCCATTGCAGAATTGATCACTACCCTCTCGGACGCCTGCGAGAGGGAGTTTGGCTTCATGGCCACCAGGCTCTTCATGGTTTTCAAGAACGACAAGATCCAAGGTAACAAATGGAAGAAGACATGTTGTGTTCCATCCTTTGTGCTGTTTGCAGTGACCTTAGGCTGCCTCATCACCGGTGTGGCCCTGCTGGCTATCTTCAGGGTGGATCCGGAGTACCGTACTGTGAATGTAGTGCTAACAGTCATGGCCATCGTGGTGGGCCTGGCTCTGTTGCTCAACTGCAGGACCTGGTGGCGGATAGCATACTCTGTCCTCAACTCCCGGAGGAAACATCTACACAGCGCTGCCAACAACCTGCACAAACTCCAGAGCGAAGGATTCATGAAGGTACTGAAGCATGAGGTTGAGCTGATGTCCAAGATGGCCAAGACCATGGATAGCTTCACCCAGAACCAGACACGTATGGCTGTCATCATCGACGGCCTGGACACATGTGAACCAGACCGAGTGCTACAGATGTTGGACATGCTGAGGGTGTTGTTCTCCAAAGGTCCCTTCATCTCCATCTTTGCCAGCGACCCCCACATCATCATCAAGGCCATAAACCAGAACCTCAACAGCGTGCTGAGGGACTCTAAAATCAACGGCTACGACTACATGAGGAACATCGTCCACCTGCCCGTCTTCATCAACACCCGCGGCCTCAGCATGGCCAAGAAGCTCTGTGCGGCATCCCCCCGGCATGAGGACACAGACGGGAATAAACCCCTGGGAGAGCAGACCAAGCTCTGCAGCAAAAATGCACTCAACCGCAAGGATACACACAGGCAGCGTCACATCACCAGGCAGATGTCCTTTGACCTGACCAAGCTGTTGGTCACTGACGACTGGTTCAGTGACATCAGCCCCCAGAAGACGAGGAGGCTACTCAGCATCATCTCTGTCACCGGACGTCTACTTCGAGCCAATCAGATTACCTTTAACTGGCACTGCCTAGCTTTGTGGATCAACCTGACAGAAGAATGGCCCTACAGAACATCATGGCTCATCCTATTTCTGGAGGAGACCAAAGGAGTGTCTGACCAGGTCACACTGAAAAGCATCTATGATAGAATTTCCAAGAACATCCCTACCACCAAGAACGTGGAGCCCTTGCTTGAGATCGATGGCGACCACCGAAGCTTCGAAGTGTTCCTGTCCTCCAGAACACCTGTCCTCACTGCCCGGGACGTGGAGATGTTCCTTCCCTGCACCGTTAACCTGGACCCCAAACTCAGGGAGATAATTGCAGACGTGCGGGCGGCCAGGGAGCAGGTCAACACAGGAGGAATTCCCTATTCAATGCTGCCCCTGCAGGAGAATGTGTCTTGCTCCCCATTAGGCTATCGTCCAAACTCTGCTACCTGCTCACCAACAGGCTCCTTTGCCAGCACGATGGCCACCCAGCTGCACAGCATCAACTTCAGTGGCATGACGGGCACTCAGCACCCCTTCTACAACCAGCCCTATTTCCCCGAACATGTGTATCACCTGCCAAGGCATTACTCCCACCAGGTCCCCTCATCCAACTCCCCTGCCTTCATGAGACCACAGGGCCACATTAAGAACAACACCAGTGGACTTGTCTTTGGCTCTGGGGCCCCGGTGGCACTACTCTGCTCTCTGAACACAGATGCAGTTTGTGAGCATCTCAAACAGCTGGATGGCATCGACCCGAACATGCTGGCCCAGTACACCTCCACTATCAAGAAGGCCAACGTGAATGGCAGAGTGCTGTCCCAGTGCAACCTGGATGAACTAAGGAAAGAGATGAAGATGAACTTTGGAGACTGGCAGCTCTTCAGGACAATGGTGATGGAGCAGCGGCACGCTGAGAGCCAGGCTCTGCTTCAGCACGAGCCAAGACCTGCCAGTGAGCAAAGCAGACGTCCCAGGACTCCCCAGCACGACAGAGGTGACTTCAGCATCAACCTCAGCTTTGAGGAGCTCAACGGAACTGGGCTGGCCTCCGAGACAGAACAGCAACCCATGCTGGCCGGCGACAAACAGGCAGAGTACCACAATGTCGACCTAGCTCGAGCAATGGAGGAAAGAGACCTGTCCAGCCCCATCCCAGACAATTCCAGGGTCCAAGCCTTGATGACACTACAGATTCGTCATCGGGTTGTGGATGCCCCGGACCCCATTGGTGAAGGTGACAGTGGCTCAGGAGGTAAAGTGGCTGGTTCGGAATTGGATGGTTCTCAGTTCAACACATAACCCCTAGCTTGTCCAGATGAGCAGGTTTGTGCCTTGCATAGTTTCCTCTGCCGTTGGGGTGTGTGTGTGTGTGTGTGTGTGTGTGTGTGTGTGTGTGTGTGTGTGTGTGTGTGTGTGTGTGTGTGTGTGTGTGTGTGTGTGTGTGTGTGTGTGTGCGCGCGCGCGCGTGTGTTGTGTGTGTGCGCGCGCGCGCGTGTGTGTTGTGTGTGTGTGTGTGTGTGTGTGTGTGTGTGTGTGTGTGTGTGTGTGTGTGTGTGTGTGTGTGTGAATGGGTGAATGAAATGGTCACTGTGAAACGCTTTGGATAAAGTGCCATATAGCCTAATTGCACCATTTACTATTTGTTTTATCATTTGAAGAGGATTAGAAGCAGGATGACAGCATCTCATCCAGGACCCCAAGCTATTGTGGTTATGTCATTACAGGCGAAAAATGTAAAATAGCGGATCTACAAGGTCACAATGCCTCACATTGGAAATTGAGCTTACAGTGCTTAATGCCTGTGTGTGTGTGCACGCAGAGCACACGTGCTTGTACTGTCGTGTGTCTGTTTATGTGGTCGAATGACAGGCCACGTTCCCTCGCCCTTCCTGAGGGCAGGTCGTGTTTCAGGCACAGTGTCAGTGTCAGATTCCTCAGGGGACAACAGCGAACAGTCTGTGTCAGTATGTGTCTGTCTTCCTTCTTACTCAGGCATGTGGACGATTCTGTAGAGGGACCGGACCTCGGTATAGGTGAGGATGACAAGGATGGGAAGGAAGGGAGGAGCTCGACCGAGAGAATATTCAACAAAGATGACATCTTATCACATCTGACTGGATCGAAGTCGCCCTCGACCGACAGGCGGTGGACCCCTGAAAGGTCAGTGTTATGGTATCGAAGAGTACGGGGCCATGACTTAACTCTTAACCTCTCTGTCTGTGTTGCTTAACCTCTGCGTCTGGGCTGGTTTCTCTATAATGGATCACCAGTGAATAATGCAGAACCAGAGCAGACTAATCTGTCTTGTAATCCTGCTACAGTGTTAGTGAGATACTGTAGAGATGGGTGCCGCAGTCAGTCTGGAAAACTGAACGGATTGAGCTGTGTCTTGCAGCGCTGTTGACAAACTGTGTTTTCATAGTCGTCTGTGTATTATAGCATACTTCATTTATTTGTACTGTAGGTTAGGTGCTGCATCAAAAACTATGGCGGGACAAGAGGCTTTCCTGAATATAGTCCAAAGTAAACATGATAGGAGTTCTCTTATTTGAATTGATTGATTGATTCTCTATGTTGCCATCAGACCCCAATTTATTTTGTTGATGTTTGTTTTGTTTGCAGTATTAGCACCCAGTGCAGCGGTGTCCTCCTGAGCCCGGACAGTGAATGTGATCTTGGCACCAGTGTGAGTCTGGCAGTGGCTCTCTCCTATTCCTCCGACACTTTGAAAGTCCACAGCCTCTCAGAACCTACTCTGACCACTGCAACCATATCACAGGTCAGCCCACGGTGTACACGTGTATATACTGTATGAGAGACCTGCCTGTTGTGCCTGGAATGTGTTGTACTGTTTAGCAGTGGTTTCATGAGAATGGCCTACAGCTACTTGGACCCCATATCTGTATGGAATCTGATCCTTCTTATGCAACAGCTTTTCAATGTTCCTGCAGTATTGTATAACATCATTATTTAGATCGTTTTGGAAAGGCTAGTTTATATTCACCTTCGATCGGTCAGATAAATGGTCTTGCATCAACACATTCATTGTATTGGTTAATTAGACTGGCTATTTTCATCAGAGCATAATTAGGCATTTTTCTGTTATCTTTTTTAGCATTATTGTATAACTCTACCTCTACCTTTTGCAAACTGTTAGTAAAGTATTCAATCAATCAAGACAGCATGGTGCTTCTTTACCTTTGCCAATGTTGGCTGAATATCCACTGCCTATGCAGTGGTGTAAAGTAAATAAATACTGTACTTAAGCACAATTTTGAGATACTTTTGCTTCCCTAGAATATTTACAATGTTCAGTTCTGTACTTTTACTTCTATAGGCTACTCCACTACATCTCAGAGACAAACCTTGTAATTTTACTCCATTGCAATTATTTGAGCATTTTAGTTACTAGCTAATTTGTGGATTTTGATTATTATTACAAAACATTCAGATGTCACGATGCAACATGTTTTGTACTTTTGGCACTTTAAGTATATTATGATGTGAATACTGTACTTGTACTTTTACTCAAGTACATTTTTGATTACCAGACTCTTGCTTTGTAAGGGTGCCCTCACACTAAAATACCTAGAGTGGAATCCGCCAATGCATTTCAATGAGAATGGAGCGTTTTTTTGCCAGTAGAGGATTTCTGCAAAAAAACGCTCCATTCTCATTGAAATTCATTGGCGGATTCCACTCTAGGTATTTTGGTGTGAGGGCACCCTAACAGTGTTTCTACATTGCAGTATTGATACTTTTACTTAAATAAATAGAGTACAGTACTGACCTCTTTGTCCGTTCTCCGGAATGCAGAGGAACCTGAGCCCAGCAGAGACAGACAGTGGATTTGGAAGCACTTATTTGAGTCAACCTTCTTCGGGACCATACCAGCCACAACTACTCACCGACAGGTAGAAAAACAATCTTTTTTTTTTGTTATTACATTTTTATCCCACGATTTTTGTAACCCATTTTTTCACCCGGTGCCAATTGCCTAAGCTGTAATCCTGGGCTCTGCTCTCCCTCTGCCAACCTGGGGAGGGCCCCGAACTGAGCTCATGCTTCCTTCAGTGCATGAGGAGTGAGCAGGCCGCTTCTTATCACCTGACAGGGGGAGCTTCCCCGGTTGGACGTAGCGCGTTGAAGGAACACGTTATTCCAACCAGTTCCATTCCCCTCCATCAGGCGCCCCGGCTGGCCAGAGGGAGGCATTATAGAGACCAGGATTACTGCATGTTTTTGTGAGGGTATCTACCCTAGGAGATACGGGGAGAACATGCAAACTCCACACAGAAAGGCCCTTTTGCCAAGCCCACCTAGGGTGTGGGCACTGATGACGCGGAGGAGAGAACACGCCCCCAGCACCCACAGCGTCCCCCAGCAGGAATCGAACCCAAAAACAATCTTGTGCTTCAACGTGAGAGGCAGCTGGCCATATTCCAAACAGTTAGAGTTGACCAAAAACCTAAATATGAAAAGAAGACTTCTGCACACCCAGTTCCTTTCAAGCAGCTGCGTAGGTGATAAGGCAGTCTATATACCGGTAAGTAGCCGGATTAATCCTTGACATTTTTGACCCGCACACTGCCTGCCACCTGCGAATTCAAGAGAACAATTTATTAGAGCAACGTTTCGGTCGCCATGCCCGGGGAAGGTCTCACGACCGAAACGTTGCTCTAATTAATTGTTCTCTTGAACTTACAAGTGGCAGCAGTGTGCAGGTCTAATCTTTCAAAGATTCATCCCACTACTTATCCAAATACCTAATGGGTCGTGTCACTTACTCCTATACCAACTAGCAGGTGTAATTGTTGTGTAAGTTAGCTTGGGCTGCCCAAGTTACCTCTCATACTATATAGACCATATTCACCTGGCGGCCATGTTTGAAATTTGCATTGAAAACTGACCTAAATAGGATGGCAACTAGGGTGACATTTCATTGACTTAATGGCAAGTTGGCCGCCATGTTAATATGGTCTATGCTTATAGACCATATTCATTCAAGTCAGCTTGAGAGGTCGCAGAGAGTTCGTCATTAACGTTGTTACTTGCTTTTTTATTGGAAGCAGCTGGTAGATGTCTCTTTGCAACTGATTCACTGACTGTACATTGTTTCTGAGGTTTCAAACCACAACGCTCCGACCACTCTGGATTTCCAAACGACCAGAGAGCGTACTCTGCGAGTTAAGTTGTGTTCCTTGCTCTGCGAGTTAAGTTGTGTTCCTTCATCTACAGTGTGCTGCCCCAGAGTGCTGGGGTAAGCGGGTCCGACAGCGAGGGCTCCTGGTCTAACCTGCAGACAGCCATTCACCCAGCCCCATCTCCGGGACAGCGTCGAGGCAGCCTGCCGACAGCTTCCCATCCAGCCACCCCGACAGGTCAGCGGAGGGGCAGCTGTCACTCCACTGTCCCAACACAGCCTGGTGCTGCTGGTTCTGCAGTGCACCTGTGGGCAGAGAGCTCCGCCACGGAGCCCCAGGGTAAGGATGAGACCTGGTTCTGTTTGTGGAAAACAATGACACAAAAGTACAGCACAGTATGAATGAAGTAGGTGCACGCACTGCATTAGGCTAAGCCCTATAGAGGGTATGCATGTGACATCATCATCATACCCGGAAGTTATGCAAGAACACCTACTTTCTTGCCTTGACAGCCCATACCACAGATATAAAAAGCTAGATGCCTCATTTGCTTCTACAGTTCATTGGAGCGACGTGCAACAATTGTAGTCCGGACTTCCTGGAAAAAACAAGGTACTGCTGCCAGTCAAGTGACTACTGGCCAATCACAGCGCGTATTTTTCGGGATCAATTCAACAGAGCCAGTTCCGATGTTGTGCGGCTCAGCTGTTATTACAGGCTGTGTACGCATACGCAAAGACCTGCCCCCACCTGCCTCTGATTGGCCTACCAACGTCCGCATGTGTGACGCACGTGTTGTGATGCACACGAATCCGTGTGGTCCCTCGATTCCCTTAGTCCCTCGATGCATATGCCCCAGAGCCGATGGAGGCGTCTACCTTTCTATGTATATGGCCCATACATCCAAACAGAAAAGTCCTATCCGATTGCATTATACAGCATTAAACTAGCTTTGCCACTCGATTTGCCATTCACTTTATGCATGCACATAGGCTACCCTACCCTCTATACTGTACAGTATATACTTCGTACGACCAATAGCAAAAATAGTCGATCCACAGGCCCAAGCTTATTTATTTAAAAGATCATTTTGAAAATATACATTTTTACGCCATGGCATCTCAGAGACGAGCCGTCTGTAAGGTTCTGTGTGTGTGTGTGTGTGTGTGTGTGTGTGTGTGTGTGTGTGTGTGTGTGTGTGTGTGTGTGTGTGTCCGGAGCTAATCTCACAAACCACAGGACACAAATGTCTTGTGCACACTCCCAGTAGGCTACAAAGCGAAGTGCGAATTCATTTTAAGCGGTCAATGGTGCTGTGACCATGCTGAAACTTTGAGTCATGCGTCATAGATATGTCAGACATAGACGACTGACGTTTGAGATCCACATTGGAGCCACGCCATTCCCATGTAGATCCCGAGATCCAAATGATGTTATTTATATTCATTTATTTTTATTTGCCCAAAATAGGGACGCCAGGTTTAATGTAATTAAATGTAGTTTGTGACCTCTCAGGTGCAGACCTCCACTCTACCCATTTCCCTCAGCACTTGACGGACAGCCAATCCGAACCCAGACTCAGCGTCGCCATGTATTCACCACAAAGAGACAGCGACCTGCACACGTGTTCTTGTAACAGGTCAGTGTACAACAAGATGGCACAGAGCTTTATGTTACTTTTCCCGTTACCTTTCCCATAATGTCAACCAATCCCTATACTGTTACTGATTTCCCTGTGTGCCTGTGTTGTGTTTCCAGCCATGTGAATTTTAACTAAAACTGTGATGAAAGATGTTCGCCGTCTACCTTTTTTCTCTGACGAAAACTAAATCAAAACTAAGCTATGATGACAAAAAGTATGGCTAAATATACTGACAATTTTGTCTACAAATAAAAACTAGACGAAAATGTTAGAGAGGGGCAAGTGAACAAGAGATCCAGAAGAACTAGAAGAAGTCATTTTATGTTTGGCTGCGTGTGGGTGTCGCTCTCCAAAAACAGCAGATCTACGAGCTCAGAAAGTGTCACACAGACGCCTTTTAGATCAGTTATTTTCATTTATGATCTACACATCAGTCATTACGGCTTCATCAAGGCCTACCATAATTACCTTTATCGACTAAATCAACATAAGATTTAGTTGACTTACTTGACTAAAAGCATGTTTAGTCAACTAAAACTAGACTAAAAGTTATACATTTCAGATGACTAAGATATGACTAAAACTGAATTGGATTTTTATTCAAAAGGCTATGGCTAAAAAGGAAATTTGCTTCAAAATGTGTTAATTCAAAATGAACACTGGCTTCCAGTGAGGCGATCCTAGCCCTGCAGTCAGAGGTGTCGAGACTGAAGAGGGACCTGGAAGATGGCCTTGTTCAGCTGCCTCATCTGACCCAGAGGATGGACTACCTCACCTCCAAGTACAGGCACGACCGCAGGCCCAAAACCAGGTCCAGGAGCCACCACAGACCAACTTCTAACAGGTAAGAGGCTGGTCCTGTTGGGTGGGTGGGTGGGTGGGTGGATGGAACAGTAGGTAGGTAGCTAGGTGGGTAGGTAAGTGGCCTTGGGAACCATGTATACCATACATACAGTAGGTCAGGAGACTGTGTATCTCTGTATCTCCTGTTTCCGTAGCGTGATGTAAGCTTGATGTAAAATGCTAGAATCATGTCCAACCCATGGACACGATGCTAGTATTTAATTTTACGTACAAGTACACCCGCTGAACATTGCGCTAATTTGTCGCATGGACTTACCCCCAATCTAACCCTTGCTGCTGAGTGCCAAGCAGGGCAGATATTGTAGGTACCAAAAAGAAGAATAAAGTCCACACACCGGGTCATGCTCCAAAGCTTAAACATTAATTTTGGTTCCTTTTTACACCATTGGACGTGATGTTTTGAGCCTACAAGCTCCTCATCAGACACTGAAGTACACACACAAGCACCTACATCTGTACATATTGTGCTGAGTCAGCTGACTAGTGAGTGTCCCAGCTGGCACCCATAACACCATCCGTCATCAAGTGTAGGTAGGTAGGTACAGTAGGTGGGTGGGTAGGTAGGCAGGCAGGCAGGTAGGTAGGTAGGTACAGTAGGTGTGTGGGTGTATGTATGTATGTATGTAGGTAGGTAGGTAGGTAGGTAGGTAGGTAGGTAGATAGGTAGTTACAGTAGGGGGGTGGGTGTGTGGATGGATAGGTAAGTAGGTAGGTAGGTAGGTACATGGGGCCCTGATGCTGTTGCTGTGTGTTTTAGTCTGAGAAAGCCACCGGTGAGCAGGTCTGAGAGAGACAATGGGAGCATGTCTAGCCCCAGTCCGGCCAAGATAGACTGGATCTCCACAGACATGGACCCCAGCAAAAGCAAAGGTACACCACCACCACCATATATAACTATGGTAACTACTGTATGGAAATTACGGTCTGATTGTCAAGCCTGCTCACCCTTTTCGTTACCATTGTCACAAATTGCTTGCTCAGGGTGGGTTGCCTGACTGCGAGCGTCAGACATCTCACACCACACTACGTGGGGGGAGAGTCTGAAATTGAGGGCAGACATTCTATTTCGGCGGGGGGGGGGCTAAAGCCTATTGACGTCACACACACACACACACACACACACACACATACACACACACACACACACACACACACACGCGACGGCGACGTGGCGTGACATTGCAAAAATACGTTATTTCTCATAACATATTATATGTCTGCATGTTTACGTTAGTGCAAAATGGTATTAAAACGTGAACTCCGCCATGACAGTTTTCACGGACCAATCAGAGTCCACTAGACTCTCACGTGGGCAGAGGACACCAATCAGAGTCCACGAGCGAGTCTCACGTGAGCTCAAGAGCTCTGTTTGGAGGGGACCAGAGCAGCCACACACGTGCCCCAAGCATACAACCCTGATTGGCCCATTCAATGCGCCCGCTCTTTGGGCGCTTTCGAAATAGATTAAAATGTGTGCAGCTTCAGTCCACACTACACACCACCCACCAGCAGGGGGTGGTGATGTGCGGACTGAAGTGTCAGGCTACAGGGTGGGGGCCTTGGACCTGTGAGGTATCCGCTCGGGTTCTCTTGAGGGGGTACCTCACGGGTACAGGTTCTGCTCGGGTTCTCTCTCTCCTCCCCCCACCCCCCTCCCCTTACCTCCCCCCCCCCCTTCCCCTCCCCCTACACACGCATGCGCATGCAGCGCCTGTGTGTGTGTGTGTGTGCGTTCGTTCGTTGCTTCGTTCGTTCGTTGCTTCGTTCGTTCTTGCACATATGCATGCAGGACCTGTGTATGTGTGTGCGTGTGCCCCTTGTCTCTCCCTCCCTCCCCCCTTTCCCTCCCTCCCTTTCCCTTGTCTCTCCCTTGTCTCTCTCTCTCTCCTCCTCACTCTCTCACGGCTCTTTAGCCTTTGTAAAGTGTCTTGAGATAACTTGTTATGATTTGACACTTTAATAAAATTGAATTGAATTGAATTGAACCGTGTATTCTGATCATTTGCTTCCCAGGTACAGACAGCGGTGACACAGAGACCTCTGCGATCCTGCTGCAATTCCACAGCTCGCCAGCGGGGAGCAGGAGAGACAGCGTTGGTCTTTACTCAGCTTTTGAGTTGCCTGGGAAAACTCAGAAAAACAAGGCGCTCTCTGACAGAGGTTCGAGCCAGTGGCCCTGAACTATCCTAATCCAATGTGTAATTTGTTACGAATAATCTGTCCAAATTACACATCAAGTGAGATAATGTATTATGACTCTCCCCTCCAGGGCCAGAGGAAAACAGCTCAGCTTTGGGCGTCACCCACTCGACATTAAAGACAGGGAAGCGGGGTCTCGCTTCCAGAAACGCTGCTCCCAGAACAAGTAAGCGACTGTTTCCTAGTTCACCCTCCTAGAGGGGGTGGCCAAGGTGGCCGATTTATTTATTTATTTATTGATTCAAATTCAATTCATAACTTTATTTTTAGCCATTTTAACCACTTTCAACCTGGAGTCCAGATGTTGCCCACTAATAATAATAATAATACATTTTATTTGTAATGCACTTTACATTTGACAACAAACCTCAAAGTGCTACAGTACAGAAAAATAAAAACATAGGATAAGGCAAAGAGCAGTCAAAACAAGTTAAACAAGTTAAAAAGGCGCAGGGTTTTAAAAGCTAACCAAAAGCTTTGTTAAAAAGGAACTGGTGTGCCTTGGGTTCGAAAAGTTTGGAAACCACCAAAAAACCTGCCAATTTATGCAAGACAGCGCTCCTTATACAGTATGCTTGTGTGTACTGTAGTAACAGCAGGGGACATGGAGAAGGTTTCCACCCGGGACTGGTTCTGCGCTGTCACCTCTCCCTCTTCCCAGAAGCCCCTGCTTCAGGTCAACTATGGCTCCTCCTGCAGCCTGCCTGCCAGGTGAGGTGACTGCACTCATTTTCCCGCAACACACACCCTGACTGAAACAAACACATTGTTATCAACACTGACTCATTGAAATCAATTGAAATTGGGAGTCCGTTAAAAATGAATTCATTTCTTAGGTTTTTATAGCTAACTGAAACTAAAAGGGAAATATTTTGTTGTAATTTGAAGCATAAAAAGAAAACGAAATAAAAACTAAGTTGAACACTGCAAAAACATTGTGTTTCCAGTTCCACATCATACATTCTTTCATCCTACCCTTTTCATCTTCTATAGGCTTTCCTTTACCTGAAAGACTAAAACCAAAACTAAACTGAAACTAGTAAATTCCTGAAAACAACTTATGCACCGAAATAGAGGATATACGTGCATGCATAAAGTGAATGGAAAATCGAGTGGCACGAAAAAATACAACAAAAACCGTTGAATATTTAAAAAGTACAGCTGGTGCTCAGCAGTGGTGGAAAAAGTACTCACATTCTTTACACAAGTAAAAGTATCAATAATGCAATGTAATACTCTGTTACAAGTAAAAGTTTGGAATTCAAAACGTACTTGAATAAAAATCTACAAAGTAACTAGTAACTAAAGTTTTCAAATAAATGTAGTGGAGTAAAAGCACATTATTTGGATCCGAGTTGTAGAGATAGATGTATTGGAAATACACAAGTGAAGCACATGGACCTCAAAATGGTACAGTATTTTAGTAAATATACTTAGATCAGGGGTCTTCAACGTTTTCAGGCCAAGGACACCTTAGTTGAGAGAGAGATGAAGCAGGGACCCCCACAACCTTTTCATAGATTCCACATAGTTTCATCGTTTGACAGCACAATCATTCATGTCAATTTGTGTTTTCTGATATTTAACCACTTGAACGTCAATAATTAATAAACTTGACCTTTCACTCTATACTTTGTCTGCTCTTTTTACCCTCTACACCAAACCTCTTTGCCAAAAATAGCCGATCTACAAGCTCACAACGCCTCGCGCTGCGAGGCGTTGTGAGCTTGTAAATCAGCTATTTTTGCCTGAAGTTCTCAGAATATGGACAGTGGACACTACAGTAGGGTTCAAATTGTTAATATAAAAAGGATTGAAAGATTTGGAGGACCCCCTGTACTAACTCTGAGGACGCCCTAGGGGTCCCTGACCCCCTGTTGAAGACCACTGACTTAGATACCGTCCACCACTGCTGGTGCTCACTCACACCAACATGTCATCCCACATCAGCTACAAGGTGAGGGAGCCGCCGTCGCAGTGTGGCTCCCACCAGAGGAAGAGATCCACCCAGTCAGACTCAGCACTGCTGCCCAGCAACGTCTACTTCCAGCGGACTCCTCCCCCGGCCTCCGCCCCTTCAAAGGCGGGCAGCAGGACCAGCAGACGCAGAGGTAGCAAGGTGAGATGTTCTGTGGTATAGCCCCACGCGTCAATGTCAGATCATCTCGCAAACCCCTTGACCAAATGTCTTGTGCACACTGCCATAGAAGTCAGTTGGGGGTTCTGATTGCGTTGAAGCTGTGCCCAAATTTTTAGTCGTATGTCATAGGTATGTCATAGACATACCTATGACAAGTTGAACCACTGATCTACTGTATGACTCATAGATCAGTGATTTCTCAACTTGTGGGTCGGGACCCCCAAATGACTTTTTGGGGGTCGTCAGATGACAGTGAAGTGACAATTTAAGGTTTTTTAATACCTTAAAAAAAAAAGAACATTACTGCATCAAAAGTAATCAACAAATGTATTTTGTAAAGATCACAACGCAACGCAAGGTGGTGTGAGCTTGTAGATTGGCTATTTTCACAATATTTATCTGTGGAACAGAGTCAAACTAAATGTAATGCTTCTCCTATCTCCTACAATAACACGTACTTGTCAGAGTGGGGAGTACCCAGTTCAAATATGATTATTTTGGGGGGTTGCGGCCTCAAAAGGTTAAGAGCCACTGTCATAGATGATGGAAGTCGCAGGCTGGTCATTTGAATACTGAGATACACATTGGAGCCACCCCTTCCCATGTGGAATGGATGCAGAGATCCACCCCATATTTTTTCTTTATACTTTTGTAAAAAAAATAATTATATTTATGATTTTTTATTAACTCCAGGGTTAATATGGTTAAGATAAACAACATTCACTCTGAACAGGTTTTAATTGGTCTCATAGAACTGAGGTCCTTGCTCAGAACAACCTTAAAACGCTACTATTTGAACAGGCTTTTCCTGAGTTTACATGAGTTTATATTCCATGCTTGTGTCGTTGTCCTGCCCGAGATGAATTGCACAGCCCTTTTCTGCTTTAATACCTTGATTTTAATCTCACTGTGGCCTATTAATATGTTATTACTCACTTTGTGAGATCTCTCTGTGAGAAGTGCTACAGTATATAAACCAAATGTACTCACTAGCTACTTACTTAATAACTCACAAGTGTGATATAAGCACTATTTAAGCATTTATAACATTATCAAAATGGCATGTTTGAAACTGGTGTGTTCACCAAGGAGGAGGAGATGAACAGGACCCTGGACCGTGCCATCGAGGCTGCGCGCTACATGCAAAGGACCACCGACCACATGGCCAAGAGTCTGTCTGCTGACCTGGCCAAGGCTCGGCTCTTCAGAAAGCAGAACAGCATGCAGCCACTAGGGGGCACCGACCACAACACCTTATAACCAACACCCAGAGTAGAGGCATTTGTTACCCTGGTATCATCAAGCACAATGAAGTCCCAATCAAACAAAGTACTGTTTTTGTCTATTTTTGAACATTGTCTGTCAAATGAAAAAAAAGGACATTTAGTTATTTATATTTATTTTTACGGATTCCTATAAGAGTTTTATTTATGATTAAATGTATTATTTATTGTCTTTGTTGTCTCTTATTTTCTTTTCACACTTGACAACATAAATGTTCTACAGCAAATGGGTCCAGGTTTATTTGCTGTTCCTGCTGTGTTTCTGAATATCAGTTGGATTACAAGAGATAAAAAACGTAAGACCCAAGCTGTTCCCTAGCAATGCTATTACACTGACGCGGTCTAGTTAGTGGTGGGACAAACTTGCCAGTGTAAAATATGAATTATTTTGTACGGGTCTGTACATCTGAGAGTTTACCGAACCACTACACAGCCACACATACCGTACACACACACACACACACACACACACACACACAGTCAATCAACCACAGGGCAAAGGAGATTTAGTTAAATCAGTTAAAAGAAAACTAGGCCATCTAATAGCCAATATGTCCATTAAGCGTCCCGCAAAGCTTGACCAATGACGAGCTTTGTGGGACATACGTACAAACAGACAAAGCCAGATGTAGGAGCAGTTAGCGCCGCTCAGAAATGTGTCCTTGTGGAAGTTAAAGGTGATACACCATGAAATTTCACTTTTCCTATTTTAAAACCTTTTTTTGGGGTCCCACTAGCACCTTCTATCCTCACAAAGTCCCATTTCTGACCGTTGTGTCTTTCTCTGGTTTTGAGAAGG